>NC_134876.1:59215717-59233217 GCF_041734735.1 Babylonia areolata
TGAACAGGATGTTTTTGTTGTTTTTCCATGCGGATGGTCTTTCCTTTTTCCATGCGTATCTTTCGCTTCACTATACGTAATTTTCCCTTTACTATACGTATTTTTCCCTTCACTTTAAAGTATATTTTCCTTCTGTCCACTAACGTATCTTTCCTTTCGCTATACATGTATTTGCCTTCATTATACATATCTTTTCCTTTAGTTCGGTATACGTGCCTTACCCTTTACTATATCTATCTTTCCCTTCACAATACGTATCTTTACGTATCTGCTGCAGCTGTTCAGAAGAGGCAGGCCATAAAGTCACGGGCAAACAAGCTCCCTGACAATGATATACCTGTCTTTGTCTGCCCCAACTGTCAGCGAACATTTCGTGCGCAGATTGGACTATTCAGCCATCTGCGCATTCACAGATAGATTCATGAGCATACCCCCCCCCCCCCCCACCACCACCACCCTCCCCCCATCCCCCAGCTGGATGACAACGATGGTCATCATCGATCTCGATGGACACACACCACGTATCTTTTCCTTCACAATACGTATCTTTCACTTCACTATGCGTATCTTTCCCTTCACAATACGTATCTTTCCCTTCACAATACGTATCTTTCCCTTCACTATGCGTGTCTTTCCCTTCACTATGCGTGTCTTTCCCTTCACAATACGTATCTTTCCCTTCACAATACGTATCTTTCACTTCACTATGCGTGTCTTTCACTTCACAATACGTATCTTTCCCTTCACTACACCAATCTTTTCCTTCATGATATGTATCTTTCTCTTCACTTTATGAATCTTTCCCTTGACTGCACCTATCCTTCTCCTCACTACACCTGTCTTTCCCTTGACTATACCTGTCTTCCCCTTTCACTATACCTATCTTTCCCTTCCGTTCGCTGTACGCATCTTTCCGTTCACTATTCGTATCTGTCCTTGCACTAAGGATGTGTTTCCCTTCCCTATATTCTAATGCATTTACTTATTTATTTTATTTATTCGTTTTGTCTTATTATTCTATTTCATTTTTACGCTGATCTTTCACACAAACCTTATGATAGGCTTTCAAGTCCTGATCAGTGCGTTGGGTTTAAGCGAAGTAGGTCAGGCAACTGCCTATTCTTAAGCGAAGTAGGTCAGGCAACTGCCTATCCTTCTTCTTTTTTCTTTCTTTCTTTTATTTTTTTCCACAGCAGATGTGGTGTTGCGGATGTGAATCTGCCTACACACACTGACGCCTCCTTGAAACTGAACCTAAAACCTAAGCTCTGCACACAGTTCAACCAGAAATGAAGCAAATCAGGCAGGAATTGGAATTAAAAAAAAAAGCTCTGAGAGTTTCTCCCACTGAGGCGAGAATTCAATACAAAGTTGCGTGTCTCTGCTATTCTGCTTTCCACTCCGCAGGACCTACATATCTTTCTGACCTTATCAGTGTTTACACTCCCGCAAGAAATCTCCGCTCTTCCTCAGACTGTTACCTTTTGAAACTTCCTTGTGTCAATACAAGAACCTTTGGTGAACGTTCTTTCTTCTTTGCTGCTCCTCACATCTGGAACAACCTTCCTCATCATATCCGTGCATCTGATTCTATTTTTTTCGCTCATCACTAAAAACTCATCTTTTTAAAACCTATCTATAAGCACTCTCAGCTTCCTTGTTCTCCAACACCACCCATGTCAGCTCACTTTGGTTGTATGTTGAGTGGGAGGGGGAGAGTGTGAGTGGAGGAGGAAGGAGGGGAGGGTTTTTTTAGAAAGAGTGGTCATGAATGTTTTTTTATGTAACTTGTAATATTTTTCTTTCATGTAAAGCTCCCTGAGCTCTCAGAGAGAAAGGGCGTCATATAAATGTACATTATTATTATTGTTATTATTATTAAAATCCTTCGTCCGTGCACTAGGGGAGGGGGTGGGGGTATGAAGTAAAGAAAGAAACGTAAAATGAAACATAAGAAAACAGAGAAAAAAGTAATAGAAGAAAAAAAAGAGAGTTAAAAAAAAATATATGTATGAATATCTTAAGAAAAAAAATATTAAGAAAAAAAGAAATCAGAAAAGAATTCTCTTCTTTTTTCTTTAAATAAACGAACAAAAGAAAAGAAAGAAAAAGCAGAAGACAGTCTTTACAAACAACAGCAACAAATAGACAAACAATATTCCTATCACTAAATAACGAGAAATTGTAGAAAAACAGAGAACGCCCTGAGCACCCAAGACAACTTGATGATGATAATAATAACACCACCACCAACAACAACAATGATAATCATCATCGTCATCATAAGCTTTGTTATGACGATGACTGTGATGAAATTATTCACATAGTATCTACTGAATCTTGTGCGGATGCAAATCAAAGCGCTTGCGCATCGGTCATCCACACACACATAGGTATACTTCATTTAAGCTTCAGTTTCAGTTTCAGTTTCAGTTTCAAGGAGGTGTCAAAACGTGCAGACTGATCCAAAGAAGCTACATCATATCTACTGAATTAAACACACACACACACACACACACACACACAACACACACACACACACACACACACACACACACACACACACACACACACACACACACACACACACACACACACAGAGTAAAAAACCAACAGCAACAACAACAACAACAAAAAACAACAAATGCCTGATCTTCGCATGATCCCAACACGCTGATGAGGCTTTGAGAGCCTATCCCAAGATTGTGCAAACCATTAACATAAACATGAAACGAAATAGAAGACAAAAAATAAACCAATAAGTGAATGCAGAAGAACGAAAGATAACACAAAAATGTATGCACAATCTGCTTTCCTGGCCACACTGTGCCTTTTCCAACCCTTACCCCCCCACCACCACCCTCTCACACCCTCCACATCATGATGCCAGCCAATCTGGTGCAGACACCGTCCAGAATTAGGTTTGACCCACACTAGATTTCTTCCCCAGGGATATTTTGACGCCGGTCTTGATTTTTTTTTTTTTTTATTCCTCTCCCTCCGGCGTTACACTCAGAAACAGTCCTTGCTCAAAGTTTGGTTCCTTCTCGCCCGCCCAGTGTTTCGCTTCCTCCGGCTGGGTTCGTTTCTATTCGTAAAAAAAAAAAAAGAAGAAAAAAAAAAATTTTTAAAAAGGGAAAAAAAAGAGTTAAAAAAAAGAGAGAAGAAAATGACGAAAATGGAGACGTACTCATCGGGTGTCGAGAAATGATTAGAACGAACGAAAGGAGGAACAGAAACAAGGCGGGGGCTTCGGGGGGTGGGGGAGGGGGGAGGAAGAAAATGTAAAAAAGGTGGAATAAGAACAGAAAAGAAAAAAAAGACAGAAAGAAAGGAGAAGAACACTGAAACAAAGAAGGGTTGCTCTTCGGGTATCTAAAAATGATCATAAAGAAAACATAGAAACGGGGAAAGAAAAGAAAAGAAAATATAAGGATAAGCTGCAGAGTGATTACATTTTGTGTATCAAGAAAGAAAAATACAGAAATAAAGAAAGAAAATGAAATATAAAGATAGAATACAAAAATATTATTCTCTGGGTATTAAGAAAGAGTTTCAGTTTCTCAAGGAGGTGTCACTGTTTTCGGGCAAATACATGTACACTGCGTTACATCTGCTTGGCAAGATGCTTGGCATGACGCAATGCGCTAGTTTGGCCTTGAGTGCGTATATACTTGTGTACCAGTCCGAGTGGATTTCTCATACAGAATTTTGCCGGAAGACAACACCTCTGTTACCTTGGGTTCTTTTCTGATGCAGCAAGTGCGTGCCGCACATGCAACCTCTGTTTATCGTCTCATCCGAATGAGCGGATGCTCAGTTTCGATTTTCAAGTCAAACTTGGGAGAAAGCGCGAGACGGGTAATCGAACCCAGACCTCCACAGACACTGCATTGCCAGATAAGCAAGCGTCTTAACCATTCTGCCACTTTCTTCCTTATTCCTTCTTATCAAGAAAGAACGGGCGAGAAAGCAGAAGAAAAAGAAAAAACGAAAGAAAGACAGGGAAACAAAGAAAAGAAGGAAACAAAGAAAGAACTTACAAAAAGCGAGGGATAAAATGGCTCGAAGCGTCTTCCTCTTTCAGGTTTCGTGAGATGATTAAAACGACCTCTTCCCTACCTCAGTTTCAGCCACCTGCAAGGTGTCTTTTTTGTGTTGCGAGAGGGGAAAAAGAAAGAAAGAAAGAAAGAAGAAGATGATGATGATGATGATGGTGGTGATGATGGTGGTGGTGGTGGTGGTGATGATGATGATGATGATGGTGATGATGGTGATGATGATGAAATGTGTTCATAAAGCGCCTAGATCTTGTGCGGAAACAAATCAAAGCCCTTTCACACACAACCTTCACACGCATGCATAATCATGAGAAACAAAGTGATAAGACGACAAAACTTCTTTTTTTCCTTCCTTTTTTTTTTTTTTTAAACAGCATACCTGTAGATAGAAAGCTAAACAAAACTATGGGCGTAAAAAAGGTGAAGGGCATGGAGGAGCAATTTTGAAAAGAGGGTAGGTTCTAAGGCCAGACTCGAAAGAGCTGAGTGCAGGGATTTTGACGGAATCGAAAGAGAAAACAGATAGTTCCAAGCGCAGGATCCAGAGACGGGGAGTGAGAGCGGCGGCCGATTGTGGAGTGTTTGAAAATGGGGAAAATGAAGAATAGAATAAAATGAACAGTGGGAGGGGGAAGAGGCGTAACTCTTCCGGAATCGTGCAATGAATTGAATGACCTCCTCTTCCTCCGTCGTCTGAGTTTAAGTCACTCTTGGGGTGTGTGTTTTCTAAAACTGTCAGGGGCATCCTGTGCTTCAAAGAAGAGAACGAAATGAGAAAACTGAGGATGAAATAGGGAAAAGGGTTTACTCTCCAGCATTAGCAAAATGAATTGGAAAAACGCCCTCGCCATCTGAGTTTATGTCACTCTTGGGTGTGTGTGTATCTTCAGCTTGCTAGAAGTGTGTTGTGTTGGAAGGGAAATATAATACGGTTTTACTTCCTGCTAAAAATAAAAAGAATCGGCCTAATTCTGTTATATTCTCCATTGAAATAGGGTTTTATGATGTCGCGCTGAAATTAACAATCTTCTCAACGCAATCCTGAAATAAAGTGCGCTTTCATATCATACTAAAACAGATTTTTTTTTCTTTGTTGTTCTTTTCCTTTTCCTTTTTTTTCTTTTTTAGTTTTTGTTTTTGTAAAGTGTCGATGACAAATGAAATGCACCCAAGACGATTCAAACCATAATAAAAACTGATAGTGTTTGGGGGGTAAAGTGTCGATGACAAATTAAATACGCCCAGGAGAATCTTCATTTCTTCCCAGATCTTCCAACTAGATCAGTTCGTTGCTTCCGGGATACTTTCCGCCAATGGGTGTTGATTTGATATGAGATGGGGTTTCAAGAAAAGAAACAAAAAGAAAGGATTAAAAAAGGTAAACTAAAAGAAAAGTAGGCAGACAGACAGACAGGTAGATAGATAGATAGATTGATAGATAGACAGATACATAGATAGATGGATAGATAGACGGACAGACAGATTGATAGCAACAACAGATAGAAATACAAGCAGACCAGCAGATCAACAGACAGACAGATAGAACGATAGACAGACAGACAAAGAGACAGACAAATACACAGATTTATTTAGAAAGAAAGAAAGGGGAGAAAGAAGGGTGGTGGAAGAAAGAAAGTACACAAGAGGGAAAGGCGAAAAGACATTCAGTACTTCTGAATTTACGTCAGTCCAACGCGTTTCTATAATGTAACCAAAATTTTTATGGATAAAAAAAATAGATGAATAAGATAAACAAAGGAAATGAAGAAAAGAAGAACGAAGAAACATAAGAAGCGCAGAATATGGACACAAACAAGAAATCAGTCCTTTTAACCACAAACCCGTACTCTCCATTACCACCCGTAAAGGAATTCTGTTTAATGTACTAATATAAATACTGGTGATTGTAGATACCTAGTTAAAGTATCAATGTTCATGTTTGAATGTTATCATTTAAAGATAAATAAACAAAAATTCAGGGGGTGAGTTGGGGAAAACAAGATAGATGGACGTGTGATTATTTTTTATATAGCTATCCGTGGAAGAGGCAGAATTGTTTCAAACACAAAAATAACCAGAAGATAAACTCTAAGTTTACACAAAGCATGTGGCTCCAAGTAACTCCAAACAATCCTTCCCCAGAGATATAACTCCGAACCGATCTGGCGAAAAGCCGACTAGAACTTGGCCCATAATGTCTTATTTTTCCCTATGGTATTTTTTGATAGCAGTCTTCATTTTGCCCCAAGGACTCGTTCTCCTGCTTACAAAAAAAAAAACTATTTGGTATCTGAACGCACGTAAAGGGAATAATTATTGGCATTGGCCCAAAGGCGGTATTCCCGGAAAGAAAGAAAAACAGCATGGTGGCACTGCGCTCGGGCGATTTGTTCTGCAGTCTGAGTTTCACAGGTAGATGCGAAAACAATGAATGTGAAATAACAACAGTCAATAACAACAATCCGCATATACATGGGCGAACAGGTTTCGGCCATCCTTACCAGCAGAAAAGTTCCTGACACTTGAAGCTAAGACCAGCAGAAAGTCCAGGCCAAAGGAATACGGGGAGTATGAGACTAAAAGTACTTTGGAAAGAAGAGTAATTCAGACCAGCAACGGTTTTGTCATTTCATTCAGGAAAGACGAACTAATAAAAGAGACGGGAGGGTAGTCCGAAGAAACTTCACAGACTAGGCCACAAGAGGGCTGAAAATGACGATGATAGAGTGTCATTCTCCTCTACTGTACTGCTTCGTGTCGCCTTTTGCCAGAAGACCAGATGTCGTCCATCAGAGAGATGCCTCTGGACCTTACACTTGAACAATCTATCAAAGAGATGCCTTTGGACCTTACACATCAACGATCTATCAAAAAGATGTTTCTGGATGTTACATTGGAACGATCAATCAGAGAGAGATGTCTCTGGATCTTACACTTGGAACGATTTATCAGAGAGATGCCTCTGGACATTACACTTGGAACGATTTATCAGAGAGATGCCTCTGGACATTACAGTTGGAACGATCTGCCTCAGAGACGTCTCTGGATCTTACACTTGGAACGATTTATCAGAGAGATGCCTCTGGACATTACAGTTGGAACGATTTATCAGAGAGATGTCTCTGGACCTTACACTTGAACGATCTGCCAGAGAGATGTCTCTGGACTTTACACTTGAACTATCTATCAGAGAGATGCCTTTGGACATTACAGTTGGAACGATTTATCAGAGAGATGTCTCTGGACCTTACACTTGAACGATCTGCCAGAGAGATGCCTCTGGACATTACAGTTGGAACGATTTATCAAAGAGATGTCTCTGGATCTTACACTTGAACGATCTATCAGAGAGATGCACCTGGACATTACACTTGAACGATCTCTCAGAGAGACGTCTCTGGACCTTACACTTGAACAATCTGCCAGAGAGATGTCTCTGGGCCTTACAGCTGAACGATCTGCCAGAGAGAGGTATCTGGAATTTACAGTTGCAACGATCTCCGTCCTTTGCGTCATTTCCCTGCACTCAGCTCTTTGAAGTCTCGCCTGAAAACCTTCTCCTTTACAAACTTGCTTCTCCCTACCCTCCCTTTTTTCTGTCCAGGGTTTCTCTACATTTCTATCTGCGTCTTTGTACATGTTTTTTGTTTGGTTCCTGTGCATCGCAGAGTATTGCATGCGTGTTACAGTTGGGTATGAAAGCGGTTTGATTTGTCTGCGGGAGTGTTGTGGCATGGCGTGATGAATGCAGCATGACTGGATGATTGTTTGGTTTCATGTCAGCATCAGAAGTGTTGAAAACAACCACCACAGTGTAAGGAATTCTTTTGGACCCTCTGGTTGTCATAAAGATAAGGGTAACTTTATCATTTCTTGAAGAGAGATTACACCAGGTGAAAGATGATACTGACAGAGAACGTACACCGTGCAAGGAAAAATCAACAATAATTGGTCACCGCAAAAACATTAATCATGACTTTAAAAAAGAGCATTAAACATGAGTCATGCAATGATAACTTGCTCACAATGGTGATCCAACGATTGTGTGTGTGTGTGTGTGTGTGTGTGTGTGTGTGTGTGTGTGTGGTGGGTGTGGGTGTGGGTGTGTGTGTGTTGTTGTTGTTGTTGTACAATTCCGGTTATTCAAAAAAAGACCAAAATCTCTATTAACCAGGGTTAAACATAAGCCTGTGCAGCTATTTCATATCTGCCTCGTGAGGGGGCAAAGAAAATAAGGTTAGGAAAAAAGAAAGAGAGAGAGAGAAAAAAAAAAAGACGAAGTCAATATGTCAAAGGTGGAAAACGAAGCTTATACTCATCCTTCAAAAATAGATAAACAAAATGAATGTCAAAATGAAGATTTGAATGTTGTGGAGGGGCAGGGAGCGGGGGAAAGAAAGAGAGAGGAGAGAGGGAGGTGAGGGGGAGGCTGAAGGAAAGAAAGAGACAGAGATGCAGAGATTCTGGGCCACAGTCAAGTGCTGTGAGCCGATCACTCAGTCTTCTGTTATGTCTGTATAGGAACAAGGCTTACATTTAGCCCCGTTCTAAGTATCATCAGAAATTTCAAGTGACATCCTCGATACGAGATCCTAGTGACTATTGCAGCGTGAAGAATTCAATCAAGAATCAAGGAACCTTGATCGGGGAAGTCTTGGTAATGTAATGATCAAATGCTATTCAACCAGGGAAAGAAAACCCCATTAATTTCTTTAATGTTCTCATGAGATATGTTCTAGCTAAAATGTGGTGTGTCCTGGTGTGTGTATAACCCTTCATGAGCATTGCATGTTTTAATTTTGTTTTTGTTTACAGGTTAAGAAGGAATAGTCCACAAGTAAACTCTGAAGTGGATCCGAGTAGTAGTGATTCATTATTATCCTCTTCCATTATGCAAAGATTAAGATAACAACTTCATTCGTTATGGTTTCCGCGTGTTTCAAGTCAATTACTGATGATAAAAATCTTCAAACATGAAGAGAGGGGAAAATCTGATATCTCCATCGGTGACAGTAACCAGAAGATAATATGACGGAATGTGACGAATAAAAAGATCCAGTGAAATAAAGCGCATACAGTGTCATCGGTGACCTGAATTCTACACAGTTTTAAAAGATACATGTACATAAATAACAACTGTTAATTATTGTAGAAAACAAATGTAGGTGTCAACTTAAGACTGTAGCAGCAGTCTCTGTCTGAATTCTATATCAAATATATATATATATTTCGAACAAGTTTCAAGAACAGTGAAAAACAATAACATACATGTGTCCACTCATATTTCAGCAGCAGTCTCTTTGCTTTGTGCAGAAGAAATCACCAACACTTTGACGGACGAGGACGAAACTTGCAAGGACCAGCTCAGGAAGCCTTGAAACGAGGGAACTCGCCACAGATTATCTGCCCCGTCTCAAGAGAGTTTTCTCCTCCAGCACCTCTCTTCCGCAACAGACATCGTGACAGACGTCGAAGCTGATTGGTGTTGCTGTGATTTCTCCGCTGGATCTGCGAAGTGTCAATTTTCATCGTTACAAACGTCAAGGCTGAGTGTTGTCATTTTGTTTTCTTTTCTAAATCAGTTAACTGTCACGATGTTTTTTCGGGAAACGGCCAAGGAACATTCGTATATGAGAAGGTCGTCACACTGAACAACGACACAAGGTGACTGGAGAATAGGAGACTGGTGATTATATAGAGGCTGTTGATTGTAGAGGAGGAGACTAGAGATTGAAGAGAAAGAGATTGGCGACTAAAAAGGAGACTTGTGATTGAATAGGAGGAGACTGGAAACTGAAGCGAAGAAGGAGTCTGATGATTGTAGACATCAACAGCTGACTGAGGAGTAACTTTGTTCGTTCAACGACCCGTCACACAGACTGGTGATTGTAGCAGACACCTGCTGCTGACTAAGACTGACTGTGACTGTGTCTTGTTGGTGGTTTGGTTCCTTCATCATGCTGGTTGTGTCCCGTGTGAGGTCCTGGCTGTCCTCTGTGGGCGGTGGGCTGCTGCTGCTGGTCATGGTGGTGATGGTCGTTCACTTGGCTGAGGCCCGCAGGGTACGTTTGTCTGTGTGGGTGGGTGCGTGTGGGTGGTGTGTGCGGGGGGTGGAGTTGGGGGGGATGTGTGGGCGTGTGCGTCTCTGTGCATTATATTATTACCAAAAGATTTTATTGTATTCTTTGCTTGTTTGTTTGCTTTTGTTCTATCTTTTGGTGTTTTTGGTTTTGTTGTTATTTTTTCTTTGTTGTTATATTGTTGGTTTTTGTAAGGCAAACTCTTTCAGTTATCGGCATTATGTTGTTGTTTTGTTGTTGTTGAAAAGGACACAACCATTTCGTCCATATGTAGGTGTACTTGCTTTCTTTCGTGTTATAGTTAGTTTTGGGGTTAGTTGCTCAGTTACTTGCTGGCTGGCTGGCTGACTGACTTTCTTTCTTACTGACTGATTAAAATATTAATGATAACTGACTCTGACTGGCTGACTTACTGACTGACTTGAGGGGAAAAGAGAAAACTGAAGGTGTCGGATGAGGGCTTACCCCGGGGAAAGAAACCTGAATTTCACTAAGGAAAATCTGTTGTGATCGGATAGTAACACAGTACATCACAGTGTCATGTGTGACGACACGATACGACGCGACACACTACACTACACTACACTACAAATGTACAATACAATACAGTACAATACAATACAATATAATACAATACAATACAATACAGTACAATGATGTGTATGACGACTGTCATTTAGGTGAATGATTTCGCCTCAACTGGCTGGATTAAAATCAACTCGAAAACGCAAAGTGTCTCTTTCGCCATTCAAGTCTGCAGCAGAGTTTGAGAAACTCTGCCTCTCTGTCAATCTGTCAGTCAGCCTGTCTCATTCTCTCTCTGTCTTTGTCTCCCTATCTCTGTCCGTGTATCTCTGTCCATGCATTTCTGTCTCTCTTTCTCTACCTCTGTCTAATGGACTGGTGGCCTTGTGAAAACGCCTCCTCCTACCAGGAAGCGAAGAGAATCTGAGCGCACGGGATGGAATCGCACACTTGCCAGAAACTTTCTTCCCCACCACTAGACCTTGAGTGGGGACTTGTGCGCTGGTCATTCGGATGAGAAAATAAAAAGCGGGGCCCCGTGTGTAGCATGCACGTAGCGCATGTAAAGGTACCAACGGCGACAAGAGAGTTGTCCCTGGCAAAATTTCGTGGTAAAATCCATTCTCATATTCGAAATATACGTGTGTGTGTCAAGTCAAGTCAAAATGATCTTTATTGAGGGTAAAAGAATAAGCTTATACAGCTTTTTTACATCCTGCCCTCAGTGTGTGTGTGTGTGTGTGTGTGTGTGTGTGTGTGTGTGTGTGTGTGTGTGTGTGTGTGTGTGTGTGTGTGTGTGTGTGTGTGTGTGTGTGTGACTGAAGCCTGACTGGATAACTCAGGAAACAAATGATAAGCGCCTAAATGCAGCTCTCAGTCGGTTGTACCCAGGCAGCAGCCTGTTGCGCAAATAACTCAATGATTGTAAAGCGCTTGGAGCTTGGTCTCTGACCGAGGACACGCGCAGTTTTGACATCCATATCTTTGTCTCTGTGTCTGTGTATCTATCTCTATCTATCTGTCTCTGGTTTACGTATCTCTGCCTCTGTCTGCCTCTAATTTTGACATCCATATCTCTGTCTCTGTGTCTGTGTCTGTATATCTATCTCTATCTATCTGTCTCTGTTTTACGTATCTCTGCCTCTGTCTCCCTCTAATTTTGACATCCGTATCTCTGTCTCTGTGTCTGTGTCTGTATATCTATCTCTATCTATCTGTCTCTGTTTTACGTATCTCTGCCTCTGTCTGCCTCTAATTTTGACATCCATATCTCTGTCTCTGTGTCTGTGTCTGTATATCTATCTCTATCTATCTGTCTCTGTTTTACGTATCTCTGCCTCTGTCTCCCTCTCTCTCTTTCTTTGTCTCTGGTTTGCAATAACAAAACAGGGTATTAGACGCCACGTCTGGACAGTTCTTGTTTAATGTGCAGCGTATTTCCATGTTTACGGCTGTCACGTGCCATGGTCTCTTTGGGAGACCTTCAGTATAGGGAGACCGACTCTGCATCAGATTGGATTTCTTTCACTGTTTTAAGATTTCTGTTCCTCTTCCAGCGTTTGTTCAGTTTATTTAGGGGATTATCACAAAGACGTCTTGGGCCATGGAAGTTAAACTGCAGATGCTTGTGACTGAAGTTAATCAAAATATCAAAATTCAATACTGCGGACGAGAAAAGCGACATCATTTCCATTCATGTGCTCGTCATTTCTGTGGTAACAAGTAAGTCATGTCAACATCTTTTTTTTTTTCTCTCTCTCTCGATCATGCAAGAGAGGTATTGGTATAGGAATAAAAGATTTTGTTTGATTATTTTCACGTCATTTGGAATGCTGGTATATGCTTGTTCATGTTTTCACCTTATTTCCAGTATGTTCCACTATTTTCATGTTCTTCTCCGAAGTTCAGAAGTACAATGGGCACAGTCAAGGTTCATTATTTGATATTCTTTCACTCCTATCGGTGTTGGGAAAATGGTGAAAAAACAAGGGGGAAAAAAACCCAAACACTTCGTATCATGATTATTCACCGCCATAGCTGATCAACATACACGAACTAAAAGAAACAAAACACAGAGAATGACAGTTGTTTTGGGTATTAGACCTCTGGGTAGTTCGGGCAAAGTTGCAGATTTTTTTTTTTCTCTTTAATCACTCAAATGAGTTTTCTTCGAAGAAAACAAAGATAGAAATACACAGAGCGAATGCTAACTTTATGGATAAATATACCTCCTCTTGAGTGCCATAGTACGTATAACGTACGTACATAATGACGTTACTGGTAACGTCATCGGAAGAAGGGAAATAACTCTAGAAGGCTGAAAATTTACACAGTTTATCTGGAGTGGTATGTCTCCAGACACTTTTCTTAGTTTTAAGCCGACACTTTTGGATATTGTTTCATGACTTGAAACACCACTTTCTGCTGTTTTCCCTTGGCACTGAAGGGGTTCTAATACGTTTGTTGTTGTTGTTACAGAATTCTGAAATCTGGTGACATTTGTTTATTTGAATTTCATCTCGAATGGTATTCACACCATACTTCTTATAAGTAGATCTACAGTTCTCTCGTGGATATCCATACATTCCACCAGTTTCAAATGGCAAATTATTGTTCTTGCATCTAAGTACACATGCTGTCATAGATAATGGGAAGGAATGTTAATCATGGCCAGAAAAAAAAAAGAAACAAACAAACAAACAAAAAACAAAAAAACAAAAAAAAGCGCATGACCTATACCTACATGGAAGTATATCTCTATAACCAGACCATTCTATTATTGTCAACCCTATATACAGTGAACCCTCTCTCACCCCCACCCCACTCTCTCTCTCTCTCCCTCCCTCCCTCTCTCTCTCTCTCTCTCTCTCTCTGTGATAACGAATCGTATTGCAATCATTCTCATAATAAAATAAAACCTTACATTGTATCAAAAACTTTATAATATTTCGCAAACTTTAGAATAAAACACTTGGTTTTTTTGTGTCCATTCCTTTGAATTCAAGATGAGAAATATCAGTGTGTGTGTGCGTGTGTATGTGTGTGTGTGTGTGTGTGTGTGTGTGTGTGTGTGTGTGTGTGTGTGTGTGTGTGCGCGCGCGTTTGTTTGTTTGTTTGTTTGTGGTGTGTGTGTGTGTGTGTGTGTGTGTGTGTGTGTGTGTGTGTGTGTGTGTGTGTGGATCGCCAATGGACGTCACAATTCAGCGTAAAAACAACAACAAAACTTTGTACATTGAACACTACTTTACTGCTTTTAATTAAAGATGGCGGTGTTGTTTGCCCGAGAGAAGATGGCGGGAATTGTATTGCGCTCGGTAGAATAGCAGTCTCGTGGCCTTATGAGAGTTACAGAGGCCATTTTCTCTGTGCTGATCTCTTCCATTATTTTTTTCCGCCTGTGTTGTTTGTCTTTGTTCGTTTCTTTGTGGTTGTTCTTTGTTTCTTTGTTTCTTTCTTTCTTGTTTGTTTGTTTTCAATTTCCTGAAGACAAAGCTTTCATCTAGATGCGCTTATGAAAGTGATTGGATGAAATGATGTGTGTGTTGTTGTTATTTAAGTTACGTGTTTGTTTGTTTTTTCACGAAGAGTAATATTAGATCGAGGGGGGGGGGAGGAGGTAAGGGGGTGATGGGGTTGGAAGTTGGAAAGGTAGTGGAGTGGTGGGAGTGGGTGTAAATGAACTAGATATAAGAAAAATGGCCTGCGGGTATATGCTCTCTCTCTCTCTCTCTCTCTCTCTCTCTCTCTCTCTCTCTCTCTCGTGTGTTTGAGCGTGTGAATGCGTGTGTGCGTGCGTGTGTGTATGTGTGTGTGAATGAATGAGCGAAAGAGTGTGTTTGTCATGCGTAGTGTAAGTGTGTATGCGTCTGTCTGTATGAAGTAGGAAATAGCAAATGCGGTGGGGAGAGTAAAAAAAAAATCTACAACAACAGCGAGCGTGTGTGTGTGAGGAAGGGGGGGGGGGGTAAAAGTGAGGGAAAGCGAACGTGTGTGTGTGTGTGTGTGTGTGTGTGTGTGTGTGTGTGTGTGTGTGTGTGTGTGTGTGTGTGAGAGAGAGAGAGAGAGAGAGGAGACAGTTGTACATAATTGTATACAACATAACAACATAAAAAATGGTCGTCATCAGCAGCAAAATTGTAACAACAACAACATCATCATTATTATCATCCTCGTCATCATCAAGTTCGTTGTCATCATCATCGTAATAGTCACTTCAGTTCAAATCTTCGTCCACAAGATTAGTAGTAGTAGTAGTAGTAGTACCAGCAGCAGCAGCAGGAGCATTGCTATTAAGAAATAAGGTGATAAAACAGAAAGCAATGATAGTATCGATCCATCCAATACATGATGCAAGCTAGGTATCCCCACCCACCCACCCACCAAAAAAACAACCACCAAAAACACAAAAAACAAAACAAAACACCAACCCAACTCTTTCTGAACACAATAAAACTTTTATATGTATATGCAAAACAAAATTGCAAGAATTGAAATTTATCTGAGAAAAAATAAATTTAATAAATTAAAAACAGGATCTCCCCGAATGCTTGGTTATCAGGAGGGCTTGTTCATCTTGGGTTACGTATGAAAGAATACGATCTGTGTTGTGTGTTTATTTGTGTGTGATGTGTGTTCTGAGGTGTGGTGTATCTGGTGGAACCAAGATTCGAAATTCGGTTATTGTTGTGATGATGTTGTTTAGAAAATATTTGGGGCCCAAACAGTTATGCAGAAAAAAGGTTGTGTTACTTAGTTTTCGATCAAAACGCATTCCATGTCATGAGTTTTCTAATGAAGGAAATATATTAAATTTATGAATGCTCTTGCAAAAGACTTTGCTTGGCCAGCGTTATTCTGAATTTTTGAGTTGTCTTCTTTAAATTTTCGGGTCAGCAAAAAATTCGTAATCCACTTCGAGAAACAGGAGCAACCATTTCTGTTGTTATTTGGGATGATATTTCGCATACATTTTAGGTTCCCAAATTGTTTTTTGTTATGTCGTTGTGCTTTTTATTGGGAGGAATGTGAGATGGTCAAGATCACACCAGACAGCTCCGAAGAGGGAAATGGTTGAAATCCGCTTCGCTTTCGCAACACGTCACTGAAAAAATGTGCGTTTATTCGGATGAGGTATCAATACAATCAACACAGTTCTAATTGAGTTGTTAGAGTTTCAAGTCCTTATTAGCCAAATTGAACACCTGTGTTTAAGTAATGAGCATGAAAATTCAGAGGAAAGCACACACACAACACACATCACATACACACAAAACATCATCACTGCGAGCACCACGCATGAACGAACTGATGACCATCCACACAGGCGAACACACACTACACACACAACAAACAGACCAAACGCCGACCTTGGGCGAAACCACAAGGCAGGACTCTAGTTATGTACACCTTACACACAGTTTTCTATGTTTCGATTTGAGTTAAGAAGCGATCCAGAGGCAGTGTCACGAAACCATCGCAAGTTTTAAGTCTGTTCAAGAGGATAGAGTGGTCGATAGTGTCAAAAGCTGCTGACAAATCTAAGAGAGCGAGAACAGATATCTTATCCTCATCAAATCCCGAAAGCAAATCATTCACTATTCTAAGAAGGGCTGTTTCGCAACTATGACCACGTCTATAAGCTGACTGGTGGGAATTAAGTAAACCATTCTGCTCCAGATGAGCTAAGAGCTGAGACAATATGATCTTTTCTAGCAGTTTTGATAAAAATGACAGATTAGAGACAGGTCGATAATTTTTCAAACAATTATGATCCAAAGATGGTTTCTTGATGAGTGGACGTACAACAGCAGATTTGAAGCTTTCAGGGAAACAACCAGACAGTAAGGAAGAATTGATGACATGAGTAATATGTGGCAGTAGAACATCAATACATTCAACCAACAAAGAAGACGGGACAGGGTCAAGCTCACAGGATTTCGGACAAGCGCTCAGACACACTTTCTTCACAAAATCTTCAGTAACCGGTTGGAAACAATGTAAAACAGGACCACTGTACACGCGTTCTTGAACGGGTGAAGAAGGAGACACAACAGAGTCAAGCTTCTCACGAATGCATGATATTTTGCCGGTGAAGAAGTCAGAAAACAAAAGTAGAGGACGTGCTAATTTTCCGTCCAAAAATAGACGTCGAAGAAAAAGACGAAAAAAAAAAATCTGCCACTCACTTTTCTCTTATCCAACAACTTTTCCTACTCAAAGATTTCTCAGGCACTTTTTGAAGGCGTCTGGTCGGCAGTGATCTCAGTCTGTGATAATTGGGGGGGTTGGATACAGACATCTCCTCTACATACTGATGGTACTGGAACCCTCTGGGGAATGAATGCGGCGGGCTTAGAGACTGAAGTACGGAAACTGGGAAGACAAAAGGAAAAAAAAGTTCAATCGAATGGTGTATTGATGAGAGTGTTGTTGACAAAGGAATTGGACGTTTATGAAAAAAATTAAAAATAAATAAATAAAAAGGTCTCCACTGTCAATCTTTGTTTGATTCTGGAGGGCTCTGTTCTTGGGGCTACAGTCATAAAGAATATCTGTGTGTGTGTGTGTGTGTGTGTGTGTGTGTGTGTGTGTGTGTGTGTGTGTGTGTGTGTGTGTGTGTGTGTGTGTGTGTGTGAACCAAGTTTTCGATTTAATTCCTCGTGTTTTTGTTGTTATTGTTGTTGTTTTTGTTATAACATGCAACAGTTAATAAAAAAAAATTTTTAACTTAGTTTCTGTGAAAACGTCTTCTATTTCTGTCATGCTTCACCTCGTTTTCTAATATTAGAAATATATATATTTATGAAATGCCTCTTTTTTCCTAATGACTTTTTT
>NC_134876.1:59235717-59238217 GCF_041734735.1 Babylonia areolata
TGACTAGCGTCCTGACCACCACTCAAGGTCTAGTGGAGGGGGAGAAAATATCGGCAGCTGAGCCGTGATTCGAACCAGCGCGCTCAGATTCTCTCGCTTCCTATGCGGACGCGTTACCTCTAGGCCATCATTTCACATGGTATCCTTTTTGACAACAAAATTGTAAACCAAAATTGAAACGACCACTGACTGCTAACAGGCTGAAAGAGAAAAAAAAAAAAAAAAAAAAAAATCCTCTGGACGCCAAAGAAAATGTTATGTCGATTGTTGTCCATTTTGTGTTCATGACGCTGTTCATTTTGCTTCAAATGTCCTTCGGGCTGCAAAGTCATTAAAATCTCGTGAAATCCTGTTTGTTTGTTTCTTTGCTTGTTTCTTTGTTTTTTGTGTGTTGAAACACATTTCTTTTTATGGGGTCAATCAGTTATGTGATTTTAATTCTCTCTCTCTCTCTCTCTCTCTCTCTCTCTCTCTCTCTCTGCTGTTGTTGCTGCTGCTGCTACTACTGCTGTTGCTTATACTGCTGCTGCCGCTATTTCTGCTGCTGCTGCTGAAGCTGTTGCTACGGCTATTGCTACTGCTAATGCTGCTGTGCTGTGCTGCTGCTGCTGCTGCTACAAAAACCATCCACATTCCCTTTCCCTTCCTTCCGCCAGCAACCTATGCTGCATACTGCCCAGGTCCCAGTGACAACGTGCAGTTCTCCACACTGTGTCTGGTTCTCTCTATCTATACTTCTGTCTCTGTCTGTCTGTCTGTCCCTTTCTCTCTGTCTCTATCTTCGTCTCCTGTTTGTCTTTCTGTCTGTCTGTCTATCTGTATGTATGTCTCGTTTCTCTGTTTCCTCTCTCTCTCTCTCTCTCTCTCCATTTCTGTGCGTTTCTGTGTCTTTTCTCTCTCTGCCTGTTTCTCTTTTGGCATTGGTGTGTGTGTGTGTGTGTGTGTGTGTGTGTGTGTGTGTGTGTGTGTGTGGTGTGTGTGTGTGTGTGTGTGTGTGTGTGTGTGTGTGTGTGTGTGTGTGTGATAGTGAACGAAAAGACAGCGAATATTAGACAAAGGAACAGAGGCAGGCAGACTGAAACCCATGCCTGTAATCTGAAACAGAAAACAAACTTGGAAGGAAGAAAAGAGCGGATGAAAAATAGCAGCGAGGGCGAAATGGAGCGCAAACTAATGAAGGATGAGCTAAAGCAAAAAAGGGTAACAGAACAGAAACAAAGAAAGCAAACAAAACAAAACAACATCATCCTGGGAATCTGTTCCCGTTTTCTGATTAAGCGCTTGACCTTAGATTTTTACTTCGATCAAATCAATGCATCAATATGTCACAAAAACATCCCAGACCGCATTAGATTAAACTCAACTCCATAAGCGAAATACCTCGCAGTAGAACCGACCGAAACATTGGTTTGTACATGTATTTTATCAAGGTTACGTAATTGCAACATCCTTTCTCACTTGCTATCCACACAAGCTCCTCAAACCTCTCCGACATGTTCAAAATTATGCAGCCAAACTCATTTTTAAAAGCACGTAAGACCTAGTATTTTATTCCTCTTTGTTTTATAGAATCACATTGGCTTCCTGTTTAGCAGAGAATTGAGTAGAAGGTATCACGTTTCTGCTTTGATGTAATCTTTGGAATTCCTCCTCAGTATAGTTCTGACCTTCTAAGGATATGTTCCTTTAAGTGGTCTCCGCTCTTCCGCTGATGATAGAATCTTTTGCGCTCCCAAATTCTGTAAGAGAGAAACAACACGGGAAAGCTTTTAGTTTTTTCATTCGTGCAAACCTCACTGACATCCATTAAAACAAACAAACAACAACAGCAACAACAACAATAATCATGCCTTTCCAAGCAGTCTTTGCGTAATTAAATCACGCTATTCCATGATTCTCTGTGTTCTATGGATCCGTATTCATTTCTTTCACGTATCTGTTTGCGTGTCTGCAGGCATCTGTGTGTGTGTGTGTGTGTGTGTGTGGGTGAGGGGGGGGGGGGGTTATGGGGGGGGGGGGGTTGCGATTGTGAGTGTGTGGGTGGATGCCTACGTGTAGTGTTCTATGTGAAGGAGAGGGAAATGGGTGGCGTGCGGGTGTTGATATATGAAAGTGTTTCATATGAAGGGTGCGTGCGTGTGTGTGATTGGGGTTGGGGGGGGAGGGTGGAGGGAAGAGTGTGTGCAGTGCACGTCAGTGCCTGTATATGTGTGGGTGTGTTTAAAAGAGAGAGAGAGGCGGGAGGGAAGGAGACGACAGAGATGGGGGGGGGGAGGGAGAGATAGACAGACAGTCAGTCAGTCAGACAGACAAAGATTGAAAGAGATACAGAGAGAAAAATACACAGACAGAGACTGAGACAGACAGACAGACGGACGGACAGCGAAAGACAATGCGTGTTGTGTTGTTGTTGTTGTTTTACCCCAGTTATTCTGGAGGAAGCCTTTTGGCATTTTCCCGTGTGGCGGAAAATGACCTCTTTTTTTTTTTATTGTAAATG
>NC_134876.1:59243217-59330717 GCF_041734735.1 Babylonia areolata
GTCGTGGTCGTGGTAGCAACAGTAGTAGTAGTAGCAGCAGTAGTAGCAGCAGCAGTAGTATCATTTTCTTGGTGGTGGTAGCAGTAGTAGTAGATATTGTAGTAGTATCAATTTCTTGGTAGTGGTGGTGGTGCAGTGGCAGTAGTAGTAGTTATAGCAGCAGTAGCCTATTTTTATCATTATCATCATCATCATGATTACTATCGTTACCATGATCAAAATAATTGTCAGCATTTGCATTTTTAGCATTATCATTTTTTCTTTCTTTTCTTTTTTTTATAAAACCAATTATTAGCATTATCATCATCATCATCACCACCACCACCACCACCACCATCATCATAATCACAATTGATTGTTCTTGTGATCCACAAACAGTACCGCTACTGCGCCGAGGGCTGCTGCGTGCACGAGTACTGCGCCTACCACAAGATCTGCTATCCCAAGATCCACTGTGGCCTGGGCTGTCCGGATGGCACGTGCCACCAAGGGGTGTGCATGCCCCCTCCCCCCTGCAACGCCACCACCTCTGTGGCGACAGTGGGAGGAGGAGGAGGAGGCGGAGGAGGGGTGGTAGTGGGGCCGGGGGGCCAGTGCGGGATGGGTCAGGCGTGTGTGTTCCACTACAACCTGGGCTACACTACGTGCCAGTACAACCTGGACATTGGTCGCTCCCTGTGCGTGGACAGCAAGGGCAGGTCCATCCTCAAGCCCTTGACATGAGTGGATTGTGTTGTGGTGTGGTTGTTGTTGTTGTTGTTGTTTTTGGTTTGGTTTGGTTTGGTTCTCGACATTGATTGTTGTTGATGTTGTTGCTCTATTATTAATGTTATTATTACGAGAGCCCTTCAATAAGTCCAGCAATACAGCAATTCTAGGAAAGTTGCAGGTCTTCTGCTTACTCCACTTTTTCGAACTCCCCATTAGCTTGCATGCACTTCATCATCCGCTCAAACCAAGTTGTCATAACGCCAGCCCACGTGACCTGGGGTATGTCCATAATGAGACCCTCGAGGAAGGTTCAAGTATCTTGTGCACACTGAAACGTTTTCCCGTTCAACTGCTGCTTCATCTAAGGGAAGAAAAACCATTCACAATGTGCTAAGTCAGGAGAATAGGGGGGACGAATGACCAGTTGTGTACACCGTTCTCATTCAGGAAGTCTGGGGTTGCAGCAGCTGTGTAAGCTCGGGCATTGTCATGATGCAGCAGTAGCCCTCTTGTCCCACTTCTTGGGTGACGTACACACCATGCTTCAAACACCTTTGGGAGGCAGACAGTGACGTACCACTCAGAGTTTACTGTCCTTTCTTGGAGGGGTACAGTCGGAACATGGCCTGATTTTTGCAAAGAAACATGCAACCATTTGTTTGGAATGACTCTAGGAACGGCGGAATTTTGCAGGCGCGCTTTCATCTGGAAAGACCCAAAAACGGCTGATTGTTGTTTTGTTTCTAGATCGTATTGGTACAGTTATGTTTAATCCCCTGTTATGATGTCCCAAACACGGTCTGATCGTCCACCATCAAATTTTCGCAACATTTAGGTACACCATTCAACACTACCCTGTTTCTGCTCTTATGTCAAGTGGTGAGGTACCCAGCGGGCATAATGTTTCCTTACATGGAGGTGGTAATGAAGGATGTGCTAATGCTCCCTGATGAAATCTTCATCTTCTCCTTAATTAATTCTTCTCCTACTTAATTTCTCTACGAGATGATAACGGTATTCTGATTCATATCATCAATGGTGACACGAGGGTCATCTTTGATCATAGACCTCATCTGGGCCATTTTTTGGTCGGTTACCACCGTTATAGGTCGACCACAACGGTCATCAACTTTCAGGATATGTCTTCCATGTCGAAATTGCGTGTTCCACCTGAGGACTATGGTATGTGATGGTGCTTGCTTCCCAAAACAATCGGACAATCTTTGGAAGCATGGCTGATACATCTTTCCCTGGCGAAAGTCGTACAGCATCATAGATCGAAAATCCCGCTGACTCAGCTCAATTTCAGCCCCAGGGGGGCCGTCACCCTTACCTGACATCTTGCCTTCCTGAGCACAAACGGTTTTACGTAGCAGACTGAAATTTTACTTTTTACCTAATACGATATTGCGTTATATAATGACGTAATAATGATTAATGTGAAGCCAATAGTTCTTTCCTGTTGCATCACTTATTAAATGGCCCTCGTATCTATTATTATTGGTGTTGTTATGTGTGGACACAAGGGCAGATCCATTCTCAAGCCCTTGACATGATTCTGCTCTCTCTCTCTCTCTCTCTCTCTCTCTCTCTCTCTCTCTCTCTCTCTCTCTCTCTTGGTTTTTGTTGTTGATATATTTTGTGTGTTGACAGCAAAAAGGAAGATCCATTCTCAAGCCCTGGACAAGGTTCTGGGTTTGGTTTTGTTTTGTTTTTCTTCTTGTTTGTGGACATAGTCTTTGGTGTTTTTATCTGAAGGTGCCACACGCTTCGCCAAACGCTTCTTTCTCCAGAACCTGCCCCCTCCTTTTCATTAAACGTGTCTGCATGGTCGCTTCGCCAACACTCATCTTCGTTTCGCCGTCGCACACACGTTGGTTTCGCCAAAAGGTGAAGTCATGCTTACATTTCCTGATATAAAAAACAACAGCAACAACAACAACAAACAAACAAACAAACTTTCCTTCAACTGCTAAAGCTGAATCAGGCCGTGCACTTTTGCACGGATTGTACAACTGAACAAAGTACTAATTATACTGGGATGAGCATAAGTAAGAAGAGACAGTAGAAACTGAAACTGAAACGACAACAAAGCTGTTGCCCAATCTTTAACTAAAAAATATATAAGATATAGCATGATGCCATAAAAAAAACGCATTTGGATGTTTATCGTTCTGTTGTAGTCTGGTGCACAATGTGTTGGCAAAACGCGGCGCTCATTATAATTATTATGTGTGAGGACAGCAAAAGGTCATTCGCAAGAATTCTATATGATTCCTCTCTATTCATCCTTTTTTTCTTCTTACTCTCCCTGTTTCTTTTTGGTTTTGTTATGGACGCTGGTTTATTGTTGTTGTAATACTATGTATGTGTACAGCTGAAACTGGTCCCATCCTCAAGCTATTAATATAACGTGATTCTTTTTTCTTTTTCTTTTTTCGTTGGTTTGTTTGTGGCTGTTGTGGATTTTGGTATTTTCTTTGTTTTTGTTGTTGTTTTGCTTCATTGTGGACATTGGTTTTTGTTGTTGTTGTTGTTGTTATGTTATATGTGTGGAAATTGAGAGAGTCTATTCTCAAATTCTTGACATGATTCATTTCTTTTCTTGTGGCTTGGTTGTGGACTACTTCTCTTTTTTTTTCTCTCTTTTTTTTCTTTTTTTTTTTAACTTGAGTTTGATTTGACTGGTTGATGCAGTGCCACCATACTTTTTGTCTCTCTGTACGTGTAGATATATCTGTATTACCATCAACGTAGAGTTTTCTAGCAGAAGTCTGCCATCGACAACTTTTTTTAAAATTTTTTTATTGCTGTGGATTCTGTGAAGTCCGGTAAAGTGCATGCTGTGCACGAGACCTAGGTTTATTGTCTCACCCGAACGTCTGGCACCCAGACCACCACTCACGGTCTAGTGTAAGGGGGGAAGTGAAAATCTCAGTCTGTTTCTGGGATTCAAACCCATGGCCAGTCACTTCCTAGTCAGGTGCATATCCACTAGGTCACCACTCCAAAACATCCACTAGGTCACCACTCCAAAATATCCACTAGGTCACCACTCCAAAATATCCACTCCAAAATATCCACTCCAAAATATCCACTAGGTCACCACTCCAAAATATCCACTAGGTCACCACTCCAAAACATCCACTAGGTCACCACTCCAAAATATCCACTAGGTCACCACTCCAAAATATCCACTCCAAAATATCCACTAGGTCACCACTCCAAAATATCCACTAGGTCACCACTCCAAAATATCCACTAGGTCACCACTCCAAAATATCCACTCCAAAATATCCACTAGGTCACCACTCCAAAATATCCACTAGGTCACCACTCGGTCACCACTCCACTCCAAAATATCCACTAGGTCACCACTCCAAAACATACAAACGAGAAACGAACAGATGGTGAGAGCTGGCTGCACATGGCTGCACATGTGTTGAATAGCGTTTCTGATTGTTGCTAGTTGTTTGGGATTTTTTTCTTCAGACTCATTGTCATTGATAGCACACAAAATAAACAACAAAACGGACAGAGAAAGAATGCTTTAATTCTCCTTAAAAAAAAAAGAAAAAAAAAAGCTTGTGTGTTGTTGCTTTTCTTCTTATATATATATATATATGTGTGTGTGTGTGTGTGTGTGTGTGTGTGTGTGTGTGTGTGTGTGTGTGATTATGTATATATATATATATATATATATATATATATACACACATATCTGTGTGTGTATGTGTGTGTGTGTGTGTGTGTGTGTGTGTGTGTGTGTGTGTCTATTTATCTATTTATTCACGATTTTCTATGTTCTACAGAAGATTTTGCATTTGTGTTTCTTTCTTCCTTCTTTATATCATTAAAACTTACTGCCTTTGTGTAATTATTTGTTTGATGGTCTTGTGTCATATGTACTTAAACTCTTTTTCGTTCCTTTGTTTGTTTAGGTTTTGATGCCGTTTATTTCCACTGTATTGCTCATGTTTGTTTGTTCCCCCTGTTTCAGTTGGTGAGGCTAGGTCTGATGCAGGATGTGTGTGGGTTTTGTTTTGTGTGTGTGTTTGTTTTTGCCCCTGTTTCATTGGTGACGCTATGTCTGATTCAGGATGTGTATTTTTTTTTCTGTGTGTATGTTTTTGCCCCTGTTTCATTGGTGACGCTAGCTCTGATTCAGGATGTGTATTTTTTTTCTGTGTGTATGTTTTTGCCCCTGTTTCATTGGTGACGCTAGCTCTGATTCAGGATGTGTTTTTTTTTCTGTGTGTATGTTTTTGCCCCTGTTTCATTGGTGACGCTAGCTCTGATTCAGGCTGTGTATGTTGGCTTTTTTGGTGTTTGTTTTTGCCCCTGTTTCATTTAGTGACGCTAGGTCTGATTCAGGATGTGTATGTTTTTTTGTTTTTTTCGCGCCTCTTTTATTTGGTGACACTGGGTCTGATGCAGATTGTATATGCCTTAGGTTGTTGGTATTGTGGCCTGTATAAGATTAAAGACATATGTGTTCTTTAATTGGTGTGTGCTGTTTTGTTACCCTTCCCCTGTGTGTGTGTGTGTGTGTGTGTGTGTGTGTGTGTGTGTGTGTGTGTGTGTGTGTGTGTGTGTGTGTGTGTGTGTGTGTGTGTGTGTGTGTGTCTGTGTGTCTGTGTGGGTGTTTCTCTTTGTGCCTCTCTCTGTCTGTGTCTGTCTGTGTCTGTCTGTGTCTGTGTGTGTGTCTCTCTCTGTCTCTCTTTCTGTGTCTCTGTCTGTCTCTGTCTCTGTCTCTCTCTCTCTCTCTGTATGTGTATGATTCCATATTTGAAAAGACAGACAGAAAGAAAGAAAAGAAAGAAAGAAAGACGTGCCATACAATCTCACTTCAAAGCGAAAGACAGAAAATTGATGTACTCCAGTGAGTGTCAGTTTCAGTTCGTTCAAGAAGTTGTCGAAAGCTTCCGTACTAATCCATAGTTATACGCTACTCTACATCCGCTGTTTGAAGAAGAAGAAGAAGAAGAAAAGAAAGAAAAGAAGAAGAAGAAAAAAAAAACGAAACAGATGTCTGGCCCTGACCTGCACATAAACCCCACACAGCGCTAATCAAGCAGACCTTGAGTGCCTACCGCTGGATTGTTATGTAAATACTCCACTGACTCGGCACTTCCAATGAATGAGCAGCGAATGTCGTCACATCGTTTTACTTCCTCCACACACTTCAACCACGCAGGCTTTGCCTGTCCACCATGTGCTTCTTGTGTGGGGTGGTGTGTTCAAGTTAGACTGAAGGGAGTGGGTGGGTGGGTGTCAGTGAGATACATGTTTTACATTGAGGGCAGTGGTGGTGGTGGTGGTGGTGGTGGGAGCAAGGTGTGCGGTGCGGACACTGTCGTGCGAGTACTGTGTGTGGATGTGAGTGTGTATGGGGGAGAGGGTGGGGGTGCATCTGTGTGTGTGTGTGTGTGTGTGCGTGTGTGTGCGTGTGTGTGTAAATGTGTGTGAAAGATGGAGAGACAGAGAGAAAATCTCTCTGTTTGTGCGTGTGGTGTGTGTGTGTGTGGGGGGGGGGGGGGGTATGTATGTATGTGTGTCCTTCTATCTGTGTGTGTGTTTGCTTGTGTATGGTTGCTTGTGTGTGTATGTGTCTGTCTGTCAGTCTGCCTGTCTGTCCGAATATACATGTGTGCGTGGATACGTGTGTTTTCTTTCGTCACTCTTCCTTGCATCGGCTTACTGTAGTCCATTCACTGCAATATGGTTTAGACACACAGCACGCATTCATTCATTTCAGCATACACATCCACAGTCGTACAATCAGTGTGAATGATTTCATGTTAGGAGGATGTACTGAGAAAAAGTATAAGTAAAACAAACAAACAAACAAGGTAACAGTGGAGTGTTGGGGCATAGTTTGCATGGAGACTGAGAAAAAGTATAAGAAAAACAAACAAGGTAACAGTGGAGTGTTGGGGCATAGTTTGCATGGAGGAGTCATCAGGTAAAACTACCCATAAAAGAATTGAAATAAACCTTTACCAACCCACGTTGGCTTATGACTTAAATGCGATTGGTGTTGTAAATTACCAGGAATCATACAAATCACCATGAATTTCGCAGAAGTGCACGCGCGCTTGTATACGAGTACGTGAGTGCGGTGGTTGAATGTTAAGAGCGCTGCATGGACTCGATTCTCGCCTGAGTTCGAGTTCGATCACCAGTATCGGGGCACCTGGTGGGTAAAGGGTCAGTGGAGATTTTTCCGATCTCCCAGGTCAACATATGTGCTAGTGCCTGTTACCCCTTCTTGTGTATACGCATGCAGAAGATCAAATGCGCACGTTAAAGATCATGTAATCCATGCCAGCGTTCGGTGGGTTATGGAAACAAGAACATATCCAGCATGCACTCCCCCAAAACGGAGTGTGGCTGCCCACGCGGCGTGGTGGAAAGAAAATGTTACACTATGCGTCTCTGTGTGCGTGTGTGTGTGTATGTGTGTGTGTGTGTGTGTGTGTGTGTGTGTGTGTGTCTGTGTGTATGTGTCTGTGTCTGTGCGCGCGCGCGCGTGTGTGTGACTGAAACATAACTGAATGACACTGCAAACGAATGATGATGAACGCCCAAACTGCAGCTCCTTGTCGGCTCCACCCAGGTAAACAGCCTGTTGTGCAAATGACTCCGTGCTTGTAATACGCGTGGAGCTTGGTCGACGTGCTTATCAGTATGCACTCGCTGGTATGTACATACGCTTTTTTTTCTTTTTCTTTTTTGTACGGCTGTGTGCGTATGTCTTTCAGCATGTACGCGTGCGGGTGTACTACTAGCGACAATGACCGCAACGTCACACGGTCACAAATAGCAGCACCTTGAACAGTGACATTGATACTTCGCCTGAAGTCTACCTGTTCTGCGTGACGTTTTGACTCGCGACTCGTGAGCGCGTGCACGGTCAGTGAGCTGTGACGGCCTGACTGTCACGTGCTGACCTCACCACCTCCAGACATGCAGCGCGCGTGCTCACTCCGTCGCTCCTCCGTCTGACTGTCCAGGTCAAGGTCACTGGCAAGGAAACCGCTGGGAAGGCAGCGTGGCCAGGTTCATGATTTATTATACATGGTCTGTGGCTCCGTCCAGACAGTGGGGAGGGGAGGGGGGTTGAAGCCCGGGTGAGGGGGGAGGAGGGAGCTGCAGGGGGTCGGGGTGAGGGCTACGCAGGGAATGTGGGATTGGAAGTTGTCTGCATGTTCCACTAGGAAGTGTGTGTGTGTGTGTGTGTGTGTGTGTGTGTGTGTGTGTGTGTGTGTGTTGTGTGTGTGTGTGTGTGTGTGTGTGTGTGTGTGTGTGTGTGTGTGTGTGTGTGTGTGTTTGTGTGCGTTGTGTGTATATGTGTGTTTATTTGAGTACAAATCTGTGTGTGTGTGTGTGTGTGTGTGTGTGTGTGTGTGTGTGTATCGGTGTCGGTGTCGGTGTCGGTGGGTGTCTGTCTGTATTATTCAGCCGATGAATAGAACGCTTATGTTTTTTTGTTGTTGTTTGGTTGTTGTTGTTGTTTTATTGTTGTTGTTATTTTGTTGTTGCTGTTGTTGTTGCTTTGTTTGTTTGGTCTTTTTTTTTTTTTACATGACCAGTGTATGGAAAGGAAAATCGAGGACGAAAAGGCGTATATATAAAAACCGAAACTATAGTAAGGTATACAAGCTGGCAAAATAGGAAGACAGAGGACACGCCACTTATAAGTGTTGTTTTTAAGAAAGAAAATAGGAAGAGGGGGGAAAAAAGGACACACACACACACACACACACACACACACACACACACACGACAAAAATACCCTATACATGCACACACACACACACACACACACACACACACACACACTCACGAACACACTGACATGCTCGCGCACACACAAACACCCACCCACAGACCACCATCCCCCCTTCCCTCCCCACTCCCCACCCCAACACACACACGCACACTACATGATGATTTCAGAAGAGGGTAAAGTGGGGCAGACAATTAGCTATGCTTCATCACACCCAAAGGCCTGTTTGAATAGATGGGTTTTCAAGTTTGTTTTGAAAGAGGACAGCGTTGGTAAGTGACGGAGACCCAGAGGAAAAAACATTCCAGAGAGAAGGTGCTTGATACTGAAAGGCCCTTTGGCCAAATGTCTTTGAATACAATGCAATACAATTAACAGACAGAGACTGAGACGAATAATGTGTGAACTACAAGAAGGATCGATCCCTAGGCCGGCATTTCATACCTTTGTAGACTGCATGCTTTTTTCAGGCGCCAAATGCCATTCACACTCCATGCAATCCACGAAAGGCGCAACGATTCGCAACGATTTCCATCTACGAGGTGACGACACTGCTTGAGGTGTTTCCACAACTGGTTCTCAGCTGCCAGTCGAAGTCCCTCAAGTGCGGTGTACTGTTTCACAACACACTTGTGTTCCTCAGTCAGTATTTCTGCTCCATCATTTTCTTTTTCTTTTTTTCTTTCTTTCTTTTTCTGCTTTTTTCTTTTTTTTTTCTTTTTTTTTTTTTTTGTCTGGTAACATTCCAGCTCTGAAATGGCCTCATTGATATCCAACCAACGACAACAACAACAAAAACCGAGTCGCGCCGCGCTGTCCGCGGAGAGAAGCACGAATTTCACAGAGAAATATGTTGTGACAATACAATACAATACAATACAATACATCATGGCTTAAAAAAAAACTTGTCACACACAAAGACAACTGACCACATGATGTACGTAAGCCCGTTAATCCTTACACACACGCGCGCGCGCGCGCAAACGGGAAAGCAGGCACAATTAAAATTCGTGCTAAAGCACCTAAACCCAACATGCCTCGAGCCTTGACATTCTGTTATTGAATTTGTCACAACTGGATTGGAAAGAAAAATATAATATGATCATCTAATGACGTTAAAAATAAAAACGATGCGTTAAAAGGCAAAAACCCTCCAGCAGGGTAACCCGCATTTCCTGAATGCTAAAACATAATTACATAAATAAATGAATACAGTTCAACAAAAACAGCCTGGTAATTATCAGCATCAGAACAGACAAAAAGGATTTCCAGCCAAAAAATGTGAGTCAATAAACCGGAAAGAGAGAAAATGAGGAAGGGAGAGAACACATCATTTTTGTCTTGAGAGCGAAAACAAATAAGAGTGACAAGAAAGACAACGTTCCTTGCACAGAATTTCCAAAGCTACTGATGCTACATAAAGCTGACAGAGCGGGCCTCTAGCATCTCCATGTAGGGGAGGTAGGGGGGGGGCGGTGAGGACGGGGCAGGGGACATGAGGGGTGTGGGGAGGCGTTGGGGGCTGGAAGTGGAGGTGGAGGGAGCGCTGCGGGATATCAGTCTGTAATCACATTTCTGCACCTAGAACCTTCAGACAGAAAGGCGCGGCTGATGGAACGCAGTGCGCAACTGATTTAAAGGTCCTAAAATCACAGTGTTCTTGTGCAATAATGATTTGAAACGCGTCGGAGAATCCTTGAGAAACATACGTTGGTAGCATTTGCAAACTTTATATCCGAAAAACATAGTTAAAGTAACACTTTTCTGAGCTTTGGGGGGAAAAAGTGTACTTTTTTGTGACTTTATCAGTGTCGAGTGTCTGCTGTTTCATGCATTTTTATTATTCCAAATTCGAAACAATCTTTTGAATTTTATGTTGCATTTTCAAAGTGATTTTGCATGACTGCAAAAGTTTAAAACCGTGTTTTGGTGATCTTAAAGTACTTTGATTTGACAGTGTCATGCATCTCTCTCTCTCTCTTTCTCTCTCTCACACACACACACACACACACACACACACACACACAGATACTGATAGCCACCAAACAGAACAGACAGAAAGACAAACAGGCAGAGGCAATACTCCCACACCATTTATACTGGCGCAGTAATGGAATCACAACGTGGTCATATTTCAATGCAATACTACCTGTCAAACTAGAAATGTTCAGAGCAGACGTCTTGCAAGCATCAACCCTTTGGCAGCGGAACCATGTGAAATGAGATCAGTGTGGCAATGGTCTGAGGTGCAGTACTACTTTTGTGTACTTTTAAGTCGTGCAACTGATTTCACTGAGCAAAAGTAATGCAGTCCTAAGAGGAACGAGTCTAAATAAATAATGGTGACTGATATCCTGACCTTTGAGATCAATCTTATCTCAGTGGGGGGGAGGGAGCAGGGGGGGGGGAGTACTTTACTAACAAGCATACTCGTCAGCAACAAAAGGTTAAACCACTTGGAGATTTGAGACTGGGATCTCTCCCACACCTCTTAGAGCTTGTGTGGAAGAAAAAACAACTCGCATGTGTGATTATCTCACTGTCTCTCGCGAGTGTCAGAGTCATTGTCAATGTGTCTGTCTCCCCCTCTCTGTCCCTCCAAAATACTTCAAAAGAAATCTAATCTATCGGTTCTATTTATTTCCATCCACCCTCTCAACAACAAAAGAACTACTGATTTATTGTTACCTCTTGATATTGCCATCAGTCCATCTTTCACTCATTTCGCATTCTCCAGTCTTTTTCAGTATTTCTGCAAACGTAGCAAACTGCGTGCATCCACATAACTCTGACACAAGGAAAAGTTTGCATGTCCTTCCCAATCTGTTCTCAGTCAGTGAAGGGCATGAGGACATGCCATTTCCCAATCTTGTTTTCAATCGTTGACCATTCCCTTGTGTGCAAAACTTGTCAACATTCGCTGCTGTCGCCATCGTTATCGCCAGTTACAACACTGATGATCAAACATGATGGTTACACAACACGAAAACCACGTCACATTTCTGAATGTCCATCTTCGTCCCCCTTCCCCTCCCCTTTCATCTACCAGCCCCCTTCTTCATCTTTCCATATAGCTCGTCTTCCATGCTGGAGAACAATCCGCAACATACATATAACAGCAGCAGAAGCATCAACAATAACAACAACAGCAACTCAGAAGCAGCACAACAACAACAACAACAGAAACAAAAACAACGTTGTTAATGCACCTCCACCAAATTCCACGAAGCCAGCTGAAATCGATGAAACCAGAGAATATGATGTCCCCGTCACTGGCACAAACAATCCATTATCGTGTCCATAACCCCGCTATTTTTAACACGCCCTGTCTTTCTTCACTTTATCTTTCTTTTCTTTTGTGCCTTTCCTGTCTGTCTGTTTAGTAGTCTGTTATTTAGAGCGATATGCTGTGCAAAATATCAAGCAGTCTAGCTAATATTCAGTACATATAAAATACTGGAGACGTCTGGTAGGTCTAAGGTGCAGTCATCGATCGATCGATTAATTGAGGAATTAGGACCAGGGGCAACTACTAATGTTCTTCTTATTCTTTCGTGGGCTGCAACTCCCACGTTCACTCGTATGTACACGAGTGGACTTTCGTGTGTATGACCGTTTTTACCCCGCCATGTAGGCAGTCATACTCCGTTTTCGGGGGTGCGCATGCTAGGTATGTTCTTGTTTCCAAAAGCCACCGAACACTGACATGGATTACAGGATCTTAAACGTGCGTATTTGATCTTATGCTTGCGTATACACACGAAGGGGGTTCAGGCACTAGCAGGTTTGCACATACGTTGACCGGGGAGATCGGAAAAAAATCTCCACCCTTTACCCACCAGGCGCCGCCGCTACCGATATTCCAACCCGGGACCCTCAGATTTAAAGTCCAACGCGTTAACCACTCGGCTATTGCGCCCGTCACTGATCCACACTCCCCTGCAGCCACAACTTTTGGCAACAAAAGACCATATGCCTTCGACATTAAATGCCAGTGCAAGTTCCTTGATATAAAATGGCATGACTGTATTTCAAATGGAGAGGTAGATCCCATCGGGCTCTCGTGTCAACCATATCATGTGCAAACGGTGTCTCCGCTGACTGGGACACGTGCAGGTCGGAGAAGGAGGGGACGGGCCAAACTGAACTGTCGGCAAACAGCAAAGAAATACGTAGACGTGTCTCCAGACGATGGGGATGACACCAGGAACCAGACTGAGGACCATGGAAAATGGGGCGCCTCATGCTGCCATAGACACAGAGGCATGAAAGTCGGCTACAAAGCGCAGGTCACGGCTGGTCAAAAGAACGCCCCCTTCTCCGTTCCACGTTACTTTACAATGCTTTACAACGCTTAACTGATTTATAGAAATGGTCAATGGCAGTGAGGGGAAAACTTTCTGAGCGCAAAGGTATGCAGACAGCGGATTTTAGTGTAACCATTGTTTTTTTTTCAGGCTATGTTTGGGGGGGTGTTCTCTTCTTTTTTATCATCTATGTATTCATTTACTTTTTGACTTGTCTGATTTTTATTTCTTGTGGAGGAAAGGATTGTCATGGCCATGCTTTTGTTTCTCCTTCCACAAATTACTCGATCTTTGTTTTCATGCTAGGTTTAGAGGGTGTGCGTTCCCTTTACTCATTCATTTATCTATCTTTTCATCTGTATTTCATTTTGTAGAGGAAGAGAAATGAGTTGTCATGACCAAGACTGTGTAATGTTATTTCTCTGTGTCCTGTGCGCAATGCCTCCGTCTCACAAACCGTCATGAAATCACATTTGTGTGAAATATTAGGACAGCGCCGTGATACTGCCACAGAATTCTTTCTGTGAAGCCAAACGTTAGTGTCCATACTTCACCATACACTTCCCAGTAGCCAACGATTTTCTGTCATATACTTTATGGGGCATTGTTAAAATAGGGTTCTACCAAGAGAGAAGTCCTGACCGCAGAACCACGCCACAAACGTCAGATCCACTGTTCGTTGGTATATATATATATATATATATATATATATATATATATATATATATATATATATATATATATCTGTGTGTGTGTGTGTGTGTGTGTGTGTGTGTGTGTGTGTGTGTGTGTGTGTAATCTCTGATTCTGGGTTGTACTTAGAAAGTCTTCTCAACTCAAGAATCAAAACGTTTCAACTCATTTGATTATGTCGATGGTTTCTCACCACCTTCATACGCAAAACTAACCCAGGAAAGTTTTGGGTTGGTCAGGCTGTGAGTGAACTGAGTTCACTGCTGCATTAAGATTCCTGGCCAAAGACGCCTTGCCATGGTGTTGTAAAAGACACTGACTTCAATTCACTGTCATGATTATGTTCTTATTGATTGCAGCCCAGCCCAGACCGCGTACAACCATATCAGGACTGAAAACATATATATATAATTATAAATCAGCAACAACAAATGACCTCATCATGTACATGTTGGTATACTTCCGTTACTTCTAATAAGACAAAAATTTGCGAAAAGTCTAGCACCTAATCGAATCTGCCAAAGCACATCGCTTTGGAGGATTTAAAACAAAAATTACAGGCACAATTACTACTGTTTTGAAGTACCTTTTTCCATTATTTGCCTTGAGCATTCCCACAATTTTCACAACAGGAATAATTATGTATGTATGTATGCATGTATGTGTAATTAACTGCGTAAAATGAAACCCCGAACATTCTCTTTTTATAATCTTGCACTGCCAAAAACTGCCAACTGGCCCCATATTTTTTACTGGTCGCTAAAAATATATTTAAAAAAAAGCTTTCCAATCATCAACTCCAGACGAGACAAAAAACAAAAACAAAAACAAAAAAACGAAGAAGAGTGTGCAGCAGAGAAAATGGTGATGAATGAACGGTGAAGACAAAAAATGAGTAATGGAAAGACAAGTATCAGAGACGGGGGGGTGGGGGGGGGGGGGAGGAAAAGAGAAATGACAGACATGAGAGAAGAAAACTTGAGCACAGAATTTCCAGACAGCAGAAATACTGTTTATAAGTCAGTAGCTTAAACCTCGACATCCCCATGGGGAAAAGGAAATTGGTGGACTTGTGCCAGGTGGAGGGGGAGAGGTGGTGTAGTTGAGGAGCTGCTGATGGGGGTGGGGGTGGGGCAGGGGGTTGGGGGGGGGGAGGCGGAGGGCAGTTGCAGCCTACCAGCCGTTTCTGTGCATGTAGCATTTAAACAAATTATTGTGGCTGACGAAACAAGAGACTTCCAAGGGACGGAACACGGCTTCCAAGGGATTCAAATATTTCACTTCATAGTGTCATGCAGCAATATGTCAGTCTGTCAGTCCCTGGGAGAGAGAGAGAGAGACAGAGACAGAGACAATGTATAGCAAAAGTTTTCTCTACTGCAAAACGTTGCAACTCGATTGAATATTTCGGTGGTATCTCACCACCTTTATCAGTAAAACTGATCCAGGGAAGGAAGTCTTGGGTTGAACTGTGAGTGAATCCAGTTCACTGCTGCCTTCACGTTGTTTGACCACAGATGCCCAGCCGTGGCGTTGTAACAGACTGTCACAGACTGAAGGGAGTTCCAGGCAAATATCAAGGTTCAGGCTGGGCTTTCTCATCTTGATTTGGACGGCTGGCTTTTTTTCACCTTCCTCCTCCAGAAACGGGTTTCCATGCACCACACCGATGTCCCAACGATGACTGTGTGATGCAAGAGTATATGCAACTTCTTTATCAATGTAGCCTATTAATTGAGTAACAACTTGGTAAGACTTCAAAGAAAAAAATAATGCATAAAAATGAAAAGAAAAAAAAACAAAAAAAACAACAAAAAACATACTGAAATGATAATCCTCCAAAGGGATGTGCTTTGGCAGATTCGATTAGGTGCTAGACTTTTCGCCAATTGATCGTTGAACTCCACTTCAAGCAATCAAGTACATACACGAAAAGTTAATATAATGGAGGCGCCGTTGGTGGCAGAATCGGTTGGATATTGAACCTCTGATCCAGTGTTCACTAGTGGTCAGGGATACAGGTCCCATTTGTGCAGCGTCCATGAGAAATGTACTTCAATTATTCCGCATTTTCCTCGCTCCACCAAGTTTAGAATGGGTACATAACTTCGACTTGCATGGATTTAAACGGCGGAATGAAAGGACTGGCCGTTCTATACCAAACCATAGACACAGTGGACACGAATTCACTGCCCCAATGGCCACAAAAGTCTATGGGACTCATTAAGCTTTAAATCCACCAAAGGCGATTCGACAAAAAGAAAACAGAAACACCTCTGATGTGTCTGTTCAATGGCGCATCCTGCCTTATTTCATTAGTCTTCATAAAACATGGAAGGGTTTCCACTCCTCAGGGACCACTGGGCGGTCAGTAATAAGATACACAAGTGGTAGTGGTGGTGGTGGTGGTGGTTGTGGTGGTGTTGTGTGTGTGGTGTGTGTGTGTGTGTGCGTCCCCGTGGAGACATGTGTGCAGTCAACAAAAACAAACAGTATTGGCTGCAAGACAGGCGAAGGGATGCAGACAATGGGACGTCGATGGTGACGATAAAAGGAGTGGGAAGTACATGGATGACAAAGGGAGAGAGGGAGAGAAAGAGAGAGCGCGTGTGTGCATGTGAGTGAGTGTGACTGTGCGTGTGTGCATGGGGGTGTCTATGTGAATGCGTGCATGTTTGCCTTGTGTAATTATGGCTGTGCTTTGGTATTAAATATTTGATTTCCTAATGCAATTGGTTTCACGACGACATCCCCACTTTTCTTTCTTTTTCTGTTTTTATTGCTACGGTTATGAGGCGGACGATGTAGTTTTGAAGGCAATTTTCGATTTTGTTTGTTTTCTCATTAGAAAAAAAACAACAATCAGTAATGGTGGTAGAAAAAAATATTGTTGTCACATTTATGTTCAAAATGCAAAAGCCCATTTACATGAAGAAACTGACAATTACGGCCACACACACACACACACACACACACACACACACACACACACACACACACAACATACGTGCAAACGTGCATATATACACATATACATATCGTCACACACACACACACACACACACACACACACACACACACACACACACACCACCGCACGCAATACACATCACATCACATCAAATCACACTCGTACTCTCGCACTCACTTTTATAGGTCTGAGAGCTTGAAAGCTTTCATCCGCCTTTCAGTTAAGTAGACACACATTATAGGTAAATGGGGAAAGTGCTTCTGTGTGTGTGTGTGTGTGTGTGTGTGTGTGTGTGTGCGTGCGTGCTTGCGTGCGTGTGTGTGTGTGTGAGGATGGAGGAGTTCTTTCCAGTTTTTGTTTGTTTTGTTTTGTTGTGGGTTTTTTTGTTGTTGTTTTTTGTGGGGTTTTCTGGGGGGCAGAAGCCCTTAGTGACCATGTTGTAGATTAGACTAGAGGTAAAAAAATAATAATAAAAAAAAAAAGAATGAAAGAGAAGTGAAGGCAGACAAGAAGGAGAAGAAGAAGAAGACATGGAAAACAGGACATAGCATTTTCAGATTTCCATTGGACTAAGTACGCTGCAGTCGTTTTTGCGCTTCCTTTAAACTGCACGTGATCATCCTGCTTCAACACACCTGTGAGGCTCTACAACACAAAGCTCCACATTCCAACACCAAGCCAGCTTTTCCTTTTTATGTGCTGACGTTGGCTGCCGACTCCAAAGAGGATCAAACTAACAACACCACAAAAACACTCGTATTCTAACGCGTGCACACACACGCGCGCGCGCACGGAGAGAGAGAGAGAGAGAGCGTTCACACATACACACTCATATACACAAACATATACGCTCCTGCATGCGTACGTTTACACACACACACACACACACACACACACACACACACACACACACACACACACACACACACACACACACACACACACACATTTTCGAAACAGAAGAAAAGGGTATTAGATACGAAAAACAGACAAACGAGAGGTGAAGCAGACGAAACGCTATTGATGAATGGATATAGAAATGGAGTAATGTGCTTCTAGAACTTTTCGTTCGCGCGTGCGTACGCGTGTGTGTGTATATGTGTGTGTGTGTTTGTCTCTGTGTGTGTATGTGTGTAAAACAAAATACCAGAACATTGTATCAGCATTCTGCACAGTTTCAGTGTAGAAGTGGAGGCATTCATCTTAAGGTCGATACTTTTTCAGCCCCCACCCCGTTCCTCCACCCAGATAGAGACGGAGAAAGACAGACAAAGACAGAGGCAAAGATGGGGAGACAGAGACAGAGACAGGGTCAGAGAGACAGTGAGTTGGAAAGGAAAGGGTGTGAGAGAACGGATGAAGTCCAGAAGACCGACTGTGGACTGAAAAAACAACCAGCGTTTAGCTTGTCATGGTCTTGATACGCCCCCCACCCCACTCACGGCCCCTTCAACTAAACACACACACACACACACACACACACACACACACACACACACATATATATATATATATATATATATATATATATATATATATATATATGTATATAATAACCGCGCACGCATACACACGCACACATACTCACGGACGGACACACACACGCAAATACATGGAGAGACATAAAGAGATGAAACGCAGACATACAGACCTCCAGAGACACAGACAGGGGCAGAGACAGCCACAGTCGGAGACCGAGTGAGACAGAGAAAGGGGTTGGAGAGAAAAAGACACAGACCTCCCAGTGATGAAATCACTATAATTATCTCTCGATTCGCGGTAGGGGAAAAATTAGTAAGTAGAGCAGGGAGGAACTAAGCCGGGATGGGCCGAAAGTACACGCTATTTATATTTTATACCAGACTGAAACCTTTTTACTTGGGCTGGTAGAGAAACAGAGACAGAGAGGGAGAGATGGGGGGGGTGGGGGTGGGGGGGAGAGTATGTGGGCCAACATCTATTATTTATGGATGTGTCTCAACTTTGTCTGTCCAAAACAATAAGGCCACGCCAAGCCTTTACTCTTTACACCTCATGCAACATTGATGCTCATCTGCCACAGAAAGAAAAACGAACAACATTTAGAGGCGCCAGACTTGTGACGAGACTGAACACAAACCAGATTTGTCTTCTACAATCCTCTAGTGGTAGACTCTTAAGGAGGGAGGTGGGGAGGGGTGAGTTCCAGCAAAGGGGAACTCAAGTGTATCGCGCCAAAAAACACCCTCAGTTTAGGTTAAAATTGAATGAATAAAAATCAACTGTGGAAGTTATAAAAAAGCGGGGGGAAGGTGGTGAATACTAAAGGTGAATCTCGGTTCCAAAGAGTTTGTTTGTTTTTTGGGGGGGTTGTTGTTGCTGTTTTTCGGGTGGGGGTGGGGAGGGGGAAGGCGTGGAGGTCAATGCCGGATTTAAAACCTGCAATTTTCACACCATTACATGCCAGAAATTCTGAAGTAGTGCCAACACGCATTCAATCGTTCAGATTCTCCCCTGAATGCCCCTTGCACACGCACCTGCACTCACACTCATACACACGCGCGAACGCACACGCACGCAAAAAAAACAACCAACAAACAAATAAAAACACTCACACACGCGCCCAAACCACATGCACACACATACGCGCGCGCGCGCGCGTGCGCCGCACGCACACACACACACACACGCACACACACACACACACACACACACACACACACACAGAGCAAGTCCCAGTTCTCTTCTCCACAACAACCCTTGCCCGATATTCCCACAGGTCGATGACTCCAGGTCCAAGATATTTGTATATGTGTGTGTCTGTGTCTGTGTGTGTTTGTGTGTGCTTACTGTGTCTGTGTAAGTACCTGCGTGTGTACGTAGGTACGTATGTAAATGTGTGTGCGTGTCTGTGTACGTGCCTGCGTGTGGACATAGATACGTATGTACATGTGTGTGCATGTGTAAGAGAGCGCGTACGCGTGTGTGTCTGTCTGTCTGTGGGCGCGCGCGCCAACATGCCTGCACTCACGTGTGTGTCAGAGATATACTGGTTCTGCACCAGTCACCAAGGACAAAAACAAGGCGATCACACAACTGAACGAATAGATCGATGTCTGGGAAGGAGGGAAGGGAGGGGGGGGAGAGTGAGGAAGGAAGAAGGAAAGGAAGGGGATGGAGGAGAAAGTTAGAAAGGAAAGAAGGAAGAGAGTATGGAAGGAAGGAATGGAGGTAGGGAGGGAGGGAGGGGGTGAGGGAGGGAGGAAAGAAGGAAAGGAAGGGAGGGAGGGAGGAAGGGAGGATGATGAAATGGGAAAGTGTTTTGCTGCCAGCCGGAGCGACACTTCACCAACCTGAGAACAAACATCAACGTGCCAGTCAGTCACCACGTCTTTCCCGGCCGTCCACCTCGGTGTAACAGCCTCAAACTACCCCCTCTGTTTTTTTTCCCCGGGGGTCATTCTGGGCTATTTGGACCCAACCCCCCCACCCCCCTCCCCCGACGGGTTTAATTAAGCTATATATAAATGAAGGCGGTCGTTCTGCGCCAGCCTTTACTGACCTGTCCCACCTCCTCTATAAGGGTAAGGAGAGGATTCCAACAAGGGTGTGTGTGTGGGGGGGGTGGGGGGGGGCTGAGGGGGGACGTCAGTTCTAACTGGCTGAAGTTCTCCACTGGGGGTCATTACAGGTTAATCTGCACAGACCCTGCGGTTACTCACAGATTTGTCTCCCCTCAAGATAAAATCAAACGGGGGTAGGAATATGCTGCTGTTACACCGGTCCTTTCTCCATTTGGTGTGAAATACGAACGCAACATCCGTCCCGGCCTGAAGACAGCGTGGCAACGGACAACAACCAACCACCAACGGGCAACATTGCAGGGAGGACACTGTCTGGGCGTCACTGATAAAGGACTGGATGGATGGCTAGGGGCGAAGGGGGTGGGGGTGGGGGTTGCAGATGTGGGGAGGTGGGGGGAGGGGGTGAGACAAGCCGGAACTGAATCCTACACACAGACACAGACACAGACACACACACACTACACTACACTACACAGACACACACACCACACACACAGACACACACACACCACACATACAAGCACACACACACATACATACACACACGCGCGCGCGGACAGATATGAAGAACGAGAGGGGGAGGGGGGGGGGTTCAAATGGCGAACGGGAAACAACTATCTCCTTGTCTATCGATTCTGAGCTGGTCAAATGCGTAAAGCGGCATCCGTCGAAAAGACTTTCTTGCATCTTTGTCAAGATCATATTCATATTGGCAACCTACAACAATCCAGTAATAGTCTACACGATCCTAATCTTACGTGATATATAGATTGGAGAGACACCCGGAATAGCAAGTGTCAGAAATACGAAATTTATATAAATATAGCTGATTCAGTGTCTTTTTTTTTTTGTTTCAGTAATTCAAACCATTCAAACCAAAAGAAAACCTCTCAGCAGAACCCACGCTTTTTTATGACGCTTGAATTACACACACACACACACACACACACACACACACACACACACACACTGACATACACACACGCGCGCGCGCTCGTGCGCACGCACCGGCACGCACGCACTGACACACAAATACACACAACACACACACTCATACACGTACGCACACACACACACACACACACACACACACACACAAATAATAATAATAACGTCGGAGCCAGTGAACAACAGCTGTAGCCATTGCACTAGAGTCCCTGAATAAAAGAATTTGATCAATGTCCTAATTCAGTTTATCGTGGAACCGAAAAAACGAACACGCATGCTGAGTTGATAACCCAGAGTTGATTACCCCATTGTGTTTGAATTCAAACGCCCACACGTGCCACTCACGTACTCTGGGAGAGGAGGGGGGTACGGGGAGAAGGGGGGGGGGGGTAGGAGGGTGCAGAAAGAGATAGAGTGAGTCAAAACAAAATGACCTGAATCACTGCTGTGGGGCAATCAGTCACAGGTCTTTGGATACTTCAACACAAAAAGCTTCCGTTGATTAATTCTCCATAAACATAGGTCTAAAGCCTCCTAGTAGTGATAGGTTTTAAAGGTATTCAATCATTTTCTGCTCGACATGGGGTTTATACAGAAACTGTTTTCACCACAGTCAGATTGTAGTTAGGACAAGATCGCTCTTTACATATCAATGTTCAGCATTCTGTTTAGCCGGTATGTCCTCAAACGCATTCTGGATCTGCTATGTGTGTACGGTATGTATGTTAATCGATTGTGACATACCATTTGTTATTCGGTTATCTGTACAGTTGATTATAATGCAGTATTCATTATTAGGTTATCTCTAAATGATATACTTTATCTTCCTTTTTCGCCTTTATTTATTTTTATTTTATTTTATTTTGCGGCAGAAGTGATTTTAAACTTATCTCACTGATGCTCATGTTGGTTATATTGAGAACCCAAGAGGAAGGTTAGTATGCACATCAAGCAACAGCTGTTTTGTACTGTGTAGTGGATGATCAATATGACCAACATGTGCATTCGTCAAGGTGATATTTTGAAAACCACTATCCCACCTAAAGCGCAAAACAATTTTAAAGATTAAAAGTTCAACAAAGACTTTTTTTTTACTCTTCTTCCACTGTAGCGACTCTTGCCAGGGACTGAGATTTCACATAGATGATCTGCTGTGACATAAAAAAAAAGTAGTGCAATTTAACACAGTGCAATCTGTATCAGTGTACTTATCACTGATAATCAGTCATTCGCAAGTTACATCGAAACTGGGCCACACGTCTGCTGGGAATCATTGTCCACACATGCGGACAAACACATGACACGATGATCGCAGATTATACAATGTCATTACCTTTTACAAATTGTAAAATATCTATATCTGCTTTTCAAGAGATAGAATGGAAAACGGCGAGGGGCTAAGGAATAGCAGACACACTGCGTTGAATGAACAGTTCTTTGCGACACTTCACTGTTTAAGGGGGGAAAGAAGAAGACAGGAAGAAATAGGAGGAGTTTGTATTATACTCCATATTTGGTGTTACATATACTTACCATGTCAAACTGATGCAAACTAGGCCTATTGGCCAATAGGAGGAGTTTGTGAATACAGTAACTTATTGTTCACTTGCAAACCACCTTTTCCAACCTCTCATGAAATATTGAAGCTCGCCTGCCCTGAGCGGCTTTTCAACTGAAAACAAGGGGAAATGAAGCAGACGACAGTTGACGGAAAGGAAGCAGACGACAGCTGACAGGTTGACCCCCAGAGGTAGGATGCAGCGAAACTGGGGCGTTTGGGTCACCTGTTTGCTAAATGATGGTGGAATTTCCACCAGGCTGTTTTCATTTCCTTCTTCGTCACATTTCTCACGCCTGCACAAAAATCATACACTGAAACGTTTCTCTCGGTTACAGATTACAGATTTACAGAATACTATATTATCTCAACTAGAGAAATTCATTTGTGGTGTAAAACAATACACGGAAATCACAGTCATTCAACATGTATACATAAAAGACATAAAATGTTTAGATGGCAACCCATGCGTACAATAAATAATCACAGTAGATAACAACAACACAACACAAACCTTTAAAAGGTAACTTGGAGTAAATCATACCGACATCATCACAGCCATACATGTGCAACACAAAATCAATTAAAGGATATGAATAAAATAGGCATGAAATAGCATATTAAAAGTAGACATAGGACATAAAAAGATTATAATAACAATGCAATTCAACAATACTTTGATTTAAGATGTCACATTCCACAAACACACATTCTGGCATACTTTTTAAAAAAATTTTTTTATCACAGATCTGATAATTAATTATTGCTGTTTAATAGCTGGATTGAGGTTGGAATAAAGCTGCATTTGGTTCTGATTGTTTTAAATTTTGGAACACAGAACCGTTTGCCTGAAGGTAAGAGTTGGTAATGATCTGCCAGCGTATGGCTGCTGCCACGTGAATTGCATTTGGCTTTCTGTCGTACTGACATTGTACAGTTTGCTTAAGCTGTTCTGTCTCACTCCCACGACCTTACTGCACACATTCAGTCTTCTTCAGTATATTCTTATTCTTCACAGCTAGACCACCATATACCAGCACATAAAAGAGAAAGTTAACACAGATTCAATAAACATCTGTAAAATCCTTGAAGTACTTTCGAATTAACTCAGATGTTTCTGAGTTTCTGCAGACAATAGATGCGAGACTGGCATTTTTTGTGAATGTAAGTTGTATTTGGAGTAAAATTAAGCTTATGATCAATAATAGTTCCTAGGTATTTATATTCATGCACTCTTTCAACCTTTGTATCATTACGGTTTTTTGATTGTTTGTTGTTGTTGTTTTTTCGTTTCATAGTTTGTTGTTTTGTTTTTGTTTTTTCCATACTTTCAGTTAGGAGGAAGGTGGCAGAATGGTTAAAACCCTTCAGTGCCATAGAACGAATCACGTACGTGCATAGTGACGTCACTGATGACGTCATCAGAAGCAGGGGTATCACCCTGGAAGGCTGAAAATCCATACAGTTTATCTGCTATATCTCCAGACCATTTTCTCAGTTTTAGGCTTATTGTTTTGGATATTGTTTTATGACCTGAAACACCACTTTCTGCTGTTTTTCCCATGGCACTGAAGGGGTTTAATTAATAAGATGCTTAGATGCCAATATAGAGAGAGTCCGCGAGGGTGTGGGTTCAAATCCCGCTCTCGCCCCTTATCCCAAGTTTGCCTGGAAAATCAAACTATGCGTCTCATCTTTCGGATGAGACAATAAACCGAGTTCCTGTGTGCAGCACATACTTGGCACACTGTGAAAAGAACCCATGGCAACGAGAGTGTTGTCTTCAGACAAAATTATGCAAAAAGAAATCCAATCTGATAGGTACACAAACATATATGCATGCACTCGAGGCCTGACAAGTGCGTTGGGTTATGCTGCTGTCAGGCATCTGACTAGCAGATGCAGTGTAACGTATATGGATTTGTCGAACGTAGTAACGCCTCCTTGAGAAACTGAAACTCCATACTTTCAAACATTCCTTTCGGTGAAACTTTTACAATGTGCTCTTTTTAACTGCTTGCTTTAGCCTGTGTACATTTGTTTTCCTCTCATAATTTGGTATTCAAATACATGGTGGTTATATAACAGGAAGTATAACTACTGATTGTAAACGCCATTAGCTGTTGGGGAGGTATGAGGCCAGTCCCCACTATTGCTATTGCTGTGAAACTGTCTCCTCCTTGCAGACTGAAAATAGATGTGCTACCACTTACATATATCTGTGAAACTGAAATGTATGTCTGTGTCTGTGTGTGGATACATAGATAGATAGATAGATAGATACAGATGCATTTCTTTTTCCATGCTGTTTTCTGCATCACAAAATGCCAGTGAAATAACAGACTTTTGGCAAGCTGTACTTTATTTCAAAAGCTGACTTTTTCACAGTCAACACATAAGCAATAAATGGCACAGAGATGCACTACAATGTAAGATCACTCATTATATGTATTTGCCACATAACTCAGCAGTCTTCATAATTATGGCCCTGCACAGCTAGCTTGGCTGTAAGCAACAAGGAAAATAATCATGTACATTTGTAGCCTAAAATTTATCAAATACAACCACCCAAGCTGTACTACAGTGCACATATCAGCTTAAATTTTAAGAGAAAAATACATGTTAAATTTTGAAATTAGTACCACAACCACAAATGACCAAGATAATAAGAGAGAGCACTATCATAACTCACTCCAAGATCTTTTCATGTGATACATATTTTGGCAACAACATGCAAGAACTTATTTTTTCTTGAAAAGAAAACACCATCATAACTCATTTCAATATATTTTCATGTGATACATATATATGACGACAATATGCAAGAACTCTTTGTTTTGGTCCTATCAGCACTGATAAAAGTGTACACATCCAGTATGGGAATTAGTGGAGCACACAAGCACACACTGACAAGCATTAAAAATGGTACATGTGAACAAAAACAGCAATGAAACCATGTAAACAAATACACAGACATATAAACAAATATTCTTTTACATTGCAACATTTGATAAACACTTGTGAATTTCTCTGCAAGAGACAATAAAGCTGACTTGACTGTACTTGTGGAGACAAGTAAATAATGCTGCCTTTTGAAGAGGTAAATTAACAGAGAAATCAGAGACACATACATTATAAAATGTACAGCAAGTGACTAATAACAGTTTCACACGCATGATACTTGAGAAACAATAAATTTTACAGTTTTTTTTTCTTTTTTAATGAATGCAGAATTGCATACATATTTTAGTAATGCTTTGTCAGCATTTTATTCATGTTAAAAGTGAAAGGTATCTTCAAATCAGTACTTTCCTTTCCGTGACTGAAACTCATACAGTTCAATAGCAAAAATAAAGATGGACACACAACAAGTCAATTAGGAACTGCATGTAAAATTTATATCAACTATGATAACATCTTTTCTTCAGTTCTTACTAACAGAAAAAAGAAAAGAAATATGGGTGGCACTACACTGTGTCGATACACTCTTCCTAGAGAGAGCAGCCCAAATTTCACAGACTTGATTTATCTATTATTATCAGGAGTGCTCTACTACGCAAACTTCCAACAGAGTTAAACACAAAACTGTAACATACAAAACAAAAAAACAACAACAAAAAACACCATTAATACAAACCTACAAAACACAGTTCATGACACATTTTCTTAACCATTTAGTTCCTTAGGGCAAATAAGATTACGCCATGCTGAGTACGTCAGCCATTCTGCTTAATTCATCACCCCCAGATAACAAAAAAATCACAAAAAGGCACACACAAAAAACACAACAAAAAAAACCAAAAAAACACCCAACTTCAAAGCCACGCTAAAAATACATAAAAAGGCCATACTGGGGGAGGGGGGGGGGGGGGAAATAAAAACTGCTAGTGCCCATCCCAGTGTTTACAATTTCACCACCTAATCGCCAGAGCAAAACAGCACAGATAGTACATCATAAACTGCGGAAAAGAGAAAAAAGTGTCAAGGCTTGTTCATAAAAAGAAAGGAGAATTGACTGGGAAGGCAGAAAAAGGAGCAACAGTGAAGGAAGAAAAAAGGCAGAAATAAAGAGAGCAACAGAAGAGTGGAAATTTCTAGCACAAAATTCCCAGAAAGTGGGGATGCTAATCATTCTGAAACACAGTTGACAAAGTCATACAAAACAACACGATAAAAACTTTAAAATACACTGATTACAAATACAAAAAACCCTAAAATTTACAAAACCTAATTAGCTGTTCTATAATGCTCTTATTTTCCATTTTCTTCCATTAAAAGTCACAATGAAGGAATGGGAAAATTTGACTAGGCTAAAGAAGTTAGAAAAATAATGAAAGGAGTGGGTGGGGGATTAGATACATTTAAGATTTAGTGTCACTGCTTCCCCTTTTTGGCAAGTATTTCCTGGCTCATTCAAAATGATCATAAACAGGTTAGCTATCAGAATCTGCATGTATCCCAGACTAAACTGTGTACGCAATAACAGTTTCATGTCTTATTTGAAACAGAGCAAAGTCCAGATGAACTTGTACTGAGCCTAAATACAGCTAAACTGCATGACATAGGCAATATTAAAATTTTAGTTTCAAGGAGGTCAAAGTGACTGATCTATTTATGCTACATCTAATCTGCTTTGCCCCCTCCCCCCCCCCCCCCCTCAAAAAATAAAAGTAGATGCCTGACCCAAAGTACTGGTCAGGCCTTGAGTGTGTACCCTACCCAGATTTGTATAAAACAAACAACAAATTACTAAACAACAGTAAACTGTTTGTAAAATACTATGAGGAAGAAAATGTAAGGATTGATTCTGGAAGTTACCCTGTCTCCAGAAAAAAAGAGTATTAAGAACAGGGCTTTGTGAATGGTAGTTACTTAGTACATCCGATCCGAATGATGAGAGAGGAATGTGAGAATGAATTTACTCATCCCTTTTCTTGATAATATTTTTATGAACTGTTCTCTGGCATCATGTTATACATAAACATTGCAACATTTTCCTTTGGCCTTTGTCTTCTGTTCATACTCTCCTATACACTTTCTCTCTCACAATCGTCACATACATATGCTTTCATGTATGCACAAATGTCTCAGTGCATAAGACATTACCCAGAAACATTTGTCCATGTTAACATTCATTCAGAAACATAAAAAGTGAAGTATCATAGTAACAGCAGATATGCATAGACCTGAGGGGTCTTTATTTTCATTGGACACACACACACACACACACACACTTTCACCATTCTCTCAGCCACTGCTTGACACACTCTGGCAATGGCAACTTATCAACATCCTCATCACTCTTCAGACTGTTCTTCACCACTGACATACACTTTCCCTGCAGGGACAGATAGCGGCAGGTTCGAACTCCCAACTCCAGCTCTGTTTCTGTGGCAGTGGAACTGACGATCGGGTACAATGGGCCTTTCCCCCGGGGAAGTCCAGAGAAAGCAACACCCAGATCACGTCCATTACAGGAGAATGCCAGTGTTCCACGATACATGTCCAGGTAACAACCGATCACTGTTAGGCGATCAAAGAATGGCTCACAGTATGTGTGGCTGAGACCATCGTGCCAGGTGTAACCCTTGTAAGACAACCCCCAGCTCTCCTTGTCAGCACCTGAAATCATGCACAGCATGTTGCATGAAAAAAGTGTCCATTCCACTTTATAATCTCCCACGAGAGATTAACATATGGTCATGTAGCTCACAAGACAATCATAAATTACACAGCCAAGAGACATGTATGTGTCTAAAAAGTCTAAACATTCAAAGGGCTCAATAAAAGTACAGTAACACATCTAAGAACACTTTACAAATCCAAAAACAATTAGCAGTATTAAAACAAATGAAACAAAATAAAACCCTCTTGAGTGACATATAGTTATGTACATCAAAGTGATCACATAGATTACATTTCCACATATAAAACTGCATTATTCATCTGAGGATACTGCAATTACAATTATAGCATAAACAGAATACATTTTTTATAGAATCTCTAACAAACATTTGCCGAAGGAAAACAACCAGTTTCTTCATCATGTGATATTTATTGTTGAATAATGTACAAATTATTAAACTTATTCAAAGAACTTTGAACTGAACACAAATCATTAAATGCCAACTATGGTCACAACCTATGCAAACACACACACACACTCTCTCTCTCTCTCTCTCTTCACATACACACACACATTCAACATTATAAGCAATGACTATCAATAATATTTCATACAGATGGTGCTTGCTCAATCCCTCTGCACGATAAACAAACGTCACAGAGAACATGCTATTACAAAACAAAGTTGAGCATAACAAACAATATGAAAAGTAATAAAACTTACCAATGAGATTCACATATTGACAGTAGTCAGAGGCAAGCACGGCATGGCTTGTTCCAACCCCAACCATGACAGATGTGCCTGCAGGTGGCTCCAGGAAGATTATTTCCCAGTAATGTACTCCGTCTTGAAACCCTTTTGTTCCACGCACCGCTGGAAGGACAAATAAAGTGAGATAATATCAATGAAGACAAGCAAGAAACACGCATTTTATGCACATTCATACACACAAATACACACACACATATACTGTCTAATATCACTTCTAATACACACACACATATACTGTCTAATATCACTTCAAGTGGAAAGACGTTAAACTGAAGAATACACACACACAAATACACACACACACAGATTCTGTCTTTCTCACAAACATACACATCCAGACAAATACACATCCAGCACACACACACACACACACACACACACACACACACTCACTCACTCACAGCCTCTCTCACAAACACACATATCCAGGTACATAAATACATAAAACACACACTTCACAACCGGTTCTTTTGGACTTTATACAATTTCAATATTACAACATTGACATAGCTGCCAACCTTCCAGACCCAAAATTAGGAATCCTGTCAGAGAATGGGTTCAGGAGGGGGGCGTGGCGTGAATCAATAAATGAAAACTGTTCCTTATGCTGTGAAGTAAAGTGCTGACAAACCCACTTTTTTGTTGTTGCTGATTTGCTGCCCACACCACATCAAACTTCACTGCTCAATGCCATGTTGGTAAAACAGTACTGGCAGCTTGCTCGTGTGCAGTAACTGTTTTCCAGTTTAAAAACATTGATTGTTGTATGGATCCAGCAAGTGGATTGTTTCTCACTTCTTTTTTTTTTGGGGGGGGGGGGGGGTTGTTTTTGTTTGGTTGGTTGGTTGGGGGTTTTTTTGTTTGTTTGGTTAGTTGTTTGTTTGTTTTTTTGTTTGGTTTTGGGTTTGTTTTTGTTTTTTGTTTTTTTTTGCTGTTGTTGAAATTTGGAAATTTGGAAGAATATGTAGAAAATCGAAATCAGTGCTAAAATTCAGAAAAATTTCTAAAAATCAGGGATGGTTGGCAGATATGCATTAACATGAATTTATAAATATTGAAATCTACAGCACACAGAAGTAGCCTGATACTCACCAACCGTGCCTGTGCTTTCATACACTGGATCAACATGAAAGTAGGCAGCCTCCAGGTTGGACGAGAACTTCACTTCATTGGGTGCACAGTGCTTGTCCCACACCCACTGGTCACAGTCCGCAGAGATCACATGCTCATCAGACCCACTGCGGCCAAGCACTATAGCTGAAAAAAGGTTAATGACAGAAGTTAAAGATAGTGGCGGGTATATACACACACATCACATATATATATATATATATTCCTGATGAGTATTTCTCTTTTATTGTTTGTTGCCCAGCTGACCAAACAGGACCATATAAGGAATGTTAATATCAATAAAAATGACCATCTTCCAATAAATATGAGCAACGGGCATTCCAATAATTAGAAATGAACTGCAAATTTTAAAAGATTGACAGAAGAAAATGAACACATCAATGATCAAGACAAAATATCAAGTTAATAATTTTTTTTTAAAATACTGCTGAGAAGTAAAGGATGGTGAATGAAATACTGAGGCAAAAACCAAGCCCATATTTCCCATTCCCACCATTCCTTAAAGTCCTAAAAACACACAAAAAAGAATATAAACAAAGATCATGTATACATGCATAGTGCATGTGCAGCAACTATTATGTCATGTTATATACTGTGTTGTAATGTGTCATATATCTATTGCAATGTACTAAATTTATAATGTATAGTTCTGCACTGTATTGTACACGTATCGCTTTCTTTTACTTTGAGAAAGGAAAAAATTCTTTAAAAAATAAATAAAAGAAGGGATGACAGTGGATAAAGAATGAGACTGTGAAAGAGAAAGAATAGGAAGTTTTCGCAAAAAAAAAAAAAGGAAAGAAAAAAGAAAAAGGTGCAATCTATGGTGAAAGAGAATCAAAGAATTGAGATAATTGAAGAGAAAGAACTATACATTCAGACTGATCAACAAATAGGCAGACAGATACTTTAAAAGAATGACTTACCCATAATTTGACTGCCTGTAAACTGAATATATTCTTTTGCACTTTCAATTGTACAAGCCTGAGTATTCACGTCTCCAGCAGCTTTAGGCTCCAACGTTTTCTACACTCTGCAAAATACCAAAATAACATGTTATTTTTTTTTACATCTGGAGATTCTAAATTTATTCATGAGTTTATACATCTGTCAACATTCATAAAATCAACCCACAAAATATATGCAATTTCAAAGTATGTAGGTATAGAAAAGATGTATAAACTCATCTGCTATACTGCAACTAACATCAACAATTGATTGTTATTGACACATTTATACTGGAATGAAAAAGCAATGACAACATCCTTTGGCAGCAGATGGGACTGGCCTCTTTATTGTGTGAGTTCAGATGTCATTTGACTGTATGATGGTTTCATTGCAACACCTGTACATGCTGCTTTAACTGGCAGTATAATTATTTGTTTGAAACAAAATAATCAAATATTGGGGAAATTTAATTCCCAATCCGTTCACTGCTGGGCTTCTTTTATTTAAGTTCACCTTTCACTCACGTTTCTTTGTGGCTCAGCCAAAGTGGTTCACACAATGAAATGGGTTGAATGAGGACACACACTCTCACACACTGAAGAAATCAGTGTTTTTCTCAGTTTATAAAGTGACCCCAGGTAACCTAGATAACACATGACCGCATTTCAACGGACGTGCGTGTTGTCATTGCCGCGCTGTTTAGCACGTTGTCACAAAACGAGACCATCCCGTGGGCTTTCCCGGTCACAGCGCTGATAAGCCGAAACAACCATTTCGAGTGACTCGAGAAGTGTGACGAAACGGCATGCCTTCAGTATGAAAGGAAGAATCGTAGGAAGAAACTCACCTAAACTTCAGCAAAAGCCTGTAAGCCTTTCCTCGAACACTGATCATAGCCTTCTGCGTCGTGTCAACCAGATTTTGGCAGTCGTGTCCTGGTCCCCCATATTTGGATGAAGAAAAGCTTACCACCAAATTTGGGAAATCGTGTTGACATTGAATGAAAAGGTCTGCCCATGGCTATCTGGCGATCGTTCTCGTACATTTCCTCATTATTGGCCATTCCTTGCGTTTAAATGGAGCAAAGAGAGTTAATGTCAAGCGTATCCACGAAAGAAAAATCAACTTGATCATTGTCAAACGTCCTGCAAGTCTGTTTTGCAATGTAGAGCACGTGTGTTTTTGTTTTTGTCAGTTCGCAGTTAACATATTGGATTAAAACATGTTTATTCCCAAAGTTGAAGCAAACATTGCCACGTAAGCACTATTAATAATTGTTATGCTCATATAATTCTCATAATAGTTATTTGTCAGAGGCATTTGTAAAAAGAAATGCACCGTAATATGATTTTTTGCATCTCATTTGATCAATTCATAGAACAGCCACTGTCAAGGTCTTTCGGTTTTCATTGGACCAAAAGTAACACACGCCCCCAGTTTAACACCAATCAAAATTCAGCATATGTTTTGTTGTTTCATTGCGGCCTCTTTTCTGGTTGCGCATGCGTTGGCAGTACTTCTCGCTTCCGTTTGGTAAACTGAAGACATTTCAATTCATGGTCTATAAAAATGATGGAATACGAAATTGAAGAAGATAAATTGTAAGTGGCGATTACCTGTTGTGCGTCCACTTCTTGTTCTTTTTTTTTTTTTTATTGTAGCTGTTTGGTGTGTGTGTGTGTAATGTATTTAACAAGAACAGATTGAGCAGAAACGTCTGAGGCATTGGACACATTGAATGTTTCCAGGATATCGAAATCGGTGTCAGTGTTTGGCAGTCCATATCAGCAGTGTGTGTGTGGTGTGTGTGTGTGTGTGTGTGGTGTGAACGCACTTTTGTCTGCGCCTTCTGTGCGCAAGTGTAAGTGACCGCTTGTTTTGCAGATTGGACAGACAACTTTATCTCTGTTCAAGGCTAGTCACTTGAGTGACCCGATATAAAGCCAAGGACACCCAGCCCAGTGATATTCAGGCCTGGTATTGCAACAACCCATTTTGAGCGCTTCACGTGTATTGTCTTGTGATTGAATACAGTTATGTAAATGTGATGATTATGATGAGAAAAGTGATATGACTGATGATGCAGTCTTGCAGGAAAACAATATTAATTATGGTTGATATAATGTATACCGTGTACAATAAAAAGATAGATCACAGAGTGTTCACACATGTCCAGCCCATCTCCTGATGTGAACAAACAGCTGTTACATGTGTTGCAACGTGGCATGTGGCATACGTGTTCCAGCTGTCTGTTTAATTGGCCCCAACCTCCACCCTGCACTAGCGCTCACTCTCTCTCTCTCACTCTCTCTCTGTCTCTCTCTCGTCTGTGTCTGTGTATGTGCGCGCGCGTGTGTGTGTGACTCATACTGTCAATCATCATGCTATAGTGTAACACAGAGAGTGAGAAGGGCACAGACAGCAGGAAGCAAAATGAATTGCTATTGGCGACAGCTGGTTTCCAGTTGGCCCTGTTGTTTTAACAGGCAGGGGCCTGCAGTACAGACACAACACTGCTAAACACCCAGCTCAGTTATGCACAAACTTTTTCCAGATGGATGGTGATTATGAGTACTCTCTAGTGCCTTCAATGGATTTTGAGGAGTTATACACAGACAAGAATAAGCACCAAGCTCTGCCTTGGGAAGATTTTATGTAAGTTTTTCTTTCTTGACAGAAAAAAGGGAAGAAAATGTTTGTGAAATAATTTCCACTTTCAGTTCACTAACCTTTGCCTGGTTTCTTGCGTATGGATTGCATTTTGCTGGATTTGACAGTTGGCTTGGGATGAATCTAAAGCTGAAAATGTAACCATGTGATGCATGCATTTATCCCTTGTTAACAGTTTGTTATAAGCTTGTAATACCTCGAGTACATCACCTTGGCTTATAATTCAGCATATATGTAACAAGTAAAGGGATTAGGAAATTGTTATTGTTCATTGTCACAGTCAAATCTTTTGAGTACAGATCTATACAGTTGATACTCAAACCCCTTTCTCACATTTGTCTTTAGAATATGAAATTATTAACTACATGTGTGTGTATATATCACATGTCACTTGGAGTATGTGTCTGTATATGTCTGGATGTGTTTGTAAACCCCACCTGTCTGTCTACCACTGGGAATGAATATAAGTTGATGTTACACGTAACTCTCACAGCTGTTAACTATAATATGATTACTATATCATAGTATATGTAGTGCAACTATTGAATATATATATATATATATATATATATATATAATACTTTTTTTTTTTAAACTAAAAAACAGTCAAGTATGTTAATGTGTACAAAATATAAGCCTGAAAATTGCTTTTCAATACCTCAATAAGAATTTATATAGAGGAACACTAGAAGATAATAAAGAGAATGTACATGGTTTTCGGACAACTATTAATGTACTGTCATAGGATGGAAAAAATTTATTTCTTGTCAGATACTGGGATAGAATATTATTTTTGGAAGACAGAAAATTGATTTACCGAGAATCATAGTTGTATGTATTCTAAGTCAGTATCTTGATTTATGTAAATCTTTATAGCCAGACACAAGATTGTAGGAAAATCTGGTCTGATTTCTATTTCAGATGTTTTATTAATTTATAAAATGAAATTCTTGAGGTGGTAAACAGATTCAGAGATTGTGGAAAATGTTTCTGGATGACTCTTGACAGTGAAAGTAAAATACAGTTATATCACGTTTCACAATATGTATCCCAAAAATAATTTAATCCCGAATTAATTGCATTCAAAGTAGCAGTTACAGTATGTTTTGTGGAATGTTTTGGGGATGTGTGTTTTAATACTGTTTGTGAAAATTTGGTCTTGTTCGCTCCACCATGTTTCTCCTTCATGGGTGTGTGTGTTCAAAAAAAAAAAAAAGTGGATACTGTCAGAGTAAGGGTCAAACTAAGGTCCCTATAAAAGGTCACCTCAAGAACTGAAACACACACACACACACACACACACACACACAAACTGGTATTTTAAGCCTGAGTTCACCCAGGTCAAGCAAGAAATTGCATGCCTTGATATCAAGTGAATGTCTAGTTGGGTCCAGTACCAGCCAGATCAAACCGGTTATACCACAAGGCCACAGAGCTATTAGTTTGTGAAAGGGTCTACATAGCACTAGTAATACTAGTACTTTTGTATTGATCCTACTGTTTTTATGAACTTTCCCAGCTTCAAAATAAGCGTGGACTGATGATCTGAAAATACTTAAGTTTATGTGTAAATAAATATATATTTACATGTTATTTTATACATGGAATGTTCTCTTGGAACACACAGACACACACACACACACACACACACACACACACACACAAAGAAGAAAAAAAAGCTCAAGTTTGTGTGTAAACAAATGCATCTAAATAATCGCATTTCATATAGGAATGTTCCCTTGTGACAACCACACCCACACACCACGCACCATACACACCACACACACACACACACACACACACACACAGAGTATCTGTGACCTGAATAGACCGAGGTCAAATAACAAACCAGTTAACACCGGTACATAAGTGCCCTATCAGTGCATGTGTGCTGTGTCAGTTATTACTGGTGTATGTATCACCATTCCACAAGACCCAGACAGGAGCATTATTTATTTTTTAACATGACAAAACATTAGTTCTCCATCAGTACACTTATTGATGATGGTTAACACACAGTCATGTTAATACTTAGTCACCTACTACTTGCCCACTAGTTGCAATAGAATATGTCTTAATTACCAAATTTATTAGGGTCACAAGGAATATTGGTGTGAGCATTGGTGGGATAGTACACAAAATATACAAACATAAATTGGAAATCATATACAAACAGTGAACACAAACATAGTTGGAATTTAGATACAATGTAATATTACAGCTACATTAGTGCTCAAGTATGCGCATGCTTGCACTGAGACACATGCACACCCACACACAGCAAACACATGAAAACCTGCCCACACACTCATGCACAGAGTATAACAAAATGTATGCCTATCTGATTTATTGGTAAGTTCATTGAAGAACAAATACACACACACACACACACACACACACACACACACACACACACACACACAATCATGCAAACATATGAATGTGTTTCTCTCTCTCTCTCTCTCTCTCTCTCTCTCTCTCTCTCTCTCTCATGCCCACAGACATATAATGCTGAATGTCATACATGTTTTAAAACAGGACTTTGTGATCGTAATGTTCAGTTCTTGCTCATAATAAAAATTTGGGCATTACATTATGTGGATACAAAAAAAAAAAAAATGAAATGAAATAATGAATTCATTTGCTACACTGAAATAATGTGGTTGTTCTTTTTTGTTGTTAGCATTCTTAAAATTTCAGTTTATATCCATTTGCCATGCTTCTCCTTATCTTTTTACCAGTGGTGTCTGATTGAGCAGCAGAAAACTTTCATCTTTGCCATAGAGTTGGATGGAGGACCCAATGAAACTTATTGATTGTCATGTCACATTTAACCATTTTGTTCCAAGTGTTTCATTAAGAAAAAAAATGTAAAAAGGAACTAGAAATAGAACAGTGGAGCTTTTTTTTGTTTGTTTGTTTTGTTCATTGTAGTTGCTTGTGGTACAACACAAATCTTCAACAACAACAACAAAAACAAACAAAACCAAACTAATGAGAATATTCAAATACAGTATACTTTCATATTTTCTCTCCATGGAACAAAAGGACTTATAATTTTATCTGTACTGGCATCCTGGATGTGATACTGAACTTGAAGAAGGCAAATTAAGCATATGATTCATGTCAACATTGGTAGAATTGGAAGTGTCACTGATTAATTATGGAAAGAAATTGATTGCAGTAGATTAGATAATTAATTGGGAATACAAGATTAGTACTTCAAAATCAAGAATAGTGGCAAAACATGAAATTGGCCTTAACTGACTTGTTTAGTTGTTATGATCAGACTAAATAGAGACGTATGAGAAATATATAGCATTCAGTTTCAAAGCACTGCAAACAAAACATTTAACTTAATCAGTGCATTACTGCTTAGCAAGGTTTTCAGTTACTCAGTGCCAGTTTTATTTGATGTGTTTTGTAGAATATTATTTAATTTGTTTATTGATTGACATCTCTAACTAGTTGGCTTTCAATACGAGTATCTTGTGTACATTATTGTTACTGTAACCTAACAGGCTTTCAATACTTTGTGTACATTATTTGCAGTCTTACAGTCTTTCAATACTTTGCAGCTGTTCTACTTTGTACAGTAGTTGCAGTTTTCTTTGTTCTTTCCTGACACTAGCTTCCCCCCTCCCCTCCCCCTTCCCCCCTCCTTCCCCTCCCCCACCCTCTTTATAGTGGGACTGAAAATATGGTGTGTGGTGGACTTTTGACATGTTGTTTGTAGATGCATGCATAGTCTGGGTATGCTTCTTCAGGTTTGGCTAAAACTTGATTTGTTGCTTCTGGTTTCTTCTTTTGAGTTCAGGCTTTTTTTTCTTGTTTCTTTCTGTTTGATCTCCCTTCCATTTTTCTGTCCCCTCCATCTTTCTCTCTGACCGCTCGCTCTCTCTCTCTCTTTTACCCCCTCCCTTCCCTTCTCCCTTTCTGTCTTTTGGTATTTTTTTCAGCAATCTAGACTAATATATAGTAGTATAAATTGTTTTATATAATTTCTTTGGGATAAACATTTGTTTTTAGTTTTACTTTGACTTTGTCTCTCTCTGTCCCTGGTTGAGTGGTTCAGTGTGGGTGTGTGTGTTTTGCATGACTCTCTCTTTGTGTCACTTTCTCAGTCTCTCTCTCTCTCTCTCTCTCTCTCTCTCTCTCTCTCTCTCTCTCTCTCTCTCTCTGTCTCGATCTCTTGGCCTATATATATATATTGGGTCACTGGAAAGTATGACTGGTGGGGAAAGGTGAGGGTGGAGGGGTCTGATTTACTTGTTTTAAATGTTAAAATCATCATTAAGATAATTGACTTGTCAGGTTGTATTTTTTATTCATAAGATTTTGTCTGCTCAGTACGTGTGTGCGCACGTGCGCGCGCGGTGTGTGTGTGTGTGTGTATGTGTGTGTGTGCATGCTTGCATTTTGTTTGCATCTGTTAGTTTGATATTATTGTGCTTTTTACTTATTGATGAGTTCCATGTATTTTCTAAATTTTACATTATTATAAACTGATTTTGAGAGAACTTGTACATTCTCTAATAATGCCAGTGAAGGATATAACATCTGCTCATTTGTAAAATGATGTTGTTCAATATTATTAATTGCTAGATAATGAAGATACAATTTGTCAGAGATAAAGTACTCTAAATTTTGTTCTTTGTGAAATTTAAAAAACAAAAACTTAAATTAGATTTCTTTTTTCTTTTTTTTTTGTCACAGAAAGATGTTTTTGTTGACAGATTTATTTCTGGCAAACTATTGAAAGTTTTATTAAAAGTTTTTTCATATATCATTTTTGTTAGTTTCTGTCAGATACTTCATTTCATGTGTCTAGGTCACTGAGAGAGTAAGAGTAAGAACAGCAGAGAACTAAATAAGCAAATTGTGCATGCTTTAATTTAAAAGGAACATGGTTTCTTTCACTGGTACAGAATTGTTTTCAGAAAGTTTTGTTTGTTTCGGTTTGCTTTACTTTCTGATGATATTTTGTCGTCGTTTTGTTTATCATGTCATGGTGTTTGATCATAGATGGATTTTGTTGCTTTTGATTGTAAAGAGACAGAAATTGTAGTTAGACAGATGATTATCAATAAAACCCACTCATTAAAGGAAAATATTCTGAATGGGCTTGGAAACGGGTTTGGTTGTTGTTTTTTTGTTTGTTTTTTTTCCTGTTTTTATACATGTATACATACATGTATACATATGACATATTGTGAGAATGAGATAGAAGATTGAGTGAAAGATATAAATTTGTAATATTATCTGTATGACTTGAGTCACTTTATTGGTCAGGTTCATAATTCTGTTAATGAGTATAAATATAAAAGTGTAATATACACACCATATTGCAGGGAGAAAGAGAGAAGGGAGTGGGGTGGGGTGGGGGGGGGGGGTGGCAGTTGGAGATGAGGGCAGAGCGATCAAAGAACACACATGGTTATTTGACAAATTTGTTATGATAGAACTAGAAGAGAAAATGTGTCACATATATAACATATACAGATTTCATTTTGAGGGCCTCTTTAATAATCTTTGCTTAAATCTTTTTCAATAACACTTAATGGAACAAAACTTCCTGTTTTGAACTAATAAATAAATTATTTTTCTTTTCACGAAAAAGGAAGAAAAAAACCCCATTAAATATCAGCTGTCTAATGAGTTGATGTTTTGTGTAGTGTGTGTGAAAAATATATATGAATAACTGAATTTTTAAAAATTGAACGTATAAAAAATAGAAGTCAGTTTTAACCTTCAAGTTCTTATATTGTGTGTGTGGTTTCAGGGGTATGACAGTGACGTCGGGTCATGTCACCCTAAAGAAAGACACACAGAACCTGATTGGAATTAGCATTGGGGGTGGAGCCCCACTGTGTCCCTGTCTCTACGTGGTTCAGGTCTTTGACAACACCCCTGCCGCCAAAGATGGAAACCTGGCCGCCGGAGACGAGATTGTGGGCGTCAATGGCCAGTCTGTCAAGGGCCGCACCAAGGTGGAGGTGGCCAGGCTGATACAGTCTGTAAAGGTGGGGGCAGTTCAGTTCAGTTCAGTTGCTCAAACAGGCGTTGCTGTGTTTGGACAAATCCATGTGTGTGTGTGTGTGTGTGTATATATATATATATATATATATAATTATGTACTACACCACATCTGCTGAGCAGATGCCTGACTGGCAGTGTAATCCAACGTGTTCAGTCAGGCCTTGAGGGGGGAAAAAGATGTTAATGTGTTGTACATAAGTATAATGTATTGATTAAGCTTTGTGTTTGTGTATGAATGTGAGTGTATGTATTTTAAAATAAATTACTGAAGGTGATCTTCCAGAGGGCAGATGCATGTAAAGAAATTTAGAACATGCATTGTAGTGGAGGAAAGCTAGTACATGTGACAACTAAACAACTTTTACATCATTAATTAAACAAGAACGCCTTGAAAATGTTTTCTGTTTTTTTAAACAGCAGATATTCATCTGAATGTACATTATGTTAATGCAATGTACTTTCCCAAAAGCAAAAAGAATCTCAATAATCTTTCATGTAATGTGTCCTTTTCCAATTCACTTATCCCATTTTGGGAACAAACATTTCACAATGATTAATGCAGATGATGAATTATTTTGCTAGGCGTTCAGCTATCTTCCACATGAGTGATCCTGCATGACTGTTATAGACCATAATCTGCCCTTTCAGAGTCTTTTATTGTTAATTTGGTTATCACTTGGTCTTGGATACAGCAGTATACAATCATTCTGTTGCTTATCTTATTGTCACCTGCTCTGAGGTTCTGATATGTATGGTTTTGTATTGTATTATTTTTTGGTAGCAACAGATTTCTATATGTGTAGTTCAGGCTTCACTCCGCAGGGAAAGAATGTCATACGGTCCATTTCACCCCCCCCTTTTTTTTTTCCTTTGCCTGCATGTGTTTCTGGTTTAACTGTCACAGTAAATTTTTCTTCATATTTTTACCAGGGACAACCCTCTTGTTTTGGGTTTTTTTGGTTTTTTGGGGTTTTTTTTTTTTTTGCATGGGCTGGTTTTGGCTTTTTGAGTTTGCTAAGTGTGTGCTGCACACAAAATCTTGATTTATCATCTCATCTGAAAGACTAGCATCCAGACCACCACTCAAGGACCACTTGAGGGGGGAGAAAAAAATCCTTGTCCGATTGAGATGGTCAGACTTCAGTAAAAATTTAATGTCTGCTTGACCTTATTCCCCAGACAGCTGCTACTGTGTGAGTCATATGTATGTTGCTAATGTAATGCCAATCAATAACTCATTAACTGCAGCTGCATTTTCCATTTTCATTTGTGGGTTCATTGTCATCTTGGGTGACGTGAAAGCCAGTTCCAACAAGTAATTAAAAGTGCCAATAAATTTTGAGGTTGTGTAGACATGATACTGGTTTTGACTGGTTTCTTTGCACTGTAAATTTCTCTTAAAATTGTGTGTGTGTGTGTATTTATGTGTGTATGTGAAAATGTGAGCATACCTATACATGTGTCTACAATGTATCTATATGTGTGTGTATGTGTGTGCTTGTGTGTGTGGCTGTGAGCATACATGCATAAGATGTATCTGTGTGTTACAGCAAGAGGTGACAATCAACTACAACAAGCTGCACGCTGATCCTAAGCAAGGCAAAACCTTGGACATAGGTAAAGTTGTCACCAAGGTCTGGCCTTTGAATGCTTCTTCATTGCATTTCTCTTATCAGTTGTTCAGGATTCTTATGTACACACATATGATACATTGATCAGTTTGAACAGCGAGACCTGGTCAGTTGGAGATCTTGTGGTCAATTTTTAGTCCAAACATTTGTTCTCTTTCATTATAGTAATTTCTGTCCCTCCTTCATGCACCAGTCTGCCTTTGTCTCTCTGTCCCTTTTTCTGTTTTTCTCTGTGTCTCCGTCTTGTGTGTGTGTGTGTCTGGTCGGTCGGTTAGTCTGTTTCTCTGTCTCTTGTCTTTGTCTCTGTGTGTGTCTCTAGCTCTCTTCCCCTCGTGTGTTTGTGCAAGCATGCATACTCACTCCCCCTGTTCTGCTTGTCTGTTATTTATGTGTGTATCTTCTGTCTTTCTCTAAAACTAAAACAGTAAAATAAAAGTAACAAACAACAAAAAGTGTTTACTCATATACATGAATGGATATTGTTCCACTAGCAGTTGCACTGGCCATTGTCATTATTTGTCTGTCCGCTGTTTTCCTTTTCATTGCCTGGCTCAGTGTGTCTCTTAAAAGATTGATCTCTTTTGCTCTATTTCGTTTGAAGATTTGGTATTTTCAGCTCAGGACAGTATGTTGAGTATGATCATGTTGTGCTGAAACTCTTATTTGATGGAGAATGTATTTTGTTCATGAAAAGTTTGAAAGCAAATATCTAATTCTGTGTGTGTGTGTGTTTGTGTGTGTGTAAAACAGTTCTCAAGAAAGTGAAGCACAAAGTGGTTGAAAACATGAATTCCAACACAGCCGATGCCCTTGGTCTCAGTCGTGCTATTTTGTGTAATGGTGAGTTGCCGTCTACTGTTCCAGCATGTTGAACATTTTTCACAGTGTGTATGTTCGTATGTGTGCATCTGCACAAATGTTAATGTGGTATGGTGTGTATCTGTGTGAGAACATGTGAGGTATTTAAATGTGTGTGCTCTGCGTAACTTTACCCAACCCATTGTGTTTAACCATTTTACTTGATATGTAACAGGGAAATACTCAGTGGGGTCTCAATCCAATGCAGCAGCTGAGCTGAAATTGTGCATTTGTGTTTTTAACTTCTCACTGGGAAATAAATCAGTATCACTGATATTGTGTTACTGGGAATCCTGTATTTGATCATGGTGGGTGGTTCACCAGAAACCATCTAAAATTCAGTACAGGCTGTGTAGATGAGTTATTTTGCCCAGGTTCGTACATACAGTATGCCATGAGACAAATGTGTCAGAACATGTGTGTGTACTTGTGATAACAGTGTGCAAGTATAGTTCTGTATGACTGATTGCGTATCCAAAAAAAAAACAACCCAAAAAATCTTGATTCTAGAAGATTCTAGAAAAAGAAGTTGTATCTAGAAAATTAAGTTGATTTTCTTAGTGATTTGTTACAAAATGATTTTCTAATGAAATTTATTTTTGTGATTGTGAGACCATATACATGATGTGCATCATGATATAGCTGATGATTGTTTTTCAATAATAATTTCTTAATAGACGACATATTTAAATGTTACCATGAACTTGTGCCCATATCTGTGATTTACATCACTTTCATCGGAAGTGTGCACTGATAGGTTTGTTGCTTTGTTGTGTGTGTGAATGTGTTTTCCAAAAAAATCACGGTCAGTATGATCTTGTATCTGACATTTCAGATGGGCTTTTGAAAAAATTGGAAGAAATGGAGAAGACTGCAGAGATGTATAATGGTCTGATTGGCCACACAAAAAAGTTGCTGAAAGCCATCTTTGAATTGTCACAGTCCCACAAAGGTAACTGTTTCCTTCATTGTGATGTGCTTGGGAAGGGAAAATATGTAAAAATCAGGACTTATTCTTACTGACCACAGTTGCTGAAGTGAGCGGTAATGGTGTTCTGTGTAAGTTTACTGGTAATGAACTGGATGATCATGTGTGGGCCTGGCTGTGGCTTTGTCATTAGCCGTTTTGAAAGGGTCGTCTGAATAACTTTTCAGTGTGTGATTGGGTGCTGCTTCTCATGAAATAATAATCAAAGTAGACACACATGTATATTATATATACATCCTTGGCAAATAGTGAAGCATTTTATTTGTATTTATATTTATCTTTTTATCACATCAGATTTCTCTGTGTGAAATTCGTGCTGCTCTCCCCAGGGAGAGCACATCGCTACACTGCAGCACCACCCTTTTTTTTTATTTTTCCTGCGTGCAGTTTTATTTGTTTTTCCTATCAAAGTGGATTTTTTACAGAATTTTGCCAGGAACAGCCCTTTTGTTGCTGTGGGTTCTTTTATGTGTGCTAAGTGTATGTTGCACACAGGACCTCGGTTTATCATCTCATCCAAATGACTAGCATCCAGACCACCACTAAAGGTCGAGTGGAGGGGGAGAAGATATTGGCGGCTGAGCCGTGATTCGAACCAGCGCGCTCAGATTCTCTCGCTTCCTAGGCGGACACGTTACCTCTAGGCCATCACTCCGCTGGAGACATTAGTGGACATATATCAATGTCTTGGCACTCAAAAGGTTAAGAATAGTGCAGAGGGTTATTGTTATACAGGTGTGAAAACGGTTAATGACAAACTCAAACGTGTTGTTGATTTCTTTGAATCATTTAGTTCATACACACACACACGTGCATGTGCATGCACACTCACTCACACACAAGATACATTGCATGTGAAGCAGAGATATTACATCAGCTATTCTGTGTGGCATTTCGTGGATATGTGATGAGTTTGTTGTGGCATTGGTGCAGCCTTTGGAGAGGTGTTTTCCTCAATCGGTGTGCGTGAGCCTCAGCCAGCGGCCAGCGAGGCGTTTTCAGTGTTTGGAGAGGCACACCGCAACATGGAGAAGTTTGCCATCCGCATGCTGAAGACACTGAAGCCCATGATCTCTGACCTGAACACCTTCCTGCACAAGGCAGTGCCAGACACGCGCCTCACCATCAAGAAATACCTGGACGCCAAGTTTGAGTATCTGGTGAGTGTTTGTATTTGAACATTCATTTTGAATTACAAGGTTAAGTTAAAGGTCCCATACCCTTTTATGGCCACTGGGCTGTGAATTCATATCCATTGTGACCAGGACTTGGCATTGGAAGGTGCGGCCCAGTCCTCTCCTTCCGCAAGCAAAGTCAGGTCCTAGGTCGCACTTGGGTGGACTGAGAAAAATAGAGAAAAGAGCCTGAAACGGGGCCTCAAACTCAGATCACTGATGAATACTGGATCAGAATTCCAACACCTAACCGATTCAGCCACCACATCTTCTATATTTGATCCATGTAAATGTATAAAATTCAGATTAAATTATTCATACATTTTTCATTATCAAAACATCAAAAACATATACCTGGATGAAGATGCTGTGTGATTTGTAGTTTTAGATTATTGTAAAGATCATACACATTTATTATTTTAAAAATATCTTTGTGACTTTTGTTATCAGTGACAGACATTTCCCCTCCTCTCTCAAAATCTAGAAATGAATTTTTTTCTGAAAATTGTCTCTTGTCAGTGTAGTCTAAATGTGAGATTACACTTAACATTTTCCTACCTGAGGAATTTTTAAGTCTACATGAAGTGTACCAAACGGGAAACAGCAGTTTTGTCACCAAGACAGAAAGGATTAAGAGAGGGGACAGTTACAGTTTCTTAAACAAGTACCCAGCAGTGTGATTAAAAACTTTTCTTTCCTTTGGGGGTGAGTGAGTTGCCACACCCACATGTGTACAGTACAGTGCCTCCCCTCCAACCAGCCTAGGATAAGTTCTCAAGGCCAGGTTAGGCATTTGCTGATTTTTTTTGTTTTGTGTGTGTGTTTTTGTTTTGTTGTTGTTTTTGTTGTTGTTGTTGTTGTTTACAGCAGATGTGTAAATATGGATCTGCTCTGAAACTAAAACTGAAATTATCCTTCACCCTGACACACCCTCATGAAAGCAACATGTTGACCAGTGTCCAACAATGTGAGGCCAGGGATTGAGGTCAGATAAGATCAAGGTTATGCCTCCCCCCAAACCCCACCCACCCCCTCCAGTACTACAACACAACTGTTGCTCTGCTCTAGAAGAGCCGGGAAGAGGTCATGGCTGGGTTGGTGGGTCACCTATTTTCACACTTTCAGAAAATGTCTGGGTTGTTGTTGTTGTTTTTTTTGTTGTTGTTTTTTTTGGGTTTTTTTAATAATGATTTTATCTTATGTTATTGCAGATTATATTATTTTGTGGAAGTATTACCAGTGAATAGATTTAAACAAATGTTTACCTTTATTCAGAAAACATATTAAACATATACAAATATAAACAGCAGAGCAACAACAAACTAACAGTTTGTATTTTGCTCAAGGCTTGTTTTCTTTTCTGGAACAAGGAAAGTGGGAAGAAGCTGGAAATTTATTTTGTTTTATTTTTGCTCAGAATTTTCTTCTTTTTTTTTCCCCAAATTGTTTAAAGAGAACATGTGTGTCAGTTTTACTGAAAGAGAACACATGTGTTGTGTGTGGCCAGTTGTACCATCTGAAAAAGACTGTGATGTGTGTTTTCAGTCGTACTGCCTGAAAGTGAAGGAGCTGGATGATGAGGAATACAGCTATGCTGCCCTGCAGGAACCTCTGTACCGTGTGGAGACCGGCAACTACGAGTACAGGTAAGCTTTGTACTGTAGTTTGCTGTACTGTTTTGCTCTGGTTTGGTTTGGTTTGGTTTGGTTTATGTGTGTGTGTTGATGTTGTTGGTTTTTTTGTTTGTTTCTTTCAACTGTCTTTTATTGTACTCTGCTGTACTGAACTACTTTATACTGTATTGTTTTGTACTCAGTTGTGTTGCACTGTACTGTATTATACCTTTTTTGTACTCTTATATTGCTTTGTATTACTTTTGTCATATCAGATTTCTTTCTTCTAGGAAGCAAGAGAATCTGAGTGTGCTGGTTTGAATCACGGCTCAGCCAGCAATATTTTCTCCCTCTCCACTAGACCTTGAGTGGTGGTCTGGACACTAGTCATTCGGATGAGACGATAAACCGAGGTCCCGTGTGCAGCATGCACTTTGCGCACATAAAAGAACACATGGCAACAAAAGGGTTGTTCCTGGTGAAATTCTGTAGAAATATCCACTTCAATAGGAAAAACAAATATAACTGCACACAGGAAAAAACATTTTTTAATGGGTGGCACTGTAGTGTAGCAACGTAGGGAGAGCAGCCTGAATTTCACATAGAGAAATCTGTTGTGATAAAAAAAATATATATATATATATCTAAAAGAAATACAAATTGAAGCCGCTCTCTACAGGGAGAGTGCATCAGTCACCACAGTGCAGCACCAATTGTTTAGTTGTATTGTTCATTTTTTTGTTCTGCCAGGAAGTGTATTTTACTATTAAAGCAGATTTTTCTTTTGCATTTTGCTAGAGGCAGCCCTTTCATTGTCATGGGTTCTTCAATTATGTATGTGATGTGCTGTGCGTTCTTTCTTGTGTTCCTGCAGAGAGTACAGGGGTTTGATGATCTGCAGGTTCACCTTATTGACTTGCATTCAATATAAATATACTACAGGGTTTTTTGTGTTTTTGACATAAACTGTTTTTCATTTGTTTCTTTTTTTCTTTTTCAAACAGATTTATTGAATAAACACGAGTTTGCCATGGTTTGATATGGTATGTTATCATATCATATTACTTTCTGGTCAGAACAGATTTCTGTGTGTGGAATTTGGGCAGGTCTCCTTAGAAAAAGTGGAACACCACACATTTGGTTTTTTTTTCTGTATGCAGGTGCACTTGTTTTACCGTCCATGTTCAATTTTTCTACAGAATTTGGCAAGGGACAAGTTAAGTCCCTTGTTGCTGCAGGTGTTGTTGTTTTTTTTACTTGCTTTGATTGCATGGACCTCACTGTTTATGTTGGGTTACGCTGCTGGTCAGGCATCTGCTTGGCAGATGTGGTGTAGCGCATATGGATTTGACTGAACGCAGTGACGCCTCCTTGAGATACTGATACTGATCTCTGTTTATCAGCTTATTCCAAAGACGGGTGTATAGTTTTTATTCAGACGTGTGCATGATTCCCAATGATGACTGAATGAACAGGTGTGTGCTGGTTTTAATCCCTTCACTGTTAAACCTTGTGAAATGAGATCAGTGTGGTATGAGTTTGAAGTTCAATTTCTGCTTTTTTGTGTGTATATTTTTCATTGGTGTAATCAATTTTGCAGAACAAACAGTAATGCAGTTTCTCAGCAAAGAAGTCCAAGAATGATGACTGACATCCTGACCAGAAAGCTCTGTTCTCTGAGGTGGACAGCCCCTCACTGATGAGCTTACCCGTCAGTAGCATTCTTCGTGGTCATACATTTTGTGTGACACAGTGTATTTATCACACAGAGCTGTATAAAAATAAGAAAGGAGATGATGCCCCTTTCGCCTGTTCCAGGTTAATTCTGAGATGCCGACAGGAGGCCCGAACCCGGTTTGCCAAGATGCGCTCCGATGTTCTGGTGAAGATGGAGTTGCTGGATCAAAAGCATGGTCAGTTACAGTGTTAGCTGTCAAGGTTGTGTTTCACCAGGAGCAAACCTCTTTGGTGTGTCTCCTGTTTTGTTCTCACATTTAACTATTTCAGATCTACTGTGATAATTGCAATGTATATGTCAAGTTTAGTTTAACATTTTAGCATTTTACATCTTTAGCATTTCATGCCTTGTTTGTACACATATTGAATGACTGAGATTCTAGTGTATTTCTCTTATTGGAGGTAATGAAAGTATTATGTGTGTGCATTATTTCACACATTTTTTGTGTGTATTCTTTGAAAGTACAGATGAAAAGATATAAAAGCATCTTACAAGGTCCTGTATTTAAATTTCTTATTCATATGTATGTATGTATGCATATATATATATATATATAGAGGGAGAGAGAGAGAGAGAATATGTGTCTGCAGTGCAAGACATTGTTTTCCAGCTGTAGAAGTTTGTGTTGGCTATGTCCACAATACTATGAATGCTGTGTTGTGTGTTTGCAATGCAAGATATTATATTCCATCTGTGAAAGTTTGTGTTGGCCATATCTACAATACTGTGTATGATGTGTGTGTGCAGTGCAAGACATCGTGTTCCAGCTGCAGAAGTTTGTGTCAGCCATGTCCAAGTACCACACAGACTGCCACGAGGTGATGGCTGGGGCAGTAGTGTTTCCCATCGAGGTGGACCTCACCCGCGGAACCTTCACCTATGACACATCTGGACAGTTTAACGACGGGCAGGACGATGATGAAGAAGATGAAGGGGAAGGTGGGAGGAGGTTACACAGCAGTGATGCATTGTCTGGAGATCTTCTGATCAGCACAGAGTGATAGAAAACACTGCTTTTTGGGGAGGTGGGGGTTGTGGGGACTAGGGGTGGGTGGGGGGGGGCACTGGGAGAAGGGGTCTGACCATTCCAAGAAAAGATTAGCTGTGTTGCTTATTTTGATGTTGTGGCATGGTGATCATGATTTAGATAAAATCAAAAATCTTGTGGGATACAGTGTATCGTTTCAGTACGCAGAATACTGTGTACAGTATCCATTGTTATTGTTCCTGTTTAAAAGAGACCAAGAGCTGTAAAAGAGGTACAGCTGATTTTTCTTCTTTTTAAGTAGACACCCAAAAGCCAGAGCTGGTGATTTGAAAGCAGCGTCAGCAATTAAGTACTTTAGAAGGGGAGGAGTGAAAATAAAAGGATCCTTCCAAATAAAGCAAGTACATCATTTGTAACACTGACTGAGCATAAACAGTTTCAAACAAAACAAATTTCAATCTTCTGTGTGTTTGTTTTGTTTAAAAAATAACAGAGCATGGCTACATCACAGGTCTGTCCATTATATATGCTGATACCCAGTTGAAGGGTTAAAAAAAAAAGGTAATGGAAAGGCAAAAATGAAGTTTGTATGGGCTGTTTTAGTTACTGATTCCGCGTTGTTCAGAAATCTTGTGTTATTTATAAATACTGGGGGCGAGGAGGAAAAAAAAAAAAAAAAAAAAATTATATATATATATAGAGTTCTCCTTGCCATCTCAAAGGTATGTGATGGATTTGAAATAATTTGAAGGATCTTTATTGTTTCACTGTTGTTGTTTTGCTCTTTCTTTTAGTTATCCCATGTACAAATTTTGTGTTCATTCATTTATACTATTTCTTTATGTGCAGATGGTTTATTAGTGCAATATGTGTACTCCATGACATTGTGTTTTTTAAAGCACAAAAAATATTATTGACACAGCATGTTGAATTATTGATTGTCAATCCTGATGGTTTTTTGGTGGGGTGAGGTTGGGGGTGGGGGGTGGGGGGGGGGGGGGTATTCATGGACTGTTTTACAGCAATGTTTGCAAGTGTGTGTATGGTGTTCATGACACTGCCTGATGTTGAATTTTTTTATTTAATTTGGCAGTCCTGATATGACCTTTTGCGGTCAGCTGGACTGTAAGCAGCTTTGTCAAATGCCACTGCCTAATACTTTAAAGCGATCACCGTCTCTGTTGTTCTCTCCACTCCAACCCCACTTCCTACCATTGTAAAATGAGAGGAAGCACAGAGTATAACTTTGGTCCGAGTCTGGCCATATATGAGTGGAGTATATCTGCAGAGAACTTTACAGCTGAAAGAAGTGATACATTATCTGTTTCGTTTGTCTCTCTCACACACACACAGATACACAGACACAGACACACACACACACACACACACACACACACTGACTCACTTAACACACTTGTTTTGTTTTGTTTCTTTCAAACTTAATTTTGTCTTTCTTGTTACTGAATAGTTTTAAAGCCAAGTACAGTTCTTGACTTTGACTTGATATAGTGTTATGAATTTATAACTTGCTGAATGTAGAACATAATCAAGATCTGAAACAAAACACAATCTGATGCAATCTCTAAACTACTTTGGTATATAATATACTGCTCTTTTTTTTTTTTCTCCTTTTTTTTGTAATTAACAAGCTTAGTTTCTGCTGTGCTGTGGCAAGACATGTACAGCCTTGTTGAATGAATGTTCAGTGATGTGGAGGATATGAACCACAGGGAAATGTTTGATAGTTTCAGCAGTATAATTTAAACAAAGTTGTACCTTCTTTTTAAAAGTATAATTCATGAAAATTATGCTTCACGTATGCTATTCAAGACATAATCAGAGGGAAATGTTCGATAGCTGTAGTGGTAACCAACACCATAAAGGTCAAGTTGTTCAGGGTTGGTTTGTTTTTGTTGTTTGCTTTTTTTCTTTTTTTTTTTTTTTTTGCTTTTTTTGTTTGTTTGATTCTCATTAACAGATTTTAGTTTTGACAGGATAACTTAAATTCATAAAGTCTGGGAGTGTTTCTTGTTTGTAGCATAATTTAAGCCCTGAGACAAATCTATAGCTTTATACAGAATGGACAGTGCTTTTAATCAGGAAAAACTTCCTGACTTCTTTCAGTATCATTAATGAAAATGTTGATAATAATAAAGGTACCATGTGGATTAATCTTGTCCAGAACTAAATTAAAGCGGTTTCACACCACTGACCAGTCATTCACATGCATTCATTACTCTTGTTCAGAGGGATGATAGACAAAATTAAAAAGTTCATAAGAAAAGGAAGCTAGAGAAACTGAGACCAGAAAGATGGAGGGGACAGGAGAGAGATTCTGGAAAGGTGTAAATTGTAAGGCCAGTTTAATGTATCTACAAGACAGAGGCGTGTCTCATGCCAGGCTGGCATGGTCACATGTCCTTGGCTTAGAGAATGACACTTATCCGACACTTGTCTTGATGAGGGTCCTTATTCAAAATCAAAAAGCTTTAAACCGATTCTGCAAGTAACATGTTCTTTCTCACATTGGTTGATGGCAAAATCAGAAGAAAAGTCCTATGTGTTGAAGAAATTGGGTATTTTATCGTTTCAGGGTATGTGCTCCATGGACTTAGGTAGTTCTAATTATTGTTATTATTACGGCCATGAGGGTGATCTGTCATCATGAAGTGAGGAATGATGCGGGATTATTTGTGTCTGGCTTTGTGATCATTGTCTTTTTAACAAGATGTGTTATCAAAACATTAAATATATACCAGGGGTTCAGAATTATGGTTTACAATATATATTTAAAAAAAAAAAAAAAATCTGCCAGTATAGTGTCCATGAGGGTCTGGGTTCAATTCTTGGTCTCACCCATTCTCCACAGTCTGACTGGAAATTCAAACTGAGCATTTATCATCTGGATGAGACAATAAACCAAGGTGCTATGTGCAGCACACACTTGGCCTACTGAAAAGAACCCAAGGCAAACAAAAGTGTTGTCCTCTGGCAAATTCTGTTGAAGAAATTCACTCTGATAGGTAAACACAAATAAAAAGAAAATTATATTCATACACTCAAGGCCTGACTTGCGTTATGCTGCTGTCAAGCATCTACCTAGCAAGATGTGGTCTAGCATGATTTTATGGATTTGTCTGAATGCATTGACACCTCCTTGAGAAACTGAAACTTCTCCACAGCATACTCGTTCGAAAGACTGTAGTATACACATGTATAAACAGTAGTTATCTTTAGAGTAATGCACACTTGATGCATACGCTGTTGCCATCTTTCAATAATTCATGCAGACTTTGCTTTTTGGTTTGTATATGGTCTGCTTTCACTTATTACCATGTGATAAATTTAACCTTGGTAAAAAGTGAATAACTTAAAAACAATTTTTTGGTGATGTTATCCATAATTCCTGTGTGTCATTCCTGTTTTTGCTGAAATTTTGTTTTTTTGTTCTGTGCAATAAATGTTTACACATGAAAATGGTGTTTCTGTGTGATCTCTTGTCATCTTTACCATGTGAGTAACTTGTACATTATTCTGAATACAGTGTACATGTACTGTGTGTGTGTGTACACATTCCTGGATTCTTCTTCATCCCACAAAGACCGCAACGATATATTCATTGGAATCAGTTGCTATTTACTTGGCAGTCAAGACTGCATATAGCTGCCCAGTTAGTGTGTCTATCTTTTCTACTTCTTTGGTCTTCCTCTGTGTGCCTTGTCTGATTTCTTTCTCTACTTCTCATATTCTCTCTTACACACATACTCGTGCATGCCTACACACACATATTAACATCCACCCAGTCACTTTGTGATTTTTAAAAATGTAGCTGCCGTCCACTGGCTACAACAGCTACACATTCTCAGCCACAGCCTCATCACTGTACAAATCCCTATGAAATACGCTGATGTTATTCTCCCCAATATAGAGAAAGCACAATAACAAAAATCTGTGCCACCGCAAGACCGAAAAACAAGAGGACAAAGGAAACTGCATACAAAGCCCTTAAGTGTACTATCCTTGAATATGCAGCCTCTGTGTAAGACCCTTCAAAGCCAGTGAGATCCAGGCCACTGAAAAGATCCAGCACTGAGCAGCAAGTTCAGACTGGCATCCTGCCTGTGACTCAACAGAGTAACTTTCAACCGCCCCACCTCCCCCAACCTTTCTGTTTCATAAATTGCTTCAACCCGCCTTCTTCCAGTACCCCACCTTTTTTCTTCTTTTTTTTCCTTCATTGCATGGTAAGTAGTGTAGGGCTAGGGCTATGCCAGTCAGGTGTATTCCCGGGGACCACTACAGTAGCCGGATTGACCTAGCTGGAGACGTAAACATGCCAGTGGAATACCCCCCCGAAACCCTCCCACCTCCTCTCGACTAACAGCACTTCCCTCAGCAACCCAGTCAGACTGTGCTCTACAGCAACCTCTCACAAAATGAGTTTCATCGGCATACTGATCATACCATGAGGGTCTGGGTCCGATTCACACCCTCGCCCTTTCTCCCAAGTTTGGAAAATCTGTGTCTAGTCATTCAGTTAAGATGACTAGTAAACTGGGGTCCCACTGATGTACAGCATGCACTTGGCATACTGGAAAAAAACAAACAAAAAAAACATGGCAATAAAAGTGTTGTCTTCTTCAAAATTCTGCAGAAGAAATCCACTCTAACACGTACACAAGCATATCATTATTATTCACTTGAGGCTTGTCCAGCAGGTTGGGTTATGCTGCTGATAGGTTTCTGCCTAGCAGATGTGGTGTGGCATATATGGTTTTGTCCAAAAGCAGTAACGTCTCTTTGAGAAACTAAAACAAACTGATGCTGGTTGTCACGTGCAAATAATTTACATCTTATAGTGGGGCATTAGCGTATGTGATCACATGGAAGAAACAAAGCAGCAGTACACAGCGCATCCCTTGAATATGCAGCAGCCTATTGGAGTTCCCAACACTTAAAAGCATGCATCCAGAATAGATAATGTTCTTTTGTGGACTGTCAGGTTTAATACACACACACACACACACACACACACACACACACAGGTTACGATCATTGATCTATATATATATTTTAGATCGGTGGTTTGGATGTGGTGGTTATGTGCCGGAATGACCATCCTCAAGATCGTGGACACAGAAGGAAAATAAAAGTTTGCGTGCTCTTCCGAATAAGAATCCATGCCATTTGAACATAATCTTCAAACGGTTTGACTTGGAAGATTTGCTTGTTAGCATCAACGTAGGCCCAACGCTAATGAGAACTAAACATGGATGCTGGATACGTACTTACTGGATATAAAAAATATAATGATAAAAAAGAAGAAATATCAACATTCGGTAGGACACACACACACTAGTACGTGGCATGCATCGATGAAAGGATAATGTGTGGCGGAAGGAATGGATCTTCAGCGAATCTTCTCATGGATCGAGTCCATAGATGGTATACTGGTTACGTGTTCAATCCTTGAAATGGTATCCCTCTTAGGTTCCTCTCTCTCTCTCTCTCTCTCTCTCTCTCTCTCTCTCGCACACACGCACACACACACACACACACACACACACACACACACTGAAATACTCACATAGTCTATAACATTGACAAGCAAACGCATGACAATATAAGCTGAAAATTTAGTTTGTTAAAATTCCAAAGACAAAATCCTTTCTTTCCAAAGATATTCAGAGATAAGCAGTTGATGAGCTGTTGAGGTTGTTCCAATGTACCTTTTTTTTTTTATTTACCTGGCTTTAATTTGTGCAAGCTGAATCGGTAGCATGCTAAACAGCATTGACTGGACGAAGTTGTACACCCCGGCGCCTCCTCTCCGTAGGTGATCCAGGGGGCCGGATCTTTACTATTCTGGCAAGTCTGTAATTTACAAATTCCTCCATTCCAGCTGAGGTCTACAAAGAAGGTGGTATGGCGCTGACTGAGAAGCTTCATCAGCTGTTCCACCTCATCTGGCAGTATGAGGCAGTTCCACAGGACTTCAAAGACGCTTCCATAATACACCTCAGTGTACAAGCGCAAAGGAAATCGTCAGGCCTGTGACAACCATCGTGGAATATCCCTGCTGTCCATCGTAGGCAAGACTCTGGCCAGAGTGCTACTCAACCGTCTCATAGCGCACCTTGAGCAAGGTCTCCTACCAGAGAGCCAGTGTGGCTTCCGGAAAGAACGCGGGGCTATCGACATGGTGTTTGCTGCCAGGCAGCTCCAGGAGAAATGTCAGGAACAGAACGCCGACCTTTACTCCACGTACGTCGATCTGACGAAGGCCTTCGATACTGTTAGCAGAGATGGCCTTTGGAGAATCATGGCGAAGTACGAGTGTCCCAGAAAGTTCACTGATCACCATCATACGGCAACTACACGATGGGATGCTGGCCCGAGTCCAAGACAACGGAGAGACTTCAGAACCATTCCCTGTCTCCAACAGAGTCAAGCAAGGGTGTGTTCTTGCCCCCACCCTGTTCAGTGTCATGTTTTCAGCCATGCTGACAGATGCCTTCAGAGACGCTGACGTATGCATTGGCATCAGGTACCGCACAGATGGCTCACTCTTTAACCTCAGGAGGCTTCAAGCAAAAACCAAGGTGAGGACAGACACCGTCAACGACTTCCTGTTTGCTGATGACTGCGCTCTCAACGCTGCCTCCGAAGCTGACATGCAACACAGTGTCGACAAGTTCTCTGCTGCCTGTGATAACTTTGGCCTCACAATCAGCACAAAGAAGACTGAGGTGATGCACCAGCCAGCTCCAGGAAAGCCTTACGACGTTGAACCAAACATCTTCATCAACGGGCAACGACTGAACGCGGTGGACAAGTTCACATACCTGGGCAGTACACTCTCTCGCACAGTTGTCATCGACGACGAGGTGAATGCCAGACTCGCCAAAGCCAGCGCTGCCTTCGGCAGACTCCATAAGAACGTTTGGAACAGGAGAGGCATCACCCTGGAGACGAAGCTCAAAGTATACAAGGCCATAGTTCTCACCACACTGCTCTATGGATGTGAATCATGGACAGTCTACAAACGCCACGCCAAAAAGCTGAACCACTTCCACACCACCAGCCTCAGAAAACTTCTCGGCATAAAGTGGCAAGAGAAGATCCCTGACATAGAGGTGCTCACTCGTGCAAGCTTGCCCAGCATCTACACCATCTTGATGCAGGCCCAGCTGCGTTGGGCAGGCCATGTAGTTTGCATGTCAGACCACTGTCTCCCCAAGAAACTGCTGTACGGCGAACTCCAACATGGCAAGCGCTCCCATGGAGGCCAAAAGAAGTGCTTCAAAGACACTCTGAAAGCTTCTTTGAAGGCCTTCAACATCAGCCACGACACATGGGAGCTGAATGCAATGGACAGACCAAAGCCGGTGGCGTTCAGCTGTCCACAAAGGCGCCAAATCCGGTGAGGCCAACAGAATCGCTGCAGCAGAGCAACGCAGACAGGCCAGGAAAAGCAGTGCCAGCAAGTCCCCGACAGCCGCCACCATCCCCTGTCCACACCGTCAGAACCTTCCTGGCGTGGATTGGCCTGATCAGTCATCTGCGCATCCACAGAGCCCAACCCACCCACCCCCAGGATGACTAGATGGTCCTCGTCGATCCCGACGGACGAACCACACACTCTGGCAAGTCTGTAATTTACAAATTCCTCATCTCGCTGTGGCTTGACCGAGCCGTAACAAAGTATCTTCTTCTCCTGCAGGGCCTCCTTCACGGCCGCGTCTTTCAAGTCCACCACACTGTGACCTTTCTCCACCCGCTTCCGAGTCCACGTCTCTTGGTCCCCATGTTCTTGAGCGTCGATCAGTGTCAATGAGGGTGTCTCTGAGCGTGCGCAATGCTTCTCCGTTACTGATCATGTTGCCGGTGTCTTTGTGCTCCAGTCTCTCTCTGACGATCTTCTGTTTCTCGTCTTGGATGTCTGTGTTCTTCTTGAGTTTGTGCAAGTTGATTGGTACCTCTCAGTTGTGTCACCTTCAGCCGTTCTTTCTCTGCAGCATGGTTTTCTTCTCCGCCATCCACATCACGACTGGTCGGCAGTTGGTGTTTGGACGAACATTACAACGGTACTGCACTGGCGTCATGAACTGTGTTCATGCTGGATGTTATACTTTAAAGATGAACTGAGTCCATCTCGGTCGATGCAGACAGATTATCAGTATCCTGTACCACGCTTGGGTGTGGTTGGAACGGTGCTGGACTGAAGAGAGCGTTGGTTTTGACTGGGTCATGTGCTGCCGGTGTAAAGACCGACGATAAAGGAGTTGGTGCCCGTTATAGCAGCACTGACTCTGGCTGTGCTGGTGTTACCTTGGGGCCCCAGGTGTGGGGTCCATGAACTTCTCTCCTTTCCACTCTGCCGCTGAAGTCCGTCAGAGTCCCCCTTACATCTAGATACTCTTAGTCTGGTACTTGGCAAAGACTGGTATGAGAGTTGCACAAAAAAGTCGTTCTTTCAGTCCTCATCCGAGTACGAGTCATTGCATGGTGCGTACAGTACACGGTGCTTGGAAATAATTGATGGCTCTCTCCTTTCCCTCAATTAATCCTGATCTTGATGATCCTCAGTCTGAGACTCAGTGGTTACAGATGTTCTCACGGCAGAAATATTCAATCTTGGTCATGTCACGGTCTTGGGTCAGGATGAACCCCACGCCGTGAGTTGCTCTCCGTCGGAGGCTGACTCGGACTCAGTCAGTGAATATGGTCTACTCCACTCCAGATGAGAACATAATTGGAGTCAGTGAATTTCCTTGCATAGTATGGTCCAGATCCGAGATGTTGGGCTGGGTCACGTGACGTCTAGTCAACAACTTGCGGTTAATTGTAGATCTCTGGTTCCTTAATTTGTCTCTCAAACCACAAACATTTCATGTAACATGCAGTTTTCTCTAGCCGAGCTCTTTGTCCTTTTCTGTTTCCAGGTCGATTTCCGTTTCGATCCGTCTGTTTTGTTTTATTTTATTTTATTGACTGTAATTGACATCCACTGCATGGTAAGCCGCCTGGTTCGGCTTTACCAGAGACCCATTCAAATTAACCAGATTTACCAGAGCCCCATTCAAGTTAGCCAGATTTACCCGGCAGAGCCCCATTCAAATTAACCAGATTTACCCGACCCGGCAGAGCCCCATTCAAATTAACCAGATTTACCACTGTACCAGAGTCCCATTCAAGTTAGCCAGATTTACCCAGCAGAGCTCCAATCAAATTAGCCAGATTTACCAAAGCCCCATTCAAGTTAACCAGACGTCCCAGGCTCGACGGTAACCCAGAATGGTCAGTTCATGGGGAGGCCCACGCCACTTTCCATCCTCGCAATGCCTTAAAATTAATTCTTTGTCTCAGTGTTACCACCTGGGGCCCCCAGCTCCCATTTGGGAGGCGACGTAGATATTCGTGCAGTAACTCGAATGGGAGATCAGTATTAGTATCGCCAGTATCAGTAGCTGAAGCAGGCGTCACTGCGTTCGGACAAATCCATATATGCTACACCACATCTGCCAAGTCATAGATGCTTGACCAGCAGCCGCATAACCCAAAGCTGGATCAGTTGTACTAAAGCAGCGCTATGTGCAATGAGGAACTTGAAGCGCTTACTGTCCATGTAATGATAATAAGTAATAAAATCAGATATATTAATATTAATTATATTAATAATAATAATAATAATATAATGAATCTGTTATATTATTATTGTTATTATTAGTGTTATTATTATTATTATTCAGTATCTTTTTCTATATTCAATTTTCACAAAAGTACACAGAAAGCAACATGGGAAACAAAACAGTAAAGATACACAAGAAACATAACTGAGTTTCACTGACTAACGCTTATCCTTATCAACAAAATAGTGCATTCGCAAGATCGACGTACTTCAGTCTTACACGCGAGCACGTTCCCGAGCACTCACCCCTCCCCTGTCCACCTCACATGTTTTTATCACTGATCTAAAAAGAGAATGGACACTATTAATTTTAGATCAATGATTTTTATCCATCAGTGCACTTTACTTCATTTACAGTGTTCATTAAATTATTGTTATATAATATATCATTATCATTATTATAAGTTATAAACAAAACAAAACACAAAAACGAAAACGAAAACAACAACAAAACCAACAAATCAACCAACCAACCAACAACAAACACACCAAAACTGGCAGACAACACGGGTTGAAAATCTAAAATGGTATTCTCATTTGGGAACACTACAGATTCCTCCGTGGGCCGTGTTAACAAATTCCGCCATATTCCTTCGCCTGGTTGCTCCCGAGGTTGAACGACTGTAAAAAAATTGTCAGGAAGCAGGGTGCAAATTCCCTGCAAAAAGCCATCAGCATGACGGCACATGATCAAGTACGAGCTATGCTCGATGAACTTATGGGAACTGCCCGAGATGGTGAGTGGGTTCTCAATTATTTTCTGATTGACATCCCAGACTGTCGTGTGCTCAAAATCGTGGAAATAGTAAAATGGCGATGGGCTGCCAGTTTGACTGACCGATTTTTTAATTATTGCATTTAAAGAAAAGCTGATTGATTGTAACAATGTAAGTAATAAACGAAGACGACTGTTTTCTTTTTAGCTTATTGGTATGCTTATTGATCAATACAGATTCGGAGACAAGAAATTTGTTGACACGCGTTCATGACGGATGTTGTCGATGTGCGGGAATGAGAAAATGAGACACGAACTCACTTGAATTTATTGCTACATAGATATTACAAGGTATGCAGAACATAGTGAAGTCATTTAGGTGGTTGTGGTGGAAGGAGTCTTACAAGTTGAATATTGTCGCAGGTTTACATACACTACATAAAATTCCGGGTCCTTACTTTATTAACCGTTAATGGCAGTTACTGTATTGCTTGCTGTGAATACAGAATAGGTAGGACCGTAAGACCTGTATCGCCACGCATGCAAGTAGTAGTTCAAATTTGATGATGAGCAGGCGTAGTAAAGGCGTCAAGCACAACAAGTTCAAGTACTTACTCACTGTTTAGGGTTAAACTCGAATGATCATGAGTACTTCTTGGTTTTTAATGATGATGATAAAAACTTATCTACCTAGGAGTGAACAAATGAGAGAAAAAACAAATTCGGATGGATGTCTGTCTATGCAAGGTTGTATTAGTTGTGATTTTAGTGTTTAAACACATTTTCTTTAGGTTTACTCATAAATATACATTGTACAGCATGTTTAACATGGAAAAGTGCGATATATGTAAAATAGATTATGATTGTTAAAAAAAAATCAAAATCATTCTTAACAACAATCATAACAATTACAATTTACATTCAGTGATTTACTTCCTTCTTTCTTTTTTCTAATAATAATAAAGAGTCAAAGACTAGTTTAAGAGGATACAATTAATCTGGCAGACATTGCTTTGGATAAGTGTTGGTGTCTGTTCCATTCTTCCAAGATATGATTTCACATGATTTTTATGAAGGTTAACACAAGTGCAGGCCGAATCTTTCACATCCACACTTCATTTTTCTTGTGTTTTCCTAAAAATGCGTACAATTTCAAGAAACTGTTGTTAGAATAGCGTAAAACTAAAAGTCAAATTGGTACCATGGCTCAAGACACTAAACTAGAAGCTAAATTAATTTGCTGAGTATGTTTCATATTGCTAGCAATCATACCAATCATTTTCAGAGAGTTTTCTTGATTTGTTTGATTATTTTGTTGATGCAAATTACAATATCCCATTGATTGAATGATAGTTTCTGAAAACTGGTCAGCAGATCAGTAAAAGCCAATAAATTTACATTGATCAGATCTTCATTGTTTTGAAAAGTTTTGAAGACTGTTTTACAAATGTGTGACAACAGGGGGCAGGTTACAGCTGCTGGGAATTCTTAGTAACTTTTAATGGTTGAAGATCAAAGGCTGTAACTGTAAGGTTTGGGTATTGTTTTTTTTGTTTTTTTTTATCTGCTGTTACTATGTGGTGTGTTCATTCAGTATTCTTCTTTAAAAAAGAAAAAAAGAATTATTAATCAATTTTTTCCCCATTTTTATATTAGCTTTTAAAATAATATTTATGCTACATTTGAGTGTAACTGCTTTGAAAAAGTGAATGAAATTATTGAATTTGAATTTTACAAGTGATGATAATATTTTTTTACCTTAAGGTCATCTTTTACCAGAAAATATGAATTGATTGAAACTAATGAAAGAAATCAGGGGAAAATGAATGATATTCTAAAGCAATAAAACTTTTATGAAGACCTAAAGAAACACATATCATCAGGTGGATTTGTCCTTTGAACATGAGACATGTCCAAGTGTTGTAGATTATTTTTGAAAGACTAAAACAAAAGAAACAACACCACCAACAAAAACCCCACAAAACAAACATATCAAAACAGGACAGATTTAGCTGTGTTGTATAAATCATTAGTGGAAGATATTGTCGACATAATCCATACAATTACAAATATTGAAATAACTTTTCAGCTGTAATCTGCCATATCATCTGTGCTATCTCTTGCTTAAAGTCTTAACTCCCTCTTTCCATTTTTATCTTTAACTGACTGCCAATTCCTGTGTAGATCTCTCTCTCTCCCTCTTTCTAAAATCTCTGTGTGCAAATGTGTGCCCCCTGTATTTTCCACTTCTTATGCAATTTTACATCTTACTCAAATAGATCAGTGTGGTGGACAAATAGCTAGACAGCTGGATTTCTTGCTAGAATTGTTCATTTGGCGATGGTCAGATGGTTAGAGCACTGGGTTCTTGCCTGAGTTTCCCAAATTTGATCCCCAGTTTAAGCGCACCTGGTGGGTTAAGGGTGGAGATCTTTCCTGTCTCACAGGTCATGTTGTGCAGACCTGCTTGTGCCTGAACCCCCTTTGAATGCAGAAGATCAAATATGCATATTAAAGAATTATAATCTTGTCAGCATTCAGCGGGTTAAAGAAAGAAGAACATACCCAGCATACACCCCCCTGAAAACAGAGTATGGCTGTCTAAATGGTGAAATGAATAAGATAGCAATTATGGACTTAAAAGAATTCATGTCTGTGTGAGTTGAGTGTGTGCAATTGAAAGACACAGGAAACGAATGATAAGCACCCAAAGGCAGCTCTCATTCAGCTTTACTCGCTAACTCAGGTAGGCAGCCTGTTGTGCAAATGACTGTGTAAAGCACTTTGAGCATGGTCTTAGACTGAGGATAGGCGTTAGATAAACTCGTATCTGTATCATCACCATTATCAATGCATTGGTTTTTGTATATATTGTTATTCAGGGTCAGTATTGATTTTAAACTTGAGGGTTGTTACCTGTTTCGTTGTGTGTAAAAAGAACAAAACGACATGAATATTTGACTGGTAAACAACGTGATCAGTGTGTGACTTCTTTTGATCAGTGCTGAAAGTTTTGTTTGCCTTTATATATATATATATATATATATGATGCGAGAGAAAGAGAGAGAGAGGGTGTGAAGGGCAGGTATGTGTAAATGTTTTTAATATTAACTTATCAAGATTGTTTTTTGTATTACGTCTGAATTGGTTTTACATCTAGTCTTTCTGATCCCTATTTTCAAGGGAACAATGTGTTGTGGGACAAAGCAATTCTTCCCATGGTGAGAGGGCTGGCCGTGAGTTGTGAAAATTTCCCTTCGAACTGTTTTTTTTTTTTTTTTTTTTTTCCTTCCTTTTTTTTTTTTTAATTATTATTTTTTTTATCATTCAAACAAACATTTACTTAAAGTACACATTACATAACCTTTCCATTTGCACTTGACAGTTATATGGTTGTTAATCTTAAAATGGTATTGTTTTTAAACAGTCTGATATTTATGGTAAACAGGAGCCATAACAAAACAAAACAATTTTGAGAGATCTGGCATTGGTATTGGTAATTTTTTTATCAGCACCTTATTGACTCGAGTGTGTAAACAGTGAGTCTATGTAATCACCTAATCTCTGTTGTGTGTATGTGTGGGAACATGTGTGTGTGTGTGCATTTGTTTGTGGTAAACACTCTTAGTAAAAATTACATTTTCCTAGTTCAAAGTTGGTACAGGTGGCATAGAACCGATCTTTGTAATGCTAGGATGGTAGTTTTGAAATTGAATAACACTTATGATTATCTCCTTTAACTGTAAGTTTAACAAAGACTGCATCTTTCCTCCAGTTTTCACCAGACTGGAGATAGTTGCTTGAAATTCAAGTCTTGAGAAAAGGTCACACCATAGTAAAATAGAAAAAGCTTTTTTCACAAAAACGGTCTGCATTGAGTCTTCATATTTGGTATATTTGGGTTTGGTCATAGTGAGAAGAAAAAGAAAAAAATGTGGTAAAAACTGATAAAGAGAATCAGTGTCAAGTTGTTAATAACAAAGTAATATAATCAGTGGGGAAGTATGAGAGCCTTTTAGTGTTATAGGGCAGGATTGTCATCCAATTTTCATTGAAGATTTAAAGCCTGAACCGGACTATAAATGGCGGGCGATTTGAATCAAGCCAGTTTCTCACCAGAGTCTGACACTGTGACGTCGGTGAAGGTTTATTCAAAATAAAAGCCTAATAAAGCTGTGGTTTGGCTTCATTTATGGCAGAGAGCGAGATTTGCCTAGCAGCTTCTAATCTAGACCTGAATTGACTTTGGAAAGTACAAAATGTGTCAGCTACACGTAATACAAAATTTGAATGCAGAGAAAAGGGGCGCAACCGAAACCTTGCTCTCGGGAGTTAAGACTTTAATTTACTTTTTAGTATTACTATTAGTAACATATTAACAATATTTCTTTTCTTTTTTTCTTTTTCTTTTTTTTACCCCCCTTTGTTTTAAACCAGAATTGAGAAACCTTGTATATGAAATTAAAGGTTCTGTAAAAGTGTCCATTCTTCAGTAGTGTTAGATTATTTCTGTGTAGGATTATATATGGTATCACACGCGAGTCTTGAAGGCCTTGTCATAGTGGAAATGATTAAAATTATTGAAAGCTTTTTTTTTCCAAATATATATATTTTTTTTTATAAGTTAATGAAATGTGTGATGACATTTCATATTTGAAATTTAATTCCTTTGCCCATCTCTTCCACTTCTGAGTAGAAACCTACTCGAAAACAGTTCAGTGCCAAAATAAATCATTCTTGAATAGTGTTATCAGTTCTGTTATGTCATTTCACAATTCATGTACTTAATTGTATACAGGAAATTTATAATGTGTTGATTTTTCCAGTAATTTATAGTGTTTATTACAAACTTTAGCTTTTGACTGTGTTTGAAAGTGCCTGTATAAGTGTATTGACATTCTTGATTATAATACTAATAGTGTAGAATATATAAAAGTTTTTTAAACTCCACTTTAGAATATTGCAAAGATAACAAACAATATTTTGTGTTTCTCGATACAGAATATTAATGACATAAGCATTTTGAAATTTGTTATAGAAAAATAAAAAGGTACGATAAAATGAATTAAAGGAGTATGAAATAATTGCATATTGATAGCATTTTGTTGCTACAGTTTTATTTTGATGATTGTTTTGATCTAAATAAAGAAAGCTGTTATTACAATGTATTATTGTTGTAAGACCAGACTGTTTTGATTTGAAAAAGAAAGCTGTTGTTACAATGTATTATTATTAATGTTGTTGTTAGACCAGGCCTGATGGCCCAAACGATTGGTAAGTCCTGTGTTTTCCAGGCATGTTATCAATAGCTGAGGTTAGGTGGCTGACACTCAAGCAAGGATAATGTCTGCCAAAGCAGCGCACTACACACTGGGGCTGAGATTTCATCTGATCTACCAGTTGCCATCGTTAACACCATATGCCACAGTGTGTATCATGGTGTATTGTGTGGATTGTGTAGGACTGAAAATCTGGCTGCAATTAAAGTCCCTTGTAGTTGATCTGTCACTGTCAGAAGTACTGTGCATGTCTGTTGTGTGTCATTGTCCAGAAATTGTACTGGTAGATGGGGAAGTTTTTATTCCAACTCTGAATGTGTGCTGTCCATCATCGCCCAGAAGTTCTATGATTAGACAGAGAAGTTTTTATTTCAACTGTTGAGTGCAGACAGCTATAAAAGATGTGTGTTTGCATTAAATTCACACAAACTGCTGATGCAGACACCTACCCACCCACACGCTTTGTAAACTATAATTGTTAATGTTAAAAGAAAAACTACAAAGACATCAGAAGGAGATAAAAACAGCAACAACAAAAACAAACAAAAAACAAAACAAACCGGAACTCCAGTCATGGTCTGTTTTGTTTGAGTTCAAAACTGACTGGATGAGTTATGTTTATAAAATTCATGCCCACCACTTAAGTGTTGGTCATAGATCAATTTGACTGTTGGGAAGCTATATCTCATTGGTGCACTCTGAAATGGGGAGCGGTGGGATGTGTTAAGATTAAAAAAAAAAAAAAAAAAAATTAATGTGTAAGTAATTGTTAGTTGCCTTATTGGTCTTGGTAAATGAATAAAGATGGTTGATGATAAATGTTCAAGTATTCATTTGATTCTACATTGAAGTTCTGTTTTCGAGGGCTGTATGGTGTATACACAACATTTTAAGGCATGTCAAAGTAAGATACCCTTCTCCTGTTTATATCCACACCAGATTTCATGGTACCAAATAAGTGTGCAGTACTATATTGTTCTAGTTTCCCTCTTAGATTCCACCCATGCTGATTAGCAACTTAAAAGGCGAAGCCAGATTTTTAGTCCATTGTGTGTTGTATACTGGAATATGTACTTGTGGACTTCCCTTTTTTAGATGTACATATTGTTGCACTCTTGATCTGAAAAGGGTCATCAGTAATGTAAAATGCTTTAGTAATGTAATCTTATATTGCACATGTTTCTTCTAATAATCTTTTTCCCATGGCAGCTGTGCTCAAGAGGTTTTCAGCTTCATATGTTTTGTGTTGAGCAAAGTAATGTTCTGATACACTGTTTGAATAAATGTTGTTGAATTTGGAATAACATGATGTTGACTGCTATGGTTTATTCTAGGGGATAGCTCAAGCTACAAAGTGAAGTTTGATGACCCTCGGGTATGTAAGAGCTTCCTGCTAGGCTGTTGCCCACATGACATTCTCTCTAGCACGGTGAGTGAGTTTTAACCAGTCTTCTTTTCTTTTTTCAATAGCACGCTTCTTTCTCCTGGGTCTTGATGTTGAATGGGTATGGCTAGGATATGGGTACGTAATGACGCTGTGAGTTGACCTTTTCTTGTTTTCTCTTGCATTTTAAGACCACGTGACTTTGCCCTTGCCACCATGAGTATGTGCTGTTATTAAGGTGAAGGTCATGTTCATACCTCTAGCATGGTTTGATGGGCAAGGGCAGTCCATATTACATTTTGTTACAACTTACATAATATTGGCTGGACTGAAGCTCAAATCGGTTTTATTGGAGCTTTAAACAGAACAATAATTGCATATTTCAACTTATTTGTTATATTTCACTGAAAAATACTGAATGTAAAATAAAATTCTTGTGTTGACAGATCAAATGGCTTGTACATCAATATGTATTGTAACTAATCAGAAGTTGTAATCAGGAGAGAGGTTTTGATTTGTGCGTTTTACAAGTCCAGTAACTGAGTAGCAGAATATTCCATTACTTTCCAGTGGTATTCATGTTAGTAAGCTTTTTTTTTATTTTTTATTTTATTTACAGCAGTGGTAGTTTGATTTTTAAAGAAAAGGCTGTGTCAATAATATGTGCTACATATCATTGAAAACTAAGTTAATTCTCAGATTTTATGTGTTATGTGTGTTCAGTGTACATTAATGAAAAGATGTTTACTTCATACACATTTGACTTGTTGATTATACTACTTCAGTATTTGTAGTTCAATAGCCTTTGCTTTAGATGGTAAAGCTTTAACATGTTATATAATTATGATTTTGGAATTAGTACACTCCAGTCAGATATAGTAAGAAGGGTTCGTTCATTTGAAATAATGCTGGAGTCAGATGTTTTGCCGAGGCCAATATTTCATATATTGTGCTGAAGAAAAACTGGTGAATGCATGAAGGAAAGTAGGATGGAGGGAGAAGATTGATTTGTGTGATGAAAATCAAAATGTTGAATTGTCATCAATCCATCAAACATCAGCAAACGTTACAATTTACAATAGAAGAATCCTAATGAGGCACATTTAATGAGCATAACAGAGTTATGGAGCAGTGCCCATTCGGTGGAATTATAATACCACAGAACTCAAGTTGGGGGGAGATAATTTGCAACTGTTATTTTATGATATATATTATTTAATAATTATGCCTGAAAGATTTATTACGTGCGTTTGATGATAGTGAGCTGTATTCTTTTTTTTTTTTTTCTTTTTTTTTAATAGATATTCTCAAGCACATGAAGTTAAATGGATATGAAAAGTTTCACAGTATTCGATGACAGAAGCTGTTGTGATTGATAGTGGTTGTAGTCAGAAAGATCAGCATACCACGGCACCATTGGCCCTTCTGTGAATAATCATAAATATGTATCATGAATATACGGATATCGATTTACACAATTATGTGAATAGATTGAGTAGGCTTCCAGTTTTCATGTCAGTCTCATGCTGACAGTCAAATCTAATGCGAAAATATGGAATTATTATTAAGTCTAAACTTCCACATTGCTACATTCATATCTTTCCACCCTACTCCTTCCCTGTTTTCCCCGACTTATCATTCATCCCCACTTCCTCATCTCATACTTTTTAAACAATAACATCCAATTGGGAAAAATTAATACTTCAACAAAGTGTCTACAATCACTAGTATGTGTGACTTATATATGTGGATTGGTCTGAATGCAGTGACACCTTCCTGAGAAACTGAAACTTGAAATGACAGGACATTAAACAGAAATCTGCTCCACTCCACATTCAAGTAAATAGTAGCGAAGTTGACTTCATTGAGTCTTACAAACACTGCTGTCGCCAAATGCTGTGAAACTGTCCATATGAGATTTAGGCAATTTGACATTTTTTAGTAGACCTTACCATCCAGCAGAATTCAAATCGACAACTTTTCGTGATATGTCACCTGTCTTGCAGTGTTTGTATATGTACACATGTATTTGTTTACATGTCAAGTTGTGTGCGTGTATGTGCATGGTTGTGTGTATATGAGTAAATATGCTTGCGTGTGTATAAATTCAAACAAAAAAAGTTTAAAATTAAAAATTGCTCATGCATGTCTGTTTTTTCAAGGCTTCTGATAGTAATACTTTTTATCTAGGGAAGTCCTTAGACTGTTTCAGATATGTTCAGAGTTTCTAGTGAATTAGAGGTCTTCAGCCAGATCAGGTGTTTAATAGTTAAAAAAAAAAAAAAAAAAAAAAAAAGTCAATGCTTTATGCTTGCTAAATTTCCAGCCACTTCAGCCGTCTGCAGGGGTTCCTTTTTGTTTCCTTCCAAGCATCAGACCAATCACCATCTAGGTTTTAATTTTTTTTTCTCTCGGTACTCAGTGTTTCATGTCCACAGTTGTGACTGTAAATTCTGTGATGACATTGAGATTATTGACTGACTTTTGCAGATGGAGTGTTGTATGAGCAGATTTCTGAAGACAAGTAGTGGGTGCGGGGGATTCTGTCATGACATAGATTTGTTTTCTAATTATTGACCAGTATTTAAAAAAATTGGTCTTCAAAATTTCAGAGGATTTCACCTCTTGTTGATTGTGAACGAAGTGTCGCCTTTCTTTTGTGCTATCCGTGCACATATGTGTTATCAGAAGCCTTTTTTTTATGTGCCAGGAATTGTTTATATCTTAATTAAGAGACTTGAATTCCATAATGAATGAGTGAGTGTGTTTTTCTGATTTTGTGTTGATTTCCCCTTTGCACAGCGCATGGACCTGGGGGAATGTCCCAACATCCATGACCTGGCCTACAAAGCTGACTATGAGCGGGCAGCCAAGAACAAGGACTACTACTATGACATCGATGTGAGTGGGTTGCCCCATCGCTATTCTTCAAATCTTGCACAGTGAATATGTGGAGAAAGCAGTAATTTGCCTTGAAGGTTAAGGACAGGAAAGTGATCAAGAGTTTGGTAGATGTGTGTCTGTGCATGTAAGTGTGCTGAATTGAATGTTACATGAGAAGTTTGTATTTATTGTCTCAAGATTGATGCTACATCCATGGATTTTGAAAACGGAAATATTCCCCTCTTTGTTAGATCTGCCTTTTCAATATTTTTTTTGTTAGACGAGATAAATGATGAAGAATTGCTTGAGGTCATTTATATATGTCTCATGACTGGATACATTTGTGTTTTCAGCTTTGACTTGTCTTCATAATTAAGCGCGTTGGGTTATGCTGCTGGTCAGGCATCTGCTCAACAGATGTGGTGTAGCGTGTATGGATTTGTCCGAACGCAGTGACGCCTCCTTGAGAAAGTGAAACTGAAACTGAAACTTCATAATTTCAGCTTGATGATTACATTTGTCAAAATACTTACTCCAACTCTCTATTTCATCTGTGGCAATTGCAAATAACCATTTCAGCTGGAGTCTCATTGTGAAAATGTGTGTTACAGGCAATGGAACATCTGCAGAATTTCATATCAGACTGTGACCGGAAAACTGAGATGGCCAAGCGTCGCCTGAAGGAGACCCAAGAGGAACTCAGTGAAGAAGCTAACGCCAAGGTATCTTTCTTCACTTCTTTTTGTAGATCTCTCTGTGTCTGTTGTTTTTTTGGGTTTTTTTTTGGGGTTGTGTGTACACAGTAAAAGTCTGTGTAATCAATATGTATTGGTTGCCTGTTTATTCATCCATGTTTGTGTGTCCATGAGTAAACTTTAACAGTGTCCTGTTTATTTCTTCCTTTTCCACCCCAGGAACTGCTATATCAGTATGATTTTTTTTTAATTTTAATTATCCATATGTGTTCAGTTAGGTCACAAAGTTTACATTTTCAGTGAGTGGTCTTTTTAGGCATTGAAGTAGTTGCACTGTTTTCTTGTTAATGTCAACATGAAATATGGCTTTGGCTGTGTGTGCAGGCGGACCAGATACACCAGCTGGGGGAGCAGATAGGAACCAAGATGGCCACAGCTGAGGAGATGGGGGCTGAGGGCTTGGTGGATGAGTCCCTCAAGCTGATGGAGGAAATTGAGGAGATCAAGAAGCAGAAGGCTCAGCTGGAGGTAAATGCGCACAAGCACACAACAGTGAAAGCAGCCTGACCTTCACGCAAAACTAAATCTCCTATGGCAAGAAATTGATTCAGTGCAGAAGGCACAGCTGTAGGCGAAGACACACTTGCACACACACACAGCTAGAGCAACCCGAATTTCAAAAAGAAAGGTAGCGCTTACGGCAAGTAAATGATTCAGTTGTATACTGGAGAAAAAAGTGAATGTGATGTGCAGTGATGCTCTTGCACATTGGTACTGATCTAATTTGTTTTGCAGATTGAGTTCCGGAACTCGATGCCGGCCTCCAGTTACCAGCAGCAGAAGCTGCGTGTGTGTGAGGTATGCGGGGCCTACCTGGGCATCCATGACAATGACCGCCGCCTTGCTGATCACTTTGGAGGCAAGCTGCACCTGGGCTTCATCACCATCCGCACCAAATTGGAGGAACTGAAGGTGGGGACAGGCTGTGATGGGAATGTGTGGTGATGTCCAAGCTGTGGGGTTGACAGACAGTGAATGTATGTTCATTGTCAACGGTGTGGAAGAAGAAAATGATTAGTGTCAGAGAAAGTCTCCAGCTACTATGTCAAGAGTGTTTGGCATCATGGATTTCTGACAGGGAGAAAGTGTTTTTCAAAGCCCCCCCACTGTTATATTTTGCCCTTGTCATTTCTTACCCACCATTGATTAAAGTGTGCTGTCAGTTCAGAATGGGAAGATGACAGTAAAGTGCCTACCACAAATGGATGTGTCTTTTGATTTTTACACATTTCTTTATCATCATTGCTGGTGTCAGTGAAGAGCTCTCAGAATTGGTTGATGCCAAGTTTTATGATAAAAAGCAGCTCAGACAGCAGTATCATCATGTTGTTTCATTTGGGTTTCTGTGTCATTGTCAAGAAAGACAGACAAATTATCACAGGTTCAGTGACAATTCATGCTGTACTGTCATGTGGGCATCGATTTGAGATTTCATAAAATGTTTTGATACCTTGTTAGTTGTAGGTGAAAAATGTTTCAGTAATTTTTTCTTTCATTTTGCCAGTGACATCTCTCATAGATTTTGACAGTTGCTTGTTTAAAATGATGGATCGTTTAAAATTTACTGGGTGCTACTCGTTTGATTACTAGATTGCTCTTATTGTTTGCAGAAACAGCTGTGCTGAGAAATTAAGATGAAAGTGTCTGTTGTTGAAAGAATGTTCAAAATTTAATAGTGGAATTGAAGTTTATGTATTTAGTTGAAGGTTTGTGTTTTACCTGTTGTTGTGCAGTAAATGGTGGCCATTTAATTAAAGGGTTGTGTTTTGCCTGTTTCAGCAGATGGTGGCAAATTGCTGCATTTAGTTGAAGGGTTGTGTGTTGCCTGTTTCAGCAAATGGTGGCTGACCGGCGTGCCCAGCGGGAGAAGGAGAGGGAGGAGATGAGGAAGAAGCGGGAGGAGGAGCTGGCCAAGCAGCGCAGTCGTAGCAGGAGCCGTGAGCGATCCCGGGACAAGGACCGTCGCCGCCGCTCTCGCAGCAGGGACAGCAACCGCAGGAAGAGGAGGTCTGATTTCTTCTTTACTTTTTCCCCCCCGTTTTTAACACCTTGATTGCTGAGCCTCTATGAAATGAGATCCATGTGGCATGAATTTTAGGTCTTATCTCAGTGAGATGACAGCCATTTACTGATGAGCATGTTCAGCAGCAGTCAAGGGGTGAAATTTATTTATGTATAGTATAAAGATGTCATCATATAATATTTATTTTGTAATTTATCTATTTTAACCCTGGTAGTGCTGAGTTGTGCTTCTGTAGTTTCAAACTCATTGGCTGGGGTAGTCTGAGTGTGAATGTTAATATGATATAATTGTTTGTTTGTTACCACCAGACAGCCAATTCAGAAGTGCAGATCATATTAACACCATTTTGGAACAGAGAGAAACTGCTGTCTTTGATTTTTTCCCCCTCTTATAGTAAGGCTGAAAATAAAGAAAAACAGACAAGCAAAACAAATGGCATAAGAGGGCATGAAATATACAGCTATAAATTTGGTTGAATCACTACAGTTTTGCTTTGTTTTACATCATTTTTATTTCAGCTTAGTGCATTTTACAATGTAAATTAACCATCAGCAGATCATTAAGTCATTGGAAGGGGAAAAAAAAAGGGGGGGGGGGGCTGTAATCATGGCATGCGAAAATGTGTTCAAAACACTTAATTTTGAACACTAATTCTTTCATAGACTCTATCAAGACAGTTAACTTTGCATTCCAAGGCTCTGCATGAAACATGCAGAGAGAGATTTTTCAGATTTGTGTAACTCATCAAGTTAACTTACACACACACACACACACACACACACACACATATACATACAAGAAAGGGGAGAAGGTTACATTAAAAAAAAACAACACCTCCAGACCATCTGATAAATGGCTACCCCTTTAGAGACACTTTCCTCAGAACAAAAAATTGTGTGCAGGAAACTGGAGCCTTTTAAAAGTTTGTATCCAATAACTAGTGTTGTGTCATGATGTAGGGTTATTTCAGTTTTGTGGTGGCACTGCCCCGTGTGTTGATGTAATGTTCCTTTGTCAGTGACTGTGATGATGATGTGCTGATTTATCAGTGACTGTGATGATGATGTGCTTTTTTGTCAGTGACTGTTGTGATGTAGTGCTCCTTTGTTGCTGTGTGGTGATGTAGTGCTCCTTTGCTACTGTGTGGTGATGTAAAGCTCCTTTGTTGCTGTGTGGTGATGTAGTGCTCCTTTGCTACTGTGTGGTGATGTAAAGCTCCTTTGTTGCTGTGTGGTGATGTAGTGCTCCTTTGTTACTGTGTGGTGATGTAATGCTCCTTTGTTGCTGTGTGGTGATGTAGTGCTCCTTTGTTACTGTGTGGTGATGTAATGCTCCTTTGTTGCTGTGTGGTGATGTAGTACTCTGTCACTGACTGCAGGTCAAGGTCACGCTCCAGAGATCACAGACGTCGCAGAAGTCGCTCCCGTGATCGGCGTTCTACTTCCAGCTCTCGCCGCAGGTGGGTCATAAGAAAACTCAAGTTGTTAAAAAACAACAACAAAAAAAAACAAAAAAACTCAAGTTGTTAATGCACGTTTGTACCAGTGTTAACACCTGGCACAGAGCAGTTGAAGAAGAACTCCAGAACCTGAAGCATGCATGGGGTGCCTACCATTCAGAAAACCAACAAGAGTGGGGGTTCTTCATTGCTGCCCTACATAAAGGGCAGAAAGTACCAGCATCATGGCAGGAAGAACAATTAAAATACCAGTGGCATTCATTACAGCCAATTTGAACTTGTAGAGTGGAATAGTACAGAAAAAATACCAGTAGAATTCATATATATCAGTCAGCGATGGATAGAATTAGATTTTGTAAAAAGGGAGAATCTTGAGTGAGTTTGGTTATGGTTTGCAATTGCTCAAAATGTAACAGTTTGATGTAATCATTGTTGAAGTATATTTTGAAAGAAGCAAATGGTGATTCATTAGGTAAGGAGAAATTGTGGTATGTCCACGGTCCAGTTTTATGACTCGCAGATGTACAGATTGTGAATTGTTCAGTATCGTTACTCATGTCTGCCTGCACTGTGTGTAACTGAATTACCTGATTCCTGTAGGAGGTCCCGTTCTCGTTCCCGCCGTTCCAGGTCTCGGTCAGGTAGCCGCTCCAAGAGAAGCCGGCGATCCCGTCGTTCAAGGAGTACCTCCAGTTCTCGTCGCAGGAGACGAAGGAGAAGATCTTCCGAGTCAGAAAGTGACAAAAGCAGGTTAGGGGTGAAAGCATAGCCTAGTATACGAAAAGTGCATCAAGTGTATACATTTATATTAAAGAAAGTGCATGGGCACTTACACACACATCTACATATACTCGCACACACACACACACACACACTCTCTCTCTCCCTCTCTCTCACTCACACAGAGATAAAGAGGAGGATAGCATTAAAATAATATCAGATACTTATATTTTACTGCTGACTCATTGAAGACCCTTTTTAGTTTTACATGTGTCATAAAAGACAAAATTCAGATTTTTTGAAAGGTGCTTTTTTTTCCCCATTCATTTATGTTTTGGACTTTGGAAGAAGTTAAATTTGTGACAATCCTGAAATTCAGACATTAATTTTATCATGATTTGAGGCATGACTTGAATGTGAAATATATCTTGAAATGTAATTGTAACTATTTGTTTTTGTCATGTTTTCAGCCTTGATGTAGCAGTGAAGTGATGTGTGTATGCATGCTGTTATTATAATGTGCTATGTAAAGAGTGATGTTCCCTAGGAATGGTGGTGTGAATGTATGTATGGGATGTGCTGTATGTTGTCTTGTAACATGCTATGCTAGGAGTGTCGTTCTGAAGGAATGGTGGTAGGAATTACGTATGTGAGCTGTACATGGTCTTGTAATGTGCTGTGTTAGTAGTAGTGTTCTGTAGGGAATGGTGGTGAGAATGTGTATATGTGTGGTGCATGTAGCCTCATGACATGCTATGTTAGGATTTTTTTTTTGTTTATTGGGAATGGCGGTAAGAATGTATGTATGTACGTGTGCTCTATGTTATATTGAAATGTTTTTTCATTAGGAGTGTTGTTCCTAGGAATGGTGGTGACTAGAAGAGGGCCTGGCAGCAGACATGGACAGCTCCTGACATGGGTGGCACAACCCTGGGTGTCTTGTACAAGGTGAAGCACGGTGGCCATCTGCTAGATTCTGAATTTGAATAAACCCATTGGTTATAGGACTTGATTCTGTTATGTATCATGGCTTTTGTCTCTTTTATTCATGGACTGCACAGATCTGTTTACCCATACAATTTGTGTTTAGTAAATTTTTGTATCCTCTCCACTGTGTAGATTGGAAAAGAGAAACATAGACAACTTATTTTTAGTGTCATTGTTGTTTCCATGTGCCAAGGTGACTGATAATGCTTGATCAATCAGTGATGATCTGCATTAAGTCACACAAACATGCTGAAACATTGCATCAGTCCTAAAGTTAACCCACCATGCTGTCAGTATTGAGAGATTGTGAAGAAAGGGGTACTTTACTTGTATGGTGAGCCTTGAACTATCAATGAGAAAGCACATTTTATAGATTTTTAATTGTTCCAGAAACTTGTGGAAGTTGCATCCAGTAGAATTATAAGGGTAAACAGGTCTGTGACTGCCCCATTTGTTAAAGTTATTGTTAAAGTTTGCTCTCTTGTTAAATTTTTTTGTCTTTTTTTTATTTTTTATTATGTAGCAGCATTTATTTTTTATTTTGCATATTTTTTCTGTTGATGAGCTATAGGAGTAAGGATTACAAAAGAAAAAAAGGATGGTCTATTCTGTTTTGGTGAAATCCTTGAAAAGTGATAAGCATTAGCATCATTGCAGTCGCTCTTTTTGTATATTACAATAAGTGGGTGGGATTTTTTTTTTTTTTTTTTTTTTCAGAATTAGTTTTTCCTATTCTCAGTATGCATGCTGTTAAAAGCATAAGTAACCCTCTGAGCTTCCTGTTAATATCATTAGAGCCTGTCCATCAAACGTTTTGGGGGGCAGGGAGTTGTATGTGTGTTTACAAAGGGTGAATTTACATCTAGTCACTTTTGCAAAGCTCAGTATGCACACACATACTGTTTTGCGTAATGTACACCTGGCGCATTTTGAACTGTGCTGAAAGAAAAAGAAAATCCTCCTGGCTTCTGAGCGCAAATTTCTGTTTACGGACTAATCTTCCAGACTCAGGGCTTTTGTTTCATATTCTTTCAACAAAGCATGTAATGGATTTTTCTGCCATCTCTTGAGCTGAAACTAAACTGCAAGTGATGCTTGACATGTGGCCCACTAATGACTCGCTTTTAAAGAAAGGCCATGCCAGAGCACCAGCACAGCATGCCAAGGCAAGTGTAAAACAGCTTGTCACGGCTGGCCATGTCCATGAAAAGTACATGAGTAAATGTCCCCAAAACAGGATGTAAGTAATTGTCCCCATTTCAGTTTTTGTGTGTGTTTGAGTGTCTGGTTAATTTTGAGAATGCATTTCCTTAGTAGATCTTCAAATTGGATATTGTTGTGGGCATGCATAGAGTAACTTATTAAAAAAATCTGTGTATGCCTGTGTTAGTCTTTGTACAATTAAATCTTACAAATCACAGGAACAGCTGCACTGCAACAGTAATATTTAAACGTGTGAAATGAAATAAATTTTTATCATGACTATGGGTAACAAATGAAAGTTATAGCGTTTGTGCTTTTAGTAACAAATGAAGAAAGTTGTAGCATTTGTGCTTTTTTTCTTAAGAGTTTTCAGTTGACATTGACAAAAACTTTACTAAACACATGCCTGACAGTTGCCCAAATTTACCCATTCCTATAATGCTCAAGGTTATGGCAGATATTGATCTGCTTGTGTGCTTGTGTGATCATTTTTCACTCATTCTAATGTTTTTAGTACAATCAGTACTGGAGTGTTTGGAATATCAGAATAGTAAAAAAAAAAAAAAAAAAAGTGTTACCTTGATCTTGGTTCAAGGTGACAAGTTAAGAAACAGGGCTAAAGAATAAAAATTTTTAAAAAACTAAAAGGAATACCCCACTTGCAGCACACCTGACCTCGTTCTCTCATGGACTCCCGGCCAGCAGTCCACACTAAGTTGTCTGTGTTAGGTTGCCATGATGCCACTCACATGAGTTGACCCAAACACTACTGCTGTATCATTTCACTGATGTTTAGCAGTCCCTGTTCTGTTATGTAATTCATAGACTTTGTTCAAGACTGCTACATAATGCATGAAGTGGCTCAGCTGTTCATGGCTAGGTAGCAGATTGAACCTTTCAACAAAACTGAATATTTCATTTAAAAAAAAAGAATTAGGGGAGTAGCAAATGTCTCCCAGAAGGTGGTGGTTTTTTTGTTTGTTTTTTGTGAGGGGGTAGGGGGTATGGCAGGGTTGAAATACAACTATTCATTAACAGATTTGCTGTAGTTTGAACATTTCAGTTGTTGACCGGAACTTGTGAATACATTTGGCAGACCTTATCAGTGAATTTTCTCAGCAATACCATGGCTGAACTGGCTTCAGCTCTGATCATATTGTACACACCTTCTATGTTACCATGGTTGAATAAAGGTGATGGGAATCATATTACAAGAATTTGGTCTTGGCTGTTCTCCACATTAATGTGTGTATGTTTTCCTTGGATTTGATAAAGGTTTGGGTTTATTATAGTTTGGATTTGCATTGTGTCAACTTCTTCCACAATAGAAGGAATTGTGTGTGTCTGTGTGTGCCTGAGTCACTTTTAAGGTAAGAGGAACAAAAACAATGCTTTAACAGAGAAGGGGGAAAAGATAGGTGTGAACCATGGTAATTGGGGAGGGGGAGTAAACACTAACCATGCAATGATTGTGTGGCCTAACCATGCAATGATTGTGTGTTAGTATAATTACATGACTTAGTCTCTGACTGCTGTTGGCGAAGATTTGTGGTATTTTTCACTGAGAACAAGAGTACATCGAGTTAAAAGTTGGAAAGAAAAAAGGTTACAACATGTTATATTTCTGCAAACCTAAGTCAGCTTTGGCTTGACTATTTTTTGTTAATGTATGGTGACTGTTTAATTAACATGAGGTCCCCTCTTCCTGACTGCCCTTTAATTGTCAGCAGCTTGCATTTCAATCAAAAAAGGAGAATGGCATGCAACAATTTTCCATATCTGGGGATGTAAGAGAGATGTGTAATTGAATGTTTTATCGTTGCAGTTGATGTTTAATTTCTTTCTTTTTTTTTTTTTAATTTTGGAATGATTTCAGCAAGCTGTTGTAAATAAAACTTTTGTTTGAACTCAAGAAACAGTTTGTTTTTTATGCTTGCTTTGTGCATCCTCTTCATGTTTCATCATCTGTTGCTCCAGTTTTCTTTTTTATTTCACTGTGTATTCTTAGTCCATGCACATTATTTTTCCACAAGAAAAGCCTTTGCAATTTTTTAGTTTCTTCCAAGCAGTACACTAATGAGCAGAAAGTAAGGTAACACCAGGATGAGTATTTGTTGCCCATTCTATGTTAATTGCCTGTGTACTGGCACATGTTTGGCATTAGATGTGATAGTTGGATGGTTAGGAGATTGAACTTGTTCCATGGGTCATGCCGCCCTGGAGAGAAACGTGTGAAGATTATTCTTGTCCCACCTTTATCATGTATCACAAAATCAGATATATGCATGAATTCAGTAAGTTAGTATTGGATCAAAAGATTTTTCTGTCATTTCACAGTATTTGCCTATCCTTCAACTTTAACAGCAAACACCATCACTGAGTAACAAAGAAATGAACTTGGGCATTTTTTTATAGAAGTGAGTAAGCTTTTTTGTGAAAAATTTTATATATTTGAAAATGATGTGTGAAGGCTGAAAAACAACTGCATTTTGATATGCTGTGAATCAGATCACATACTATCCCGCCACAATTCGAGTCCCATTGATCAGACCTGCTCTACTGTTATCCTGAGAATGATATATATGAGAAATGCACAAAAACATCCAGAAAACCATAGGCTAAGTCTTCATTGTTTATGTGATTCCTGTCGCAAAACCCCCCCACCCCCCCAAAAAAAAACAAACTGATAATGCTAAGAACATGTGGGAAGGTGATTGTTGGGGTGTGGGGGTTTCCAGTGTATACCATTTCGATCCAAATTATTTCTATGCTGTCCATCAGAAAGGTGTCAAAAGCTGTGTGCTGGAAACAGAGCAGTTACATCTCAGGCAACACATAGATCAGCGATTTGTTGTGTTTGATCAGAATATTGATATATGGAAGTTTCAAACATGTTTTAATTACACATACTTAACCATGACCCAACTAGTGCAGACTCACCCTGGCAAGTCAGAAGTGGTCTGTGGTGTCGCCAACTCATCCACTCAAACTCAGACCCCTTAGCGCGAACCTCACTTGTCAGATTCCAATAGTCCCCTGAGCTCAAGCCAAACTCATTGCCTAGCCTTCAATGCCATCAAACTCTAGTACTATCAGTCATTCCTTTCGTGGCGGGTCGCTGATCAGAGCAGAACATAATGCTGAGGACCTCTCTCAGGACATCTCTTCTAGCAGGACATCTCCATTTTCCCATGATTTCAGCCGGACTTTTTGTCCAAAATACCCAAAGTCACTGCCTCAGCATGGATCATTCAACTGGTCATCGCCCTCTTTGTCTCAGGCAGCATACACCGGTGTCTCTGCCTTCTCAGGTCCCCAAGTATCTTCCTAAATAGATCACCCAAATGATACACATTTGTCCTTTGCAACCCTGGTCATTTTCCATGTGCAGCTGTGATCTGTCCTGAGGCCTCTGGAATAAACCCGGCCACACTCAAACGTGAAAACCTCAGGGACAACTGTGGGATGCTAGCCCAAGGGCCACAATGTTTTTCTAGCAGGCCATTACGGTTACCACATCCTAAAAACAGAGAAGGCAAACCCTCTGCCTTGTCATGTTATTCTGCACCAGTAGGAAAAAAATTCTAGTTTGCATCAGTTTGACATGGTAAGTATATGTAAACACCAAACATGGAGTATAATACAAACTCCTCCTTTTAATTACGTTTAACTATCATACCGTGACCCACACTATACACCCTCCTGGCCGCCCCGCTTCTTCTCAGTGTTGGATGCTACAATGCTATATTTTACACTGCCATCAAAGAGGATGCTGCTTCCGGTAACACAAGGGAGGTAACTACCAAGGGAGGCTATTTGCTGCAGCTTCTTTTGATTTCTCCGTGTAGCAGACTAGTAGTCTGGACAGGACAGGAATCCAGACCCCTGCCGGAGTCTGCACCAGTGGGTCACGGTAAGTATATTACACAGGAAACGAATGATGACCGCCCAATAGCAGCTTCAGTCAACTCTATCCAGGAAGGCAGCCTGTTGTGCAAATGACCCCGCTGTTTGTAAAGTGCTTAGAGCGTGGTCTATGACCGATGATAGGTACTATATAAGTATCTGTATTAATCAATCAAACAATCATGCTCCCACACCTTTAAACAGCTTATGGTGAAGAATGATCATTCATATAAAAATATCAAGGAAAGGGTTGGTGTACAGCCACCAGAGGCATCAAAGATTTCGACAGCTGAACGAGATCACCAGGCACGCCCTCATTTTCTTAACTGTTTAAGTTCAGTTTCTGTGTCAGTGAGGTTTCAAAGTTTGTGGACTGATCAATATTTTCTACAATAAATCTGCTGTTGAAAGAGAAAGCAGATGCCTGACCTTTGCACAAAACCCAACACACGATCAGGCCTTGAGCCATCCAGCTCACCTTCAGCAAACACTGAACAGTTCTAGTGTCTTTTATCTGCTGGCTGCTTTAATCACTATAAGAAAATTTAAGGTTAGATTAAAGGTCCCATTACATTTACAGCCATTGGGGCAGTGAAATCACATCCACTGTGTATAAGGCTCAACACAGGAAGGTAAGATTCAATCTTTCACGGTTTTAACCTTCCCCAACCGAAGAACGGTACCCAATCACACCTGGGTGGAGTGAGGAAAATCAGAGTAAAGTGTCTTTCTAAAGGACACAACACCATGCCTAAACAGAGCCTCAAACTTAAAACACTGGTGAATACTGGATCAGAAGTTGAATGTCTATTTCTGCCAAAGCACCCCTCTGTGGTCTTTTAAAATTGACATCAATTTCATGAAGGAAGGACATTTACTTGTCATGGAGATGGTATCATGGTTCTGGTAAATTGAATAATAGATGAAACAAATAAAATGTAGGAAAATTTTCCCTTAACTTAAATGCAGAATCTGTTTAAATAAATCATAATTTCTACACTGCTTTTCACTTTGACTCCTTGGTTTGCAGTGGCTAAAAAGAATGAAATGCAGTTCACAGCTGGTGAGAATGACTGGAACAGATTTTGTTTTTGCAGGAAATCAGTTGTTCCTTATTCAGTTGAATAATGTCATAAATAGAGGAGGGCAGTTCTGTATGCTGATCAATTCTCGTGGGGTAGAAAGAAACCATGCATTCATCTTCACAGTTTTATCCAAAGCCAATCTGCATCATTCATCCCTTTCCCCATAAGTTATAGAATAAAAGAAAAATAAGCACCAAAATTATTTTCTTCTACATGACTGAAGGATATTTATTTATGATATTTCAAAATCACATCATGAATATTAATCACACTGACGTGCTCCAGGTTTTTTGAAAGCAGTCTGCTGTGAACCGAATAATGTGAAATCCGAAGTGCACAACTAAAAAAACTGGAAGTTTTCACCTCAACTTGCTTAAAGATGTACAACCCGAAAACATTCTGAAGTCAACTGCTTTCTACACCATTGCTTTAACTTGTTAAAACCTGAAAATACCATGGCAGAAAATGGGCTTTTTCTTGAAAGTTCTTTGTAGAATGTTTGAACTATCAAAAAACAAAAAAAAAAGAGAGAGAGAAAAATGCTGATTCTTTTGCCAACAATTCTATAGAAAAAATGTGCCCACACAAACACACACAGCTTGTCAATTGTTTGGAACGGGTAACAAAACTACAGTGTAGTTCAGCAAATAGTTCATGGATCATGGCCATCATAGAATTTCCCCAAGAAGTCTGTGGGTTTTTTGTTGACGGTGTCCTCAAAGTATCTCATGATGTGGGGACGCTGCCTCCAAATCTGAGCTGTCTCCACAAGGTCCATCTGACCCTGTCAAACACACAAATGGAACATTCACTACCACCACACAACGATAGATTATGAATAAATTATTACTATCCTTTCAGGCTCTCTTTCTTTAATGTGCATCAAATTAGTGCTCTGCGTTATATATTCTGTGAAGAAAATAAACCTGCATTTTATGTGAAAGTGCAACTGACAAGCCAATGTCAAACACACAAATGGAACATTCACTGCCACCACACAACGATAGATTATGAATAAATAATTACTATCCTTTCAGGCTCTCTTTCTTTAATGTGCATCAAATTAGTGCTCTGCGTTATATATTCTGTGAAGAAAATAAACCTGCATTTTATGTGAAAGTGCAACTGACAAGCCAAAGTTTTTTTGTTTTTTGGGGGTTTTTTTTGCTGCCCCATCATCTGCACCGTTTCAGTGGCATTACTTCCACGCCGCTCATTTAGATTCCCCCATACACGGCCACACCCGGGTTCGTCCATTTCAGTTCCAGCGTCGGCAGTCCACAGGGAACCATCGATGTTAGGTCGCCAGGAGGCCACACACCAGAGGAGACCCTGCACTGCTGCTGAGTCACTTCGGTGGTGCTCAGTGGTGCCCGTTCTGTTTTAATGTACTTAGGACTCCACCTACTAAGCCCCCTACTAACGATAATAATGGCTTAGTCGCGGAGCCAGACGAGTGTCCCTCCAGAGTGGAGACCGCCACCACGCCCCTCAAACAACAGCCCCCCATGAATTTGACGACACTGTCGACATTGACAGAACTCACCCCAAGCACGGAAGTGGAGGGGTATCAAAACTGAGGTCACCATGAGAGCAGGACATGAAAGGCCACAGACTTTGAGACTATTTTGTTTATATTAATGATGATGAAGGAAGAGGTGGATGACGATGATGATGACGATGTTGCTATGGAGGTCCATTTTGGTTTGGGACTGCGTGACAAGGCTGCACTCTACGCTTCCTGTCATAATGATATCCCGGCGTTAACCAGGCCCGAAAGATACAGACGCAGTGTTGGTCAGGTAATTAGAGCAACACACCCAAAGACGCATCCTTGAAGTGGATGACACTCGACTGTGTGGTCCAAGTCTCCCCATTTAAGCCCACAGCACACTCAACTCTGGGTAGGAGCCGGCCACGGGCCGAAAAGCCCACCTCCACTGGGATTCAAACCCGCGTCCTCCCAGCCTTCAGTCCGCGACGCTGACCACTTCACCACGGCGGCTGGTCGACAAGCCAAAGTTAGTTCTGACACTCAAGATATATTTCGAAGACTGTCGTAACGTACTATATTTTGAACTATGTTAATATCTACATCAGTACATGCTTGCGTGTGCATATGGATGTGAGCAAGTGTATATTTGGTTAGTATGGATATTCAGTTCAAGTTACATAATTTTGATAGATTTCAGTCCAACACAGAATAGGATAATAATAATAAAAAAACACACAAAAAAAACACCTTAAAAAAACAAATACCACTACCATCATATGTATGCATATACATACAGTACAAGGTGGTCACTGAAAAACTTCACAGTTACAAACTGATCTGTGAAACAAAACTGAACAAAACAAAATTTTGTTTCACGTCTGAATGCTGTGCATGACTAAGATTAGGAAGAAATTCTTTGATTTCTATTGCATGCTAATCCTCTTTTAACTGTTTTTATTGGATCATTTACTCAGCAAATCTTAAATGAATGATTTCTATGCAAATTAGGCAACTGGGTTAACTTCTACAGTTTTGCACACTGCTTTGTACTTTTTTCTTTCTTTCTTTCTTTTTCTTTTTTTTTTTTTTACTTCTCAGGGTTCTGTTTACTTAAATCATTCATTTGTGTTACTTTCTCTGGCATAAAGTTTTGGAATGGAATGTATGAAATAATACAAGCGAAATATTCTTAAAATTGCATTTTCTTAACCCCTACTCTCAAAATAAAAACATCTGCAGAAAAAAAAAAAAAACTATATGAAGAATGCATTAAGATTGGTGGTGTGTCCATCGAGATCGATGATGACCATCGTTGTCATCCAGCTGGGGGATAGGGGGAGGGTGGTGGTGGGGTGGGGGGGAGGATGCTCATGAATCTATCTGTGAATGCGCTGATGGCTGAATAGTCCAATCTGCGCACGAAATGTTCGCTGACAGTTGGGGCAGGCAAAGACAGGCATATCATTGTCAGGGAGCTTGTTTGCCCGTGACTTTCTGGCCTGCCTCTTCTGAACAGCTGCAGCAGTCCTGTTGGCCTCGCACAACTTGGCGCCTTTGTGCACAGCAGCGTGCCATTTGTCACGGTCCACTGCAGATTCCTCCCAGGAGTCAGGGTTGATATCAAACGCTTTCAGAGAGACTTTCAGAGTATCTCTGAAGCGCTTCTTCTGACCTCCGTGTGATCTCTTCCCTTGTTGCAGCTCGCCATAGAAGAGCCTTTTGGGCAGCCGATGGTCTGGCATGCGCGCCACGTGTCCAGCCCAGCGAAGCTGGGACTGCATCAGGATGGTGAAGAATCTGGGAAGGGTGGCTTTTGTGAGCACCTCTGTATCTGGGGTCCTGTCTTGCCACTTGATGTTCAGTAGCTTCCTGAGGCATGTTGTGTGGAAGTGGTTCAGCTTCTTGGCATGTCGTTGGTACACTGTCCAACTTTCGCAGGCGTACAGTAGTGTGGGGAGAACATTAACATTACAATACATATCAGTATCAGTAGCTCAAGGACGCGTCACTGCGTTTGGTCAAATCCATAAATGCTACACCACATCTCCCAAGCAGATGCCTGACCAGCAGCGTAACCCAACGTGCTTAAGCCTTGAGAGAGAGAGAAAAAAAAAATATATATATATATGTATGAAATTTAAAAAAAAAATTACAAGATAAAATAAAATAACAAAACTTAAAAAAAAAGAAAAAAAAGAGAAAAATACATAAATACATAAAAATACTACTACTAATAATAACAATATTTATAAAGCGCAAAATCTTGATGAAGTCAACTCTAAGCCACGCACACACACACACACACACACAAACAACAACAAACAAACAAAAAAGGCAATGATGATAAATAATCAAATAAATGTAAAACATGCAGACACACGTTCACACACACACACACATACATAATAGATATGCAACAAACATGCAGTTTTACAGATATGAAAGCACAATCAAATACATATAAACGTACATGAGCACCAACACACACACACACACATATTACCCTGCACCCCCCCTCCTCCACACACTTACTTCTAGGCTACATATCGCAGCTTCCACAGCACACACACACCCACACCCACACATGCACACTTACTTGTACAAGCACACACACATATGCCCATATCTCCCGCCCCCAAACCCCCACACATATATACAAATATATATATATATTATATGCACACCTGCACGTTCCAATATTCCATTGCTCCCACAGTGTAGACATGCATACACACACATACCTCATCCTCTACACACACACACACACACACGTGCACAGAGCTCTCCTGACACATGTGTACACTTACACCCTCGTGCATGCACACACGCACACAGACACACAAACACACACACTCACAGAGGCTGCCAATGATTGGCCGCAAGAGGGGTGGGAAAAGATCTCTGATGCCAAGAATGTGGCCTCTAGGTGTTGCTCAGTCTATTGTATTTGGAAAAGCCAACAGAGACTCTGTTCCGTTTTGAAGTAATTTGTGCAATGTTGGTTTGGAAATGATGCCAATATTTGTTTGATTTGCAAAGCACTGTGCTCTACCTTTCATGCTAGACTTACGACCGCTCCCTCTCTCTACTTTTATTTCTTTGAGGCGATCGATGGTGTGATGGCCTTGTACCTGTTCTTTTTGACTTTTCTGAGGATTTCTGATTTTCCTAGATGTAGGCCGCTCATTGTTGTTGTGTCACCAGCAAGTCTGTCAGCTCGCTCATTTCCCTTAACACCTGCATGTCCCGGGCAGTATGACCATGTAAGTTTTTTTAATCTGAAAGTTGCGCATTGCCTCATGCCACTCTGGGCTTCCCATTCTACTTTCAATTTTCTGTATGAGGTTCACTGAGTCCATTAGAATCATGGCATGTTGGTTTCCAGGCATATGGATAGATGATAGCCACTGGAGGGCATGTGTCACAGCTTCAACTTCCATCGTTAGGCTGGAGGTTGTGACTTTGTAGGCAGTATTCTTTTCCTAATTGTTCTTCCATTTTGTTTCGCAGTGAATCCCCAACCGGATTGGTCTTTGGTTACTGAGCCATTTGTGTATATGATGATGTCCTCTTCTTCACTGTTTTCTTCTATGAGTAGCTTCACTTCTGCATCAGTTTTGCCCTCTGGCCATTCCCGACAATGTCTTCCTACAGTGGGTGAAATGGCTGTGTTGAATAGATGATTGAGGTTTTCGGGGTTTTCCTCCCATTCTTTTGTTTCTTTCAGGTCTTGTAGTCAGCATACTATCTGGATTGTGTCTTCTGCTTGCTCCATCCATGATCTTCCTCATCCTGGATGGCTGCCTTTTGGTTCCTTGACAGCGTCATGCAGTGTGTTTTGAGGGTTTTCTAATGCTCTGAAGTTGGTCTTAACCTGTTCTATCTTGTTTCTGGCCTGCACAGAAGGAAGGTCATGCAGGTATCACATGGTTTCCATGGGCATGTCTTTTGTTGTTCCAAGGATTGGCCTCATAGCTTCATTTTGAACTCTTTCTAATTTTAGGAGGCTGCTTTGAGACGGTGTTGTTAGCCCAAGTCTGTAGTCGATCACACTGAGAATGAGTGACTGATATAGCAGGAAGAGGTGGCGTTGTTCAATACCTTTGGTTGCCACTGCTTTTAAGACTGAAAGACCCTTTTTGCATTTGAGAACAGTATTTTCCATATTTTTTCTGAAGGTCAGCATCCTGTTGAACTGTATTCCTAGGTAGTGTAGGCATTCGTTTTTCTCGATTTGAATTCTGTCAAATGACACAGGTGGTGGTGATTTGCTTGCGGTTCTGTTCTTGAGGGTTCACAGCAATGTTTGAGCTTTCGCTGGATTGATGGAAGATCCTGTGTCCTTGCACCATTGAGCGATATTGGTCAGTTGTTTCTGGACGGCTTTAGTTATTTCCTGAGCATCTTTCGAAGTTTTGAAGACCAGGCCATCATCAAGAGTAAGCACCTGAGCTATTCCATTGTTGTTTAAGTTTGCAAGGCCCTTTGTGTAGACATTGTAAAGCACAGGAGAGAGTGGAGACCCTTGTGGCAGTCCCATGGATAGTTTAGAAGGTGCAGACATCCGATCTCCGAGGCGTAGGACGACGGTTCTTTCCTGAAGCGCTGCTGCTATCCATCTTGTCAGTGTCAAACTTACTCCAAACCTTAGTAGCAGCTCCATACCTTTGTAGCTACATAGATTTACAAAAGACTGTAGGATTAGAAATAACATTTTATAAAATGATCAATACCACCATCTCTTTATCTCTGTGTATGTGTGTGTGTGTGTGTGTGTGTGTGTGTGTGTGTGTGTGTGTGTGTGTGTGTGCATGCACATGTGTGTATGTAAATGAATGACAGATTTGCAAGCTGGCCAATGTATAGTCTATTGATTCACCCACAAAGACACACACACACACATACACACAATCTCTCCGCTCTTCTGCCTCACATACATCCACACCTATCTAAAATCTGCTTTCAATGGCAATGATACACCTATCTAAAATCTGCTTTCAAAAGTAATTGTAATCCCGAATAGCACAATAAGAACTGTGCATAACTAATGAACACTAACATTAGTAACAACAGTATCCAAATCTGACAATAATCAATAAATCTCTTCAAACTGAGACATAAAAAAGTAAAGCATAAATTATAACATAATTTTCCAACCATTCATCACATTCTTTCTTATCACTGGCTGACCTTCAT
>NC_134876.1:59335717-59350717 GCF_041734735.1 Babylonia areolata
CAAAAAGAACACACACACACACACACACACACACACACACACACTGCGAAACATGTACCTGAATCATGCTGAGAGGAATAAATGTACACAAACGTTGGCATGCATGTTCACGCAAACATACACTTTTACGTGCTGCCAGTCAAAATCAGCCAATTCGTAAATGTGTTGTTGGTTTGTTTTTCATTTTTATTCTTTTTAACATTTTCATATAGAAAACTCAACCTTAATGTACATTCATACAAACAAACAATAAAATGTTCAAAAATTATTGTATGTGCAAATATATAGTTCACAAAATATTGCATAGTGTTGCATAGTGGATTGCATCAAGTAAATAAAATGATGACACTGAGTAGACATTGCCAGTTATCTACATGAATACACGATTAAATGAAATGCATTGAAACTGCATACATTGCACGCAGTAGTTATTGACTTGACTAGATATGAAAAGGATAAATACTGTCAGTACAAGTCCATGCAATTATAAACATTAAAAAGGCACATTTACAAAATGTCAAACGAATATCAGTTTTGAGTATTTACGTAGAACGCAATAAAGCTTGTCAGTACTCAGACCAGTCATGATATTCTTTTCCCTCGCATTCCCGCGTTTGTCCAGTAGCCGTGACATACGGACTCACTATGCTTGTGCAGGTCACAAACTGTGGTACTGTGCGCTCCTCTGTCGCTGCTCATTCAGATAAACACGGCGACATCTGAATCAGATGATTGTCTTTTGGGTGAAACCTTTGGAGTGCTTCCACAGACCCGTCCAGCTTATCATGTAGACGAGCAGGCATCAGCGAGCTGTATCTCCGAACTCTCTCCGGCTTTCCATGCAGTCCTGAAGAATATGTTCTGGGTAGTTTCCTATTTTAGAAACCCCAAATCAGGGACCTAATTTAGCGGCAATTTTCGTGCATAGTTGAAAAGATATTTCCATTAGTAGATGCTATGGCCCATATATTCTAAGGGTTATTGTACTTAATTTCGATAAAGATTTAGTCTGTACGCTAAAGTGCAGCTATCCTACAGTGTCCAGAAAATCGGAAACAATGACGAATTAATTCGGTTAACGACAAGCATACAGCTGCTCTTTCAGTTTATTGGCCTGACAAGTATTCACACACACACACACACACACACACACACACACGGCGGCTTGAGCCAGTAAGTGTCGATTCGTGTCTTGTCATTTTCCATCGTTTTTCAACCTAACTCTTGATCAAGAGGGTGGTTAACATACGGCATGTTATTTATCATTTGTCTGCATCACAAAGCGCACGAATGCGTTCGTTTAGATAAAAGGTTCCAGAATGTAGGATGCCAAAATGCAAAAAGTACCCTGAGGTACTGCGTCCAACACAGTCACTTCTCTTTTAGAAAGGCATGGAGACTTCAGAGTTGGCTTGAAGGAAGGAAAAAAAAAGAAAAAAAAATTACAAGAAAAACAACAGCAACTTCTGGCGTGCTTCCACAGGCCTGTTCAGCTTGTCTTGTAGACAATCAAGTAGGCGTCAGCGGTATCTCGTCCCTCCCTCCGCCCCTCCTTCAGACCTTCAACTGTTTGAGGTCCCTGCAGTACTAGAGAAAACGTTCCCTGGCCTCGTCTGTTTTCCCAACGGGGGCACAGAAAAGACTGACAACACTGTAGGACGGACAGAATTAAACCATTTGCAGAGACCCAAGCTTTGACACACTGTTAACAGACAGACCTGGAGGAACTTGGTGAACTGTTCTTCTGAGCAGCGCTCCAAACAGCTCTTCACAGAGTTTTAAGGAAAATGACGATGGAGGAAGAGGAGGAGGAGGAGGAGGAAGAAGAGGAAGACAGAGAAAATGGCAGCGAGGTAGAAGCTTTTTATGCACATGGCAGTTTATTATGCTCAATCTGCAGTGCAAAAACAACAACAGCAGCAACAACAAAATGATGGGGTCCAGTCGGGACAGTCAGTAGCAGCCTAGCTGTAGGTATCTTGAGGCTGGAACGATATGGGGTCGGATTTGATGAGCACCTTTATCTCTGCACCATTCTGTAACTGTGTTTTCTTCTCCTTCATCTCCCACGCCCAGCTTCGACGTTTTGTCTGCCGCTTCATCTCCGTGCTCGCCATAGTCTGACGAGTGGGCTCGCTGCAGTATCCAACTGCGGGCATAGGAAACGAATGGTGAGCGCCTAAAGGCAGGTGTCAGTCGGCTCTACGCTGGTAAGCACGCTGTTGTGCAAATGAATCTGTAAAAGCGCTCAAAGTATGGTGTCTGACAGATGATAGACAGTACAGAAGTATCATCACCATCAACAACAACAACAAGAGCAACTTAATAATAATAATAATAATATTAACTCTGACACATTTGATGTTGCTCAGTATTATTCCCGGTTGTGACAAGATAAAAAATAATGGAAATGATGGATGAAAGATATTCACACAAGTAGATGATTCAGACAACTCTCTTGCTAGCATCTCTCTTGGCTAAGATGTTTTTCTTTCAGACATGAAAGTTTCTCGATTTAGGTACTTATATTTTTGTGTTCAGTATGCAGCTGCTTCAAAGTCCTCCAGCAGGAACTATGACAGGAATATATTATCCTTTGTTTTGGTTTTTATTTTATTTTATTTTTTTACGTCTATATGTTTTAGAGTTGGAAAGTTATTTTCTTTTCAGATTGTTGTTAAGTTAATGTTGTGAATAGTATTGTTTTCATCCCTTTCCCTTCCCCTCCCTCTTTTCTCTCCGCTCCCCCCCTTTTTTTTCTTCTTCATGTCTAATATCACTTATTGTGGATAGACATTAAATGAAATTGAACAGAACACACACGTACACACACACACACACACGTACCACACACACACGTACACACACACATACACTCACACATATGTACCCACTGGTGTTTGCACTTGGGCAGACAGGCCTCACACTGAAACAATCACTCAGCCTCCTACAACAATAGTAAAACACCACTGCGGCTTGTACTGTCTCCACACCCATTATATCTGTACAGACCCACATCCACACTCACCTCCACCCCAACCCCCACCCCGTCACCAGCACACCACCACCCTTTCTTACCCTTACACACAGTTTTTGTGTGTGTGTGTGTTCAGGTTGAGTCATATGCCATTTTAGTTTAAAAGTTCAAGCACTACGAAATGTATTAAACATGGGTATGACGAAATGTATATAGCGCGGGTGTGATTAACTCTCTCTCTCCCTCTCGCTATATATGTATACATATATAATATATATAATATATAATTTTAAAGAAATCTCTTTTGAGATTACAATGAAGCATACAGAGTTTGTGTGAGAATAAAGCGACTGCTTTATAAATAGCAGCTTCAACACAGTTTTTGTTTGTTTATCTGGTATATACCGATAAAAACAAAACAAAAAAAACCAAACAAACAAAAAAACAACAACAAAAAAACAACGAAATCCAGGGGAGCAAGATGTATTTTGGGCACAAAGTTGTTTCTTGTTTCCTGGTCACAACAGGCTCTCCTCTCAGCCTGAACACTCGCTGACGTTGTTTTCCCGTATCATTTGACACTGTTCACATATCTGTTTTCTGTATTTCTTTTATTAGTTGTTTAAGATTAATATGCTATAATTCTGTAGGGATGTGTGTGTGTGTGTGTGTGTGTGTGTGTGTGTGTGTTCTTTAACGTCTTTTCACTTTGAGTAATGTGTAAGTGTGTGTGTGCGTGTGTTTGTTTGTTTGTGTGTGTGTGTGTGTGTGTGTGTGTGTGTGTGTGTGTGTGTGTGTGTGTGTGTGATGCAGGTGGACTTCTACATTAGAATATAAGTGCTAACGGTCTTTTTCAATATGTGAAAAAAGGGGGGAAAAAAGAGAAAAAAAGAGATATTTTACGCTGAATTTGTTCTCGTGTATTGAAATGATTGCGTCTCTTTTTATAAGTGTGATGTTTTAGATTTCTGTTGTTCTAACTGCAGCGGGGGTGACAAGAGATAATTTTCTGGTTTTGAACTGGACAATAAAGACGTAGTGTTTGTTGTTATCATGCGCTAAAAACCATCACAAAATAGCTTGTTCTTTGATCTCGACTCTGTTCAATGAGCTACGGTGAACATCGATCTCATCTTTGAAGGCCAACAGTCCAAGCTGTGAATGGGAGGCTTCGTTCAGTGCCTTGGAACGGATGCAGCTGCGGTATTGTTCAGGACTCAGCTTGGGGTCGCAGAACTTTTCATGCCACAGGTGGAAGATGCCGGGATCTGTGGCCCTGATGACCAGATACTCACTGCGCACAAACTTCTGATAGAGGAACACGTCCTCCCCTCCCCAGCCCTGGATCTGCTCATCGAACCCTTTGATCTTCAGGAAGTCCGACCTGTACTGACAGGTCATGCCGTAGCCAAAGTCTCGCCAAAAGCCGGTATCTTTGGATATGACCAGCTGTTCGGCTAAAGAGGGCGTGGGGATGTCCTGCAAGGAGTACACAATTTTGGGGTTGTACAAGCTGAACACGATGGGGTAATAGACGCGCTTTTCCTGTTCCGTGTTCATGCGACAGCGCTCCAGAAAGTCCTCGCCGAAGATGATGTCCACGTCGCACATGAAGAGCAGGACGTCTCCGCTCTTCCAGTTCAGGGCCCCAATCTGAAGGCCCCGGCCCCGAGCGAACTTTTCGTTGAGAGTGATCAGCTTCATGTGCTTGTACTTGTGTTGTCTGGCCGCGTTGGACATGATGGTCTTCACTTCTTTCAAGCCCTCCGTGCCAAAGTACACAACGGTCAGGTACACCCGCTTGTCGTGCTTGATGCAGACTGTGGTGAAGCGTTCCATGAAGTAGCGGAACGTCTCCAAACGGCCCGACAAGGGCAGAATCAGGTTGATCCACTGCGCCTTGATGTAGGTGAGATCACTGGTGATCAACATCGGGGGGCCAAAGGGACGGAACACCACCACTTTGACATATGTCATCTTCACGTCCTGGGCAGAATCTTTGTTCTGGAAATACAGCTCATAGTGTGCCCCCGTGGTGGGCTCTGTGCGGTGAATGCCCTCCACAAAGTCGTCGTAAGAGTACAGAGTCTGACCCCCTGTCCGATTGCCGTTCAGTTTGTCAATCCCATAAGCTATGATTTCATACAGGTCCTTCTTTTTATACCCTATGGGCTTTTCTATCACACGCTTTCCTAACCCTGGCTCTACCAGGTAAATCCTGGTAAGAGTGAATCTGTTGAAGGGAATAATTTCGTATTCTGTCTTGTAGGAAATTCCTTTCGTGATCTCTGCGGACTGGAGTCGCTCTATGAAGTAAGAAAAAACGTCTTGCGTGGACATGTTCGATACCAGCTGTTGAGACCCCTTGGTTTGCTGAAGGGCCTGACTGCGAGAAGGGGGCACGGGGAGAGGGGGAGGGTGGGACGAGGTCCGAGGGCGTCGTTTAGTGGTGGTGGTAGTAGAGGTGGTGGTGGTGGTGTTATTGGTGAGCCGGCCTTGCTTCATGGCGTGCAGCTGGCTCTCCAAGGACCGGATCTTGTCCTCCAGCCGGCTCCGCTCCTGGCTGTGCTGCGCCTCTCGCTGCCGCATCACCTGGCAGGGCACACACACACACACACAGACAGACACAGACACGGGCATTAGCAGTGATCACTACTTCATCGTTCTTACCAGGGTCATGGATGACAGCTCGAGTGTCGGAACAGTGTGGGAGCGAGTTCAATGTAACCGTTTATCGTTTAGATCGTTTTTGGTAACGGTGCTTAAATTATGTGTCCAGCTGCTCACACACATATACACACACGCACGTACGCACACGCACGCACACACATGCACACACACACACACACGCACGCACATTCAAGATGACGACTTGGACTAAGCTTAAGGCCAAGGTAAAAGCAACCAAACCCCCAAACAAGAGACCTCATTCAGAGTTGTTGTCGTTGTTGTTGCTGTTGTTGTGTGTGTGTGCGTGCGCGCGCGCGCGCGTGTGTGTGTGCGTGTATGTGCGTGCGTGCGTGCGTGCGCGCGTGCGTGTGTGTGTGTGTGTGTGTGTGTGCGTGTGTGTGTGCGTGCGTGTGTGTGTGTGTGTTGGAGTGTAACAGTTGTAATATTGAGAGTATGTTACTTTGTGAGTTTTGTGGATTGCGTTTTTAATTTAAAAAAAAGAAGATATATTAATGATTATGTTTTTATTAGTCTTTTACCTTTTATATGTTTCTACTACTTTTCACGTGCTTTCCCGTTTCACACGAAGTACTGGATTTGTAAAGCGCTTAGAGATTGCTTATGCTGGTATTATAGCGCTATATAAAACATACAACAACAAACAATAATAATGACGATAACATTAATAATAATAATAATAATTATTATTATTATCATTTACACACACACCTGCTTCAGGTGGTTGTAGTTGGCGCTGGTGTCGGCCTGGGCCCTCACCATCGTGTGGGGCAGCCCCCGTGTGGGCGGCTGGTGCAGGTGGGCGTCCATGTTGAGTCCGCAGCGCGCCACGAACATCATGGTCAGCACGGACAGGCTGAACAGCAGCAGCAGCACGCGCGGCATGGCCCGCATCCTCCCTCCCTCCCTCCCGCCCTGCTCCCGTCACTTCAGCCTCCCTCCTCTTCCACACTTCATCGCCCTGAAAAAAAAACAACATTATCATCGTCATCATCATCGTCATCATCATCATTTTCGTTATCATCATCATTATCCCCCCCTTCCTGCTACCGTCACTTCAGCCTCTCTCTTCTTCCGGACTTCATCGCCCTGAAAACATCATTAACAACAACATCATCATCATCATCATCATCGTCATCGTCATCATCATCATCATCCCTCCTGCCCTGCTACCGTCACTTCAGCCTCCCTCCTCTTCCACACTTCATCACCCTGAAAAAAAAGCATCATCATCATCATCATCATCATCATCGTCATCATCATCATCATCATCCCTCCTGCCCTGCTACCGTCACTTCTGCCTCCCTCCTCTTCCACACTTCATCACCCTGAAAAAAAAAGCATCATCATCATCATCATCATCATCGTCATCATCATCATCCCTCCCGCCCTGCTACTGTCACTTCAGCCTCCCTCCTCTTCCACCCTTCATCGCCCTGAAAAAAAATCATCATCATCATCATCATCGTCATCATCATCATCATTTTCATTATCATCATCATTATCCCCCCCTTCCTGCTACCGTCACTTCGGCCTCTCTCCTCTTCCGGACTTCATCGCCCTGAAAACGTCATTAACAACAACAACATCATCATCATCATCGTCATCGTCATCATCAACATCCCTCCCGCCCTGCTACCGTCACTTCAGCCTACCTCCTCTTTCACACTTCATCACCCTGAAAACGTCATCATCATCACCATCATCATTAGCAGCAGCAGCAGCAGCAGCAGAAGAAACTTCACTTACAGCTTCAGTTCAGTTTCCGTGCAATTCCGGTTTCGGTTTCAGTCTAGTTTCAGTTCAGTTTTAAGGAGGCGTCATCATCATCAGTTAAGGTTCAGTTTCTGCTCACTTTCCGTTCTGTTCCAGTCCAATGTGCCTCTCAGTTTACTACAGTTCAGTTTGAGTTCAGTTCACACAGACCCCCCCACTCCCACACCCCTTGCCATGTTTATGTTACTCTTATCTAGTTCGTACTAAGGGCGCCTGTAGATTTCCGCGGATCCGCGAAATAAAATTGCATCGGTGTGTGACTAAACAGACTCGTCTGACACTGGCAGACTCTTGCGTCATCCAATTACGTGTGCCTGACGCTTTCTCTGGTGACGACGAGTACTGCTTTACGTCAAAGACAAGCGCACGAGTTACGGCGCCGCCGCAAACAGCCAATTAGAGGAAGGTCTGGCTGGTAACTGGCCGTGTAACCTCTGGAATACCATGGTGTGGGCTTAGCAAACAGGCGCTTGAAACTAGTTGTGGTTGGTTATATATAAAACGAATTTTGTGACTGTGATTCAGACTCTCTGCCATTGTTTCTCTTGGTCTGTGTGTCGCTTTGTCTCCTCTCTCTCTCTCTCTCTCTCTCTCTCTGTGTTTGTGTTCGTAAGCGCGTGCGTGTGTGTGTGTGTGTGCGTGCGCGCGTGTGTGAGTGTGTGTGCTTGTTAGAGAGAGAGGGAGAGAGCTCGTGCTAAACGCTACTTTGGATAAAGATACAGTTATTTATAACGATAGGCAAAAGATGTGCAGCCACTTAGCTGCTTAAACTGCTGAGCTATGTTGCAGGCTACATTTGTCACGGAGAGAGAGAGAGAGAGAGAGAGAGAGAGAGGAATGTTCGTAATAAACCTGTTTCCATGCCTGTCTGCCGCATGTCTGTCACCCGCTGTAAAGTGAAGGATGGACGATCTGCCCCTTGGTACTCTAGTGTTAAAGAAGAGCTTAGGAAAGCTAAAAAAAGAAAGACGACATGCAGAGGAACAGAGTAAGAAGGCTGGACTGGTTGTCAGTAAACAAATCTTTGCCTCTGCGAAGAGAAAAGTCACAAAGATTGTCCCAAAGGCAAAAACTATGTATTATAGTGCTCAGATTTGAGGTAGCAAATCGATGAGGCAGCTTTTTAGTGTCTGTGGTAAACTCATTGGCAATGAAATGTCATCTCCCCTCCCCAATTTGTATCCTGTTAGTTGCCAACTGTTTTTAGTGATTATTTTAGAACTAAGATAGCTAACATTCGCTCTGAACTCGATCGCGGGAGCACTACCCATATAACAGAATCTAATACTGGTACTTTTGTTACTTCTAAGTTTGACATCAGACAAGAACTTGATCGTATGACAACTGCTGCATTATCTGTGATCAGTTCGAATCAAGCCACGAATTCAGTTTCCTCTGTTTTTGACTGCTTCCATCCTGTCACAGAACATGAACTAAAAAAGATCATTTTAAAGTAAAAACTGACCACCTGCCAACTAGATCACATCCCTACTTCTTTGTTGGTTGAAAACATTGACACTCTCTTGCCCACTTTGACACATATAGTAAATGAAAGTCTTCTTTCAGGTTCTTTCCCCTCTAGTTATAAAGCCGCAGTTGTAAAACCACTACTTAAGAAACCCTCTATGGATCAGAATGTTCTACAAAATTATCGACCAGTCTCAAACTTATTTTTCATGTCTAAGGTCATTGAAAGTTGTTATGAGTCAGTTATTTGAATACTTAAACTCAAATTTCCTGCTGTCACCCAATCAATCAGCATACAGACCTTCACACAGTACAGAAACTGCACTTCTCAAGGTCACTAACGATCTACTTTTGGCACTGGATCAAGGTCATGTTTCTGTTCTTACTTTGCTAGATCTCAGCGCAGCGTTTGACACCATACACCAGACACTTTTGTTGCACATCCTTCATCACTACTATGGAGTTTCAGGATTAGCTCTTTCTTGGGTCAAAAGCTATCTTTCAAGTCGAATACAGACAGTCATCAATAATCACTCATCGCAACCAGCACCTGTTTTGTCTTAGGTCCTTTACTGTTCATCATGTACACCAAACCTCTTCATGCACTCATCCAAAGTCACTTTGTTTCCAATCAATCTTTTGCAGATGACACACAAGTTTATACAACATGTCACCTTACAGAAATAGGTCAAACCATACAGACTATATAGTCATGCATCACATATGTCAGATCATGGATGACAGATCACAAGCTCAAACTAAATGATAACAAGACAAGGCACTTCTCATTCACTCAAAGCGCTCATTTTCTGACTTGCCTAAGCCTTCATCTATCCTGGTAGGGACCTCAGAATACCTTCCTCAGCATCTGCACGCAGTTTAGGTTATATGCTTTCTGATGGCATGAAACTTGACACACATTTCAAACACATTTGTAGGTCAGCATATGCATCACTCCGACAAATCAGCTCCATTGGGCAATATCTAAACACAGAAAACACAAAGACTTTGGTCTGTTCTTTTGTTCTATCTAGATTAGATTATGGAAATGCTCTTCTTGCTGGCTGCCCCAAACACTGTATTGACAAATTTCAAAAAGTTCAAACCTCTGCACCACGACTCACTCTCAAAGCTAAGAAACGTCAACACATCACTCCCCTACTCGCTTCCCTTCACTGGCTCCCCATTCAAGCACGAATAAAATACAATCTCTCAGTCCTTTATCACAATTTCTTCACTGATTCTTGTCCTGTCTATCTTTCAGATCTACTTTCTGTCTATTCACCCTCCAGACAACTCCGTTCTTCAAATGACAAGCGCACACTGTCCATTCCAAAGATTCGTACTAAAACTTATGGTGAACGTTCCTTTTTTTATTTGTATTTGTATTTCTTTTTATCACAACATATTTCTCTGTGTGAAATTCGGGCTGCTCTCCCCAGGGAGAGCGCATCGCCATACTACAGCGCCACCCATTTTTTTGTATTTTTTCTTTTATTTGTTTTCCTATTGAAGTGGATTTTCTACAGAACTTTGCCAGGAACAACCCTTTTGTTGCCGTGGGTTCTTTTACGTGCGCTAAGTGCATGCTGCACACGGGACCTCGGTTTATCGTCTCATCCGAATGACTAGCGTCCAGACCACCACTCAAGGTCTAGTGGAGGGGGAGAAAATTTCGGGGCTGTGCCGTGATTCGAACCAGCGCGCTCAGATTCTCTCGCTTCCTAGGCGGACGCGTTACCTCTAGGCCATCACTCCACTTTTGTTGCACCTAAACATTGAAATTCACTGCCCTCACGCCTCCGTTACTCCCTAAACACCCGCATTCAAGACAGCACTCAAAACATATCTTTTCAAACTGTACTTTTCACACTGAAAGTTTTCCGTCTGCATATGCTTGCTGTGATTTTTGTTGCTGGATGTGCTCTTTGTGTTTATCTGTATGCATCTGTGATGACTTTGGTGTGTTTTTCGTGATACCTGGTTCCCCGGTGTTTATAGTTTTTGACAATGGAGAATGTGATGTACTTTGCTCTGCTGTGATTTGCACCTGTGTGATTTACTGTGATGGCGCCTGTGTCGATTTACATTATATATATAAAATAAAAAATTATGTCACTCAGTCCTACATATGTATATTTTAGCCAATGTCGTGTGTAATTGTGGTGACTTTGAACATATTTTACGAAACTTAGTCTTAAATTTGTATATCTTATTGTAAAGCGCGGTGAGCCCCATCTGAGATGGGGGTACTGCGCTATATAAGCCTACATTATTATTATTTAAATGATCAGGTGGTGCTTTAAGTTTGTTTCAGTTTCATGGTGTCAAAGCATGTGGACTAATCAATATACACTAATCCACATCTGCTTAAAGAATGAAGAAGAAGAAGAAGAAGAAGAAGAAGAAGAAGAAGAAGAAACAGCAGATGCCTGACCTACATAACAGTGCATAAGCTCAACGCAATGGTCAGACCTTGAGCGCCTACTATAGGTTGGCAAAGAAAAGAAGAAAAAAAAAGAAGGAAAGAAAGTAAGAAATAATGTGATATTTTGTACCCCCCGTGCTGCTTAGTATAAGGTCTTTGTGCATTGTAAGCAGATTGAACGAATAAAAAGATATGGGGGGAAAAAGTTCAAATAAATGAATAAGCACATCATCATTGGTGTATCATCAAACAGTCACCTACCTGAACACACCATGCCCCCTGAATCCGTTGCGAAGTCAGTCGCTCTCTCCACACATGTTCACATCACAAAGGAGAAAAGATGCCAGCTGTTCCTCTACGCTCTCTCTCTCTCTCTCTCTCCCCCCCCCTCTCTCTCTCTCTCATTCACTCACCTTTCCACACAGCAAATTCCCGATTTAGAATTGCTGAATAATTCAGAAAGGCAGCATGTGGTCATTAATTATAAAAAGAAGTGACAGCGACATAAAAAAAACTAGAACTTCGGCACAATAACGCAGCCGTCATTTCCCCCCCGCCCCCCACCTCCCCATAAAAGACACGGTAGAGGACCCTTGCTGACAGAGACACGCGAACTCCCAAAGTCCGACCCCTGTGATGCTAACAAAGACGATAATACCAGCACACACTGCTTCTCACACTGCCTGCTGCTAGCAGCTGCTGCTGCTGCTCAGTGCGCTCTTCTTCCTCCGAACTGTGCATGCAAGTAATGTGGGGATACACTAGCATCCTTCTGCGTGATAAAGGATCACCCCCACCACTACCCCTTCTTCTCCTCTCTCTCTCTGTCGTGCCGTCTTCCTCCAGCCCCTTTCCTTCTTCACACTTGTCGCTATCCATCTCCTCTCCTGTGCCACTTCCCTATTATCTTGCCTCGGGTTTTTTGTGTGTTTTTTTCGTTACCCCCCCCCCCCCCACCCCGGCCCCCTTTTGTTGTCTTCGCGCGCGTGCGGTGTGTGGTGCCATCAGAGACCGTTCGTTCTTTGGTGCCATAGTCATAAATGTTCCCCGAAGTGGGTGGGCTCTTGTATGCATGGCTAGCATTACAAGAGAAATGTGACGCGCGGAAAAAAGTAACTGTGGCAGAGCCACTGAATACAGTGCTGATAATGAATGCAAATTTGAGGGAATTCAGTATTTCCAAGAGATAAGAGGACACGCACATTCGCACTTTGCGCTTTATACATCTCTCTATGTCTTTGTCAGTCTGTCTGTCTGCTTGTCTGTCTGTCACCCCTTTCCCTCCTTCCCCTCCCGGCCCCCACCATTTCTCTTTTCCCTTATCCATGTGAAATACTGTTTCATATCTATCTACTTTTCCTTTTTATAGGAGGGCAGGATTTGTAAACTGGCATTGTGTGCTCCTCTTCCACTTCATGGAAAAATATAATTTTATTTCGAAGTTTTTTTGTTTTTTTTTTCTTCTAGAATTTGAATTTTTATAAACGGTGTTTACACGAAATGTTGACGGCAGTAATTAAAGGTTAGTTTATTTGTTAATACAAAAACCACACCTTGTAATAAAAAGAAAACGAAAAAAAAGTGTTGATTTCAGTTTCGTTTTGATGTGACATTTTTGTGGAGCGCATTGTTTATAACCTCATTCTTGTGAGGGGGTTTCGGGAGCATTTGTTGTACTCTATGAGTGAGATAAGAATGATTGCCCTGTCCGTTTATGTTTCATGTAACTGTTGATAGATTACTTTCAGCACTCAGCTCGTCTTACACGACTTGTAACCCTTGCTGTCCGTTGTGATTTTCCCCTGAATAATGCAGTTTTTCTTTTCAACTACAGAAGTAGTCTCAACACTAATCTTTCATTATTTGTGGTGGAATAATTAGGAATGAATTTTGATATGTCACCCAAAAAAAAACACTCCAACAAAACACGTTAACAATCCATATTTAACACACACGCGCACACACTCACACACACACACACACTCTCTCTCTCTCTCTCTCCCTCCTCTCTTATCGAAGCAACGGGGAGAGAGGATGAATATGAAATTAGGACTCTGAGCTGAAATTAGATGCTAAGGAAGCCCAACTGGTACAAAGAGTTGTCTATCTTTGACACAACACAAACGCACACACCTTCTCAAGCCCAACAACCATTCTAAAAAGAAGAACAAAAAACCAAAAAAACCTACACGAACCGGTTTTGAATTGCTGCTATTCTGGTAGACATAAATCAGGATGAAACATGTCAAGGGCAGGCATAGCAGAATTTCATTGAAGAAACACGGCTACAGTTCAGAAAGTACAAACAGTTAGGAGACAACTTCTCCAACGACTGACGGCCCGATACGAGCTACAAGATGGCGGGCCAGCTGACCAGCTTTTCCAGCCAATGAGCAGTCCACCTATTTTTACACCAGTGTAGCCGGTCTGAGTCACACGAACAATGGTTCATAAGGGGGGGAAAAAAACTGGCTTACGTTGTCTTCCATGCATGTAACTGTGGTGTCCAAGTGGTAATTGTGGAGTAACCTCCCTTACGTAGATCTTGGCTGACGAAATATTAGGACATAACGATGTATCTAGGTTACGAGCGAAACAAGTAAACAACAGTCACGATCTAAACCTCGTCTGTCTGAGTCTGCTAACTGATATTAGATGGTGTCAGAAGTGGGATTGGAGACTTGTGATGAAGCACGACATGAAGGAAATGCTGTCAGCAGGGCTACCACAAAAAAAGTCCATCTATCAGCTGAGCAGCCAGGAAACCTATCTAAATTTGCCAAGAAGAGGACAATGAAAAGAAAAAGACTTTAGATTTAAAGGTGTACAGTTCATGGAGCTGAAATGGAACAGTTAATTGATTTATAGCTAGATCTAGTTTAATTCAGTTCTGAAACAGATACATGTTGTTTGCATGAGAAAGGGGTGTGTGGAGTAACCTCCCTTGGGTCGATCTTGGATGACGAAGTATTAGGACGTAACTATGTATCTAGGTTACGAGCGAGACAAGTAAACAACGCTCACGATCAGAAACTCGTCTGTCTGAGTCTGCTACCTGATATTAGAGTACTGTGTCCGCCAAGGAATTCAAGCGAGAGAATCTGATCAAACGTGATGGAATCCCCACACTCACGAGTACTTTCTCCATCGGAGTCAACCAGACTTTGGTCGTCTGACACTGTTCATATGGATGAGACGATAAACCGAGATCCCGTGCGACGGTAGGATGCTCTTAGTGTAAGAATGCACAGCAACAAAAGCGTTGTCTCTGGCAAAACTGTGTAGAAAAATCCACCGTGATAGGAAACCAAATATACCACCAGGAAGAGAAATGAAGAATAACAAGGGTACGTGGCACAGCACTGCAGCGACAGGTTCTCCCTTGGCAAAAGCAGCCCGAATTTGACACATAGAAATATGTTGTGACGAAAGAGAGTAATACAATACAATACAATACAATACAATACGATACAATACAACACAAGACAATATAATAAAATACCATATTGTACTCCATAGTTCTTCAAACAAGTGACCCCCCATACGCCCCCCCATCCCCCCCCCCAAAAAAAAAACAAAAAAAAAAAAACAACAACCCAAAAACCACCACCAACAACAAAAACAAAACAAAACAAAACAAAAAAACACACATAAAATAACAACA
>NC_134876.1:59355717-59375717 GCF_041734735.1 Babylonia areolata
TTGGTGGTGTTGTGTGTCCCCGAGAAAAGCACTTTACTCCCGGTTTTCCTCACTCCATCCCGGTGTGAATGTGTTCCTGACTTCGGTTGGGGAAGGTTAGTACGGCGGAAGGAGAGGTTTGGGCCCCGCCTTCCTATGCCAATCCAACAAACAAACAACAACACACAAAAAAGACAGCGTGGATCGCTAACACACATTTTTGGGAAATTTCGAATACATCTCGAGAAGATTGTTTTGGGGCAGAACTCAAATGACTCTATATCATATCTCCAAAAAGACTCCAAGGGAGTTGTTTCAGGGTCCGTAATATTTAATTTGAAACCTCCTAGGGAATAGGCCGTCAACATGGTACCTCCATACAGAGATCTACCCTCCTATCCTGTGCATTTGCCTCTATCTGGCTCTAGGTAATGTCCATATTCTTTGGTATCTGCCTGGGTCCGTATTCAAGAGACCATCATGCCTGCGGATAAAGGTGTACCTGCAAATCAAAATTTTAATCTACCTGAGGAAAGGCAAACTGACCGAGGGTAAGTAGTATCCGGTATTCAGGGACACTCGAGTCTACCCGCAGTCTTCAAAGGCAAACTTGCCCTTACTTCCTGCCAAGGGTGACTGCCCACGATGCAGCGGTAAACATGGCGGAACCCTTTGTAGCGTTGTTTTTGCTGAGGGAAAACAGGCGTGCTTTGCGGATAGCCCGTGTTTTGCTGACTCTCTCGATAATGAGAAGTAAAAGAGCATGCACATAAGGGAATCACCTGGATTTTTAATCATAGACGTTGGGTTTGCTGCATGAGTGCACCGTGCATGTCTTGAATACGAAGCTAAGTGAACCTTCAAGGTTAATTGTAGGCCTACCTGCGGGTCCCTACCATGTCAAAGGTAACTTGCCTCAGCGCAGAATGAATCTTATCTTGAATACGGCTCGTCTCTTCGCCAGGAGTTCCCTTGGGAAGGGGTGGGGGGTGGGGGTGGGGGGGTGGGGGGGGTAAGGCACGGGGCTGATCCTCTTGTTTCGTCTTCCCACCGTGTCCCAATTGTCAGTGGTATATTATTCGTTTCCGGCTCAGTTGCAGCTGTTCTGTTTCAACGTCTTGAAACCTGTCATTTTCTGAGGCGTGCGTCACTACACGAACACGAACACACAACATAACACACACACACACACACACACACACACACACACACACACACACACACACACACACACACACACACACACAGCGAGCGAGCGAACAAGCGAGAGCGAAAGCGCAAAGCTGCTGCACTATACATGTACCATTATATTATTCCATGTTGCCCTTGGTATTTGTTACCACAAGATCGCAAAGGACAAGGCTTCTCGTCAGCACTTCTCTCTCTGTAAAAATGGAGAGAACAAAAGACACCCACGCTCTCTCTCTCTCTCTCTCTCTCTCTCTCTCTCTCTCTCTCTCTGTGTGTGTGTGTGTGTGTGTGTGTGTGTGTGTGTGTGTGTGTGTGTGTGTGTGTGTGTGTGTGTGTGAATATGCGTGAATAATACAGATCTCCACGGAGAACGCTTTATGGTCTCCATTTCTACAGTAATGGAAGTAAAGTGGGAGTGGGTTGTCTGGAACTCTTGATTCCTGATTCCTGGTGCAACATGCTCCATCATCCGTGCGTTGAAATGTCTCTGTGTCACTGGAAGGTCTTGCAGGGAGAGCGGTGAACTTTGCAGAAATAACAAACATGTGCTCCACTAACAACCAGCCGCCGTGGCGAAGTAGTTAGCGTCACGGACTGACGGCTGGGAAAACGCGAGTTCAAACCCTATGTGTGTGTCTGTGTGTGTTTTGTCGGTGTTTTTTTTCGGCCTAAAATTGAGTATGTTATGTGCTTAAATTGTAAGGCTGAGGCCACACACACAGGCAGGCGTACAATACGAACCCAGCACCCGTCAACATTATTTCTTTATTTCTTTGTTTGGACTTCCTCCTCGTCGGAGGTGCCGTGGCCAAGTCAGTTGGGCGTTAGACTTCCGTTCCAGTGTCCACCAGTCACCGGGGTTTGAGGCCCTGTTTCGAGTTGATAGGCTGGTGAAAATGATAATTTCTTGAAACAGATTCTGCACTTCAGTTCAGGGAAAACAATCCTTTCATTTTAAATGTCCCACCTTTTCTTCAACATACCACAACGATCTCTATGACGGGTAAATTTCAAACCTGCATGAGACCGGTTTCAATTAAAAAAAAAAAAGAAGAGAAAATTCCAAAAAAGTCACTTTCATCTGCGGATGGTGCCATGAGAGAAATAGGCATTTAACTTCTGATCCAGTATTCACCAGTGTTGGCCCTGTTCAGGCAAGGTGCTGTGTCCTAAGAAAGGCACTTTTACTCCGATTCTCCTCCCTCACCCAGATGTGAATGGGTATTCCTGACTTCGGGAGGGTGGGTCCCGGTCTTCCAGTGCCCCCCCCCCCCCCCCACACACACCCCTCATCCCCATCCCCCGCTTTTTTTCTTCTCTTGTAAGTTATTGTGTGTCTGTGCATGTTAGTTTTTATTGTGAAGCGCTTTCAGCTCGCAAGTATTAATTATTATCATTATCATATGAATTCCCTGCCCTGATGGCAGTACAAGGCTATGGGAGCTTTAACTCTCTCCATACGAACGGCGAAAGAGACGACGTTAACTGCGTTTCACCCCAATTACCACCATCAAAATATTGCAAGCGGAAGGCTCTTATACTGAAGAGGTGAATGTTGACAAAGAATACCACAATTCTGACGACGGAAGCTAAAGGTTGGGTCATTGAGACACCCACTGGACATCCGAGGGGTCTGTGTAGAGGAGAAAAGAGGACTGGCTGTACTGAGTGAGTTAAACTTTTAACCTCTTGGAGTTGCAGTACTTTTGTTCTGCAAATCCAGTCACACCAGTAAAAAAAACACTTTACGTCACACTGATTTCATTTTACTAAGGTTCAGCAGTCAATGGCTATTGTACAAGCAAAAATCCTGGAAGAGGAAAATATACGTCCATTCCTGTTCGTTTGCAGCCTGTACTGTGTGAATGTATATAAAACCAGCCTGAAAAGGTGAGAGAGGGAGAGGGGGGGCGGGGGCCGGGGGTGCTCTGGAAACTTATCATTCTCTCGACAACCAGGATTTACATTCGCATGAGTCACACACAGACACAGACATACACAAACACACAGACACACACACGCCCGCACGTACACAAACGCACGCACACAAATTCACACTCATAAAAGGCAAGCAAAGTTTGCACACACACACACACACACACACACACACACACACACACACACACATCAACAACTAACAAAGAAAGTACTCTCTTCTTCTCATCTGTGAGCGCTCTAAATGGAGGGAGGGGAGGCGAAGAGGCAGTAAGATGTGTGTGTGTGTGTGTGTGTGTGTGTGTTGGGGAGGGGGCGGGGAGGGGTGAGGGAATAGGGGGTGGAGTAAGGTAGAGAATAATAGATCGAGAATCACTCACCACGACAACCACCACCATCATCACCATCATCATCACCATCATCACACAACATGAAAGAAAGAAAGATAGATAGATAGACCCCTCTACCAGTGCCTGCTTAATCTTCCTCTTGGGCCTTTTATCTGACAAAATGCACTGAGGGAAGAGAGAGAGAGAGAGAGGTGGGAGAGAGACACAGAGACACACAGAGATACAGAGAGGGAGGCAGTGTAAACTAAGGCGGCAGTCATGAGCTGCCGACATCATGATGAAAGCGTTAAACAAGAGGTTCTGCTTGTCTTTGTCAGCCTCTGCAATCTCTTCCACCAAACTCAAAAGGAAGAACAAGGCGGTACACCTTGACGGTGTGCACGTGCAGAGAGGCCAGTCATAATTATGTCTGTGCGTGTGTGCTTGCATGGTGGTAGTGGTGGTGGTGGATCCCAACGCCGACTGTCATAAAAGCCCTCTTGGCCGAGAGAGATTGGGAATGTAACTTGGGCAAGACACTCTCCACTATAATCAAATTCCAGCCCAGATAGCTGGGGGCAAGGGGGTGGGTGGGTGGGTGGGTGGGGGGGGGGGGGGTCACGTACAAATGGGCGAGCAACCAGCTCTTCGCTTTTTGCTATGAGTCTGGCATATGCATGAATGGGCACACACACACACACACACACACACACACACACACACACACACAACTACCCCCTCCCTATCTCTCTCTCTCTCTCTCTCTCTCTCACACACACACATTCCCCCCCCCCGCCCCTCCAATAACCCCAACACACACACACACACACACACACACACATTGATAACTTTTCCACCTCAACGATCAACAAAGGACTGTCAAATGAAAGCTTTCCCTAGGGAACCTCTCCACACTCCCCTCCTTCGCACAAATTCACACATGCACGTGTGAAAACACACACACACACACACACACACACACACACACACACACACACAAACCATCAACCATACCACCACGACCTACAAAGCAACACACACACACACACACACACACACACACACACACACACACACACACACACACATTCACACACACAAAATTGCAGGCTCCGCCACAACTATGGCATCTAATTCCAAAGCAAGGAAAATTCATATCCAAACAATATTCTTCATTTCAGTGTTCCACGAAGTTCAGAATTCAGATCAAGTGAACGCGAACTTGACAAAAACGTGGAGATTTTTCCGATCTCCTAGGTCAACATAATTATGTGTAGACCTGCTTGTGCCTGAATCCCCATTCGTGTGTAAACGCAAGCAGAAGATCAAATACGCACGTTAAAGATCCTGTAATCCATGTCAGCGTTCGGTGGTTTATGGAAACAAGAACATACCCAGCATGCACACACCCGAAAACGGAGAATGGCTGCACACACACGTCAAAGCCCACTCGTGTTCATACGAGTGAACGTGGGAGTTGCAGCCCACGAACGAAGAAGAAGAAGAAGACAAAAACCTTATAGACTACATTCTTTGTGATATTTCCCCACCGTCCTGAGATTCCAGACACATCGTCTGCATTGCTCAGAGCCATCTCTCCACCTCTGCCTGTCTCCTTAAAAAACAACAACAACAAACAAACAAACAAACAAAAACCAAAAAACAAAAAAATAATAATAAAGGGAGTAAAACAGGTCAGGGCGTTCCGCCCACTCCATAGATCACGTGCACGGCCCATGACAGTGACCTAGTGAAAACACATCACACGCCAACAAAACACTGACAGGTGAACGGAGGGAGGGAGGGAGGGAGGACAGAATTAGACATGGGTGTGGTGAACTTGACTGGGTGAGGAGAACAGGTTGAAAAACAAAAGTGATGGAAGAGAGAGAGAGAGAGAGAGAGAGAGAGCATGGTTGAGTAAAAAGCTCAAAATGCACTTGTCCCAGATTGATATGTAGGCTAAACCATGTGTCATGCATGTGCTCTCTCTCTCTCTCTCTCTCTCTCTCTCTCACAGACACAGACAGACAGACAGACAGACAGACACACACACACACACACACACACACACACAGTCTTTTTAAGAATGAGGTGCATCTACTTTTATAATGCCAAACTTCGATCTTTAATTATTTCCGCTTTTAGTTCATTCTGCCATTTGGCTTTCTCCCACCAAGCCTTGACTGGCGTGCGTGCGAAGCGAACCTGAGAGAGAGAGAGAGAGAGAGGGGGGGGGGTGAAGGAGGGTGGGATCCACTCTCAACCCCATGCCCCCTCCCCTCCCCCCCCCCCCGCCCCCCAGATCAAGCTACCTATCTGAACATCTAATCCAGATTCCCACCCAGTTCACAACCCTCTCTTCCCCCCTCCATGAACAACAAGGCAGCGAAAGTTTAGAACTTTGTTGATAGTTCAACTCCACGGGATATAAACATTCTACCATTCTGTGAACGAACGGTAAGAGAAAAGAAATAACACATCCATCACGTCGTCTTCTTTGCTTTCGGGACAAGTTATAGGATCGGTTTCATCTGTTCTCCAGACGGGTGCGGTGGCCACGTGGCTAGATCACTGGATTCTCACCCGATTTTCCGGAGTTCGGTCCCCTGTTTCGGCGCATCTGGTGGAGATTTTTCCGATCTCCCAGGTCAACCCATGTGCAGACCTGCTTGTGCTTGAACCCCCTTCGTGTGTATGTGCAGGGTAGAACATTAAATACGCACGTTAAAGATAATGTAATCCATGTCAGCGTTTGGTGGGTTATAGAAACAAAGACATAACCAGCATGCACGCCCCAGAAATTCGGGCTGCCGACACGGCGGTTAAAAAAGGTCATCCATGTAAATGCCCACTCGCTCATACGAGCGAACGTGGAGCTGGTGGGCCCCAATAGGAAGACAAGAACCTCATAGCTGGGTCAAAGAGTGGTGGAATTTCACCAACTTTACACAGACCCGTCTCCAAAGGATTGACACAACCCTTGCGAACATTGCGCATGTCTGTATTTCTGGAACTGGTTGATGCCCTGATGAGACAGGTCATTGTTGCTGCTGATGCTGGAACGTGATATGAAAGGAAGCGTGGAGTACAGCCATGCCCCATTAATGATCCCATCCCTGTCTAGAACTCAATAGCAGCAGCAACATCGTCATCCTCAGAGTAGGGAAGGTGCAATATCCACATTTCTTCCCCTGTAATTTTCCGTTTATGAGACGGAACAAACTTGTAAATTGGTTAATAACATTGTAATATATACTCTACATTGTTTCCCCTCCACTCTTTGACTGGCCTTTACGTCTCTTGACAGGAGAAGAAATGGAAAGTATTTACTACAATATTATTCGAACAAATTTACGGTTTTTCCGACTAAGAACGAAACTGAATGGAAAGAAATGTGGATATTGCCAGGGAAGGCAGGTAGATGGTGATGGGTGTGGGGGATAGGCTATGGGGGGCGGGGGAGAGAAACAGAATGGAGATCATCACAAGGACAAGAGAGGCAGGGCCTTCAAGACTCACTTGTGAAAAAAAAAAAAAAAAAAAAAAATCCAAGCTTTTTATGTATTGAGTATAATTTCAAAATGTAATGTTTAAGATGAGAAAGATCAGTTTAAAGCAAATTAAGTCCCCTAGCATTATTTACAGAGTAATTTCCCTTTTTTACTATCTGCACCAAAACGTTTGCAAAATAAAGAAAACTTCCATGCTTAGCAAAAGAAGTTCCTGTTTGAACAAAAAATGATAATAATGACTGCTCTTGTTGTTGGGTCAGAATATCAGATCAAAGTGCGAAGTTTAGAGAATACAAAAAATATAAATATAACAGTAAATGCAGTTTGCATAGGCTTCATTTATTATTTTTTTGTGCCCATCCCAGAGGTGCAATATTGTTTTAAACAAGATGGCTGGAAAGAACTGAATTTTTCCTATTTTTATGCCTAATTTGGTGTCAACTGACAAAGTATTTGCAGAGAAAATGTCAATGTTAAAGTTTACCACAGACACAGACACACACACACACAGACAACCGAACATCGGGTTAAAACATACTCACTTTGTTTACACAAGTGAGTCAAAAAGCCTGCACAGCTGGTGCAGTATGCTCTTTCACTGACAACCGTTCACCACAAACACACCCACGCAGCAGAAAGGAAACAATGACCCTTCCCGTGTATGTCTGCTTTATCTATCTTGGGGCTTAACTTTTATCCGGCGAGGTAAGGACAGGGTGATGTAAACCATGGCGGGAGTCACGAGTTGCCAACATCGTGATGAAGGCAATCACCAGAGGTCTGTTTGTTCAGGACGCCCGCCATCTCTTTCCCACAGCAGGTACAGATTGACAGTGTGCACGTGCCCACAGGCTGCACGTGCATTGTGGTGCAGGAGGGGGTCGGTGGTGGTGTGGGGGTGAGCTGATCACAGAAAAACCCAGTGATTTAAAAAACAAAACAAAAAACCAACAACTGTGTGATGCATGTCCGGAGGAGAAAAAAAAGAAGTATATTTTGTACCAGTTCTGACGAAAGGATATAATATGAATGAATGTTTACCCTCATGATCAAATGCAGTACTGAATCTCTCTCTCTCCCCTCCCCCCTCTCTCTATGCACCTCTCACTCACTCACACCAATTCTTTCTTCCTCCCTCCCTCTCTGTCTCTCTTTCATTCACTCACTTTTCTCATTCCCTTCCGCCCCCCCCCCCACCCACACACACACCCGCCCACTCTCTCTCTCACACACAAAACCACAATAATGCACACATATGCACACCAAGATACTGTTTTCACTTCTCAGAAGCCCACACCATTTCTCTCACAACTGTAGCATCATCAACTTTCAACCACGGAGACTGCACATCCCAAATAATGGACTTCATTTCACATTCCACCAAGTTCAGACTTCAGATCAATTTGACAGGAATTCAACAACAACAAAAAAAACTTTACTGACGGCATCCTTGGTAAATATATCCCTCCTCTGCCCCCCGCCCCTCCCTCCACCCCCCACCCCCCTGTCCCCTCCCCCTTACCCACGTCCCTTTCTTCCACAGCCAGAGTCCTGAGATTCCAGACACAACATCTGCATAGCTTGGAGCCAGTGTTTCATCAGTCTCCTTCCAAACCGTCCAAAAAGCAAAGACAAACAGAAGCAGAGAGAGTAGATGGAACCGCCCTTTTCGATGATCACGTGCAACGTCCGTGACAGTGACCCCGTGAAACACCACACCGAGAAAACACTGACAGGTGAAGGGGGAGAAGAAGATTTAGGCGTGGGAGCATTGAAGTTTCAGATTCAGTTTCAGTTTTTAAGAGGAGTCAAAACGTTCAAGCTGATCCACATACGCTCCACCACATCTGTCGCAAATGAGAGAAAACGTGGGAGGGTCCACACTTTCTCGTAATCCCACGCTTTCTCGTAAAGTGAGATTGCGAGAAATCGTGGGCTGATAGGGAGGTTGAGGGAGTCTGTGTCAGGGGATGGGGGTGCGGTATGGGAGGTGGGGGAAGAGATGATGCCTGACCAACAGACCCAACACTTTGGTCGGGCCACGAGTGTAGTAGACCAGCAATAGGTACAACTATCAGGGACCGTGCGGTCTACATTATCTGGTTCTATGACGGGTCAGAAGACAGGTTCAGAGTTTAAAAAAAACCCAAAAAACCACACCCAAATAACAGCAGTGATGGAGAAGCAGGAGTGGGGGGGAGGGGAAAGGCTCACAAGACGAAGGATCTTGAAAGCTCGAAGGCAAAAAAACACGCAGTTCCGAACTCCTAGAGATTTTTTTCCCACCGCGTGAATACAAACATCCTGCATTCCTAGAGCGGTTGGGTATACACATCCTGTACTCCTAGAGCGCTTGGGCTTCGTTTCCATCACTTGAATACAAACATTCTATACTCCTAGAGCGCTAGGGCTTCGTTTCCATCGCGTGAATACAAACATTCTGTACTCCTAGAGCGCAAGGGCTTCGTTTCCATCGCTTGAATACAAACATTCTGTACTCCTAGAGTTCTTGGGCTTCGTTTCCATCGCTTGAATACAAACATTCTGTACTCCTAGAGCGCTTGGGCTTCGTTTCCATCGCGTGAATACAAACATTCTGTACTCCTAGAGCGCTTGGGCTTCGTTTCCATCGCTTGAATACAAACATTCTGTACTCCTAGAGCGCTAGGGCTTCGTTTCCATCGCGTGAATACAAACATTCTGTACTCCTAGAGCGCTAGGGCTTCGTTTCCATCGCGTGAATACAAACATTCTGTACTCCTAGAGCGCTTGGACTTCGTTTCCATAGTGTGAATACAAACATTCTGTACTCCTAGAGCGCTTGGACTTCGTTTCCATAGTGTGAATACAAACATTCTGTACTCCTAGAGCGCTTGGACTTCGTTTCCATAGTGTGAATACAAACATTCTGTACTCCTAGAGCGCTTGGACTTCGTTTCCATCGCGTGAATACAAACATTCTGTACTCCTAGAGCGCTTGGACTTCGTTTCCATCACTTGAATACAAACATTCTGTACTCCTAGAGCGCTTGGACTTCGTTTCCATCGCGTGAATACAAACATTCTGTACTCCTAGAGCGCTTGGACTTCGTTTCCATAGTGTGAATACAAACATTCTGTACTCCTAGAGCGCTTGGACTTCGTTTCCATCACTTGAATACAAACATTCTGTACTCCTAGATCGCTTGGACTTCGTTTCCATCGCGTGAATACAAACATTCTGTACTCCTAGAGCGCTTGGACTTCGTTTCCATCGCTTGAATACAAACATTCTGTACTCCTAGAGCGCTAGGGCTTCGTTTCCATCGCGTGAATACAAACATTCTGTACTCCTTGAGCGCTAGGGTTTGTTTCCATCGCGTGAATACAAAGATTCTGTTCTCCTAGAGCGCTTGGGCTTCGTTTCCATTGCGCATACACGAACTGCTGACATGTTTGATACAGATGAATGTATACTATACTCCTAAATTGTACAGGCATACACACAATAAACCACACACCTACACACATATGCCACACCCTGACACCACTAAACTACACACAAAGACAATTCTGTGCTGTTTCTTATTTTCTTTATTTCCCTCTTCTTTTTCGTCTTCTTCTTTCTTCTTCTTCTTAATATCTAAAGTTGTGCACTCGTGGTTACAAGAATGAACTAACTGCAGACGTACCGCTTTTAGAATGTCAAACTTCGCCCTTTTGATCTTTTCCACTCAATAGTTTGTTCTCCAGCTCGACCTTCTCCGCCCGTCTTGATCGTTGAGTAGGCGATCTAAAGAGAGAGAGAGAGAGAGAGAGAGAGAGAGACAGACAGACAGACAGACAGACAGAGACACACAGAACAGAGAGAGAGAGACAGACAGACAGACAGACAGACAGACAGAGACACACACAGATACAGAGACAGACAGACAGACACACACACACATAGAGAGAGAGAGAGAGACAGACAGACAGACAGACAGAGACACACACAGGCACACAGAGAGACAGAGAGAGACAGAGGGAGCGAGAGACAGAGACAGACAGAGACAGAGAGAGCGTGGGAGGGGTGAGACCTCTTTGTGGGCGGACTACACATGTGAAAGAAAAGAAACAAATTCACCACGTCTTGTGTTGGCAGATGCAGAAGGTGAAGGGGGCGTGTTTTATCAGACCTCCTCTGTTTAGACACGCCTTTTTACATGGTAAAGGGGCGTTTGTATATATATACATATATATAGTTCTGAATTCGCTTTGTTTGCCTGCCTGTTTGTCTGCATTACACGGCTGTGGACGTCCTCTTGTCCTGGTTCCAATTTTCTTCTTTTCTTTTTACTTGTCCCAGTTCAATGGTGTACTTCTTTTTATTTATTTTTTCTCCTTTTTCCCCCAAACCGTCCAGTTCCACTTGACTGCATTGTATCACATTGTATTGTATTGTACTGTGCTGTAGTATTGTATTGCATTGCATATATTGTATCGCTTTGCATTGTGTTGTACTGTACTGTATTTTATCATTTTGCATTGTATTGCTTTGTATTACTTGTTGTTGTTTTTTTGGTCCAATCATATCACTCTTTGTGAAGTTCGGGCTGCTCTCCCCGATGAGAGCGGGTCGCCACAGTTCAGCGCCACCCATTGTTTTCCCCCTTTTTTTTATGCCTGCAAAAGTATGTTTTTCAACACCAAAGTTGTTTATGGTATCGAACGAAAGATTAGCGTTGGTCTCTTCACATACATTTGTGAGAATCAATGCAAAAAGTCAATGTAAAGAAATGTGAACTCAATCGGAGAAGACGCGAGAGAGTGCACAGTGAGTAGTTGAGGGGGTGGGGGTGTGGGGGGGTTCGGGCCATGTGTTTTTAGTACGAACGTTCTATCACTTACCTGTTCACACTCCCGTCTCTCTCTCTCTCCCCTCCCCCAACCCCCTTTCATCCTTCAAACGACTTCAGACACAGATATTAATAAGTGTGACACCTTTCCTGCATGCGGTTGTCAGAGAAACCGGCAGGAAAGAGTGGGAATGTGAGGGGGGGGGGGGGGGGGGGAAGGTTGTTTCTTTGTGTGTGTGTGTGTGTGTGTATCGGGGAAATGGAGGAGTCGCCAGACAATCCAGTTCACGCTCGTGCGGAAGTTAGTGGTGTGTTCTGAAACAAAAAACAAAACAAAACAAGACAAAAAGAAAAGAAAAAAAACAAAGAAGAAAAAGAAAGAAAGAAAAAAAAGAAAGACTGCTGATTACCGCGTTTCTTTCTCACCCTCTGCCCCCTTCCCACCTCCCCCTCCCCCCCCGTCACCCCCTCCCCCCCTTCCTTTCAGCTGCCGTTGAAAACGACCCGATAACATCAGCAGCACAGGGATCATGCTGAGTTTTTTGTCACCATTACTCAAGATGGCACCCCACCGTCCTGGTTGAAAAAAACGAAAAAAATCCAGCCAAAGGGGCTGTAGATATATTAGCTTTTTTACTCGGCAGCAAAACAGCACACTTTTTTTTTCACTTTTTTTCACAAAACACGTATTGGCCTTTCAGTCACTTGCGGAAACGTACTGATTTTTTTTTCTTCGCAACGGTTATCTTGGGTTGGTTTGTTTGTTGCTTTTTTGTTGTTGTTTTGTTGTTGTTGTTTTTTTGGATGGACTACTGTTGACGAGAGGGTGAGAGAAAAAAAAGATCAGGAAAGGAAAGGGAAAAAGAGAGAAAATAACAGGCACAAACAGAGGCAGAAGCAAACTGACATAAAAAGACAGGGATTGACACATATACTAATAGAGAGAGAGAAGGGGGTGGGGGAGACAGAAAAAAAACAAGAGAGAGAGAGAGAAGCGCCCTTCCCAAGCGTGATAGATTTAGTCATCCGAATGCAGTGTACTGTAAGCCATAGCCAGTGTATATTTTTGTATTGGTGCGATTGAGTGAGTGAGCGATTGTGTGAGTGCATGAGCGATGCTCAAAATTAATTTGATGTTGGGTTGACATCCACCTACAGAGACATTGCCGACAAGAAGTGTGTAGGTGGGGTGGGGGGTGGAAGGGAAGGGGGAGGCTACTTGGAGTGCGGGGTGATTCAAACTTTCGACCTTCAAAATGCCGACTAGGTGCTCTTTCAGCCATTTTGTTTGTTTCCTTATTTTATCGAGGGAGTAGTTCTCACAGCGAAACTGGTGGGAATGTGGACGATTTATTCATGCTGCGTCCGTAATGTTGGTAGTGTGCGCGTGTTGTGTGTGTGTGAGTATAAAGATGGAGACTGGTGACGGTGGTGGTGGTGGTGCGCGAGGGGTACATTGCGTGTTAGAGAGAGAGAAGAGAGAGAGAGAGAGAGAGAGAGAAGGGGATGGCGGAAGAAAGGGAGCGAAAGAGAGAAATAGTCCTACACAAGAGTTACGCCAATTACCTGTCAAGGTTGTAATCCCGCCTTCCTCGCATTTCTCCCATTTCATTGGCGCGCAGCAAGATGTCTCCTTAGACTGCTTGGTGGGAAGATTGGAAGCAGTGTGTAGGACGCAGAATGGTGGTGGGGAAATACATAAGGGGTAGGGGGTCGTTTTAAGGAGTGGGGTGTGGGGTGGTGATATGATACAGAGAGAGGAAGGGGTGTGGAGGGTTGAGAGGAAACGGAAGAGGAAGGAGGAGAGGAGATGATTAACGGCTGATTACCCGAGTTTTTGTTGTTTTTTCTTTCTCACTCAGCAGATACCACAAAACACCGATTACAGGAACAAGATAAGACCCCGCTGGTGTTTTTACATGCTTCCCACCCCACCCCCCTCCACAATACACCCCCAGCCCCACTGTCTCTCTCCCTAATCAAGAGGTACAGGAACTGAGGTTTGAGGGTTCTATATTATGGAAAGTTATTTACAGCTTAGTCTTTTGTGTTGGACTATGACTCTCAAAGATTGGACTCGCTCTTACTGCTGCAGCCTTATGGGGCTAGTTGGCCTTTGGGAACCATTCCAACGCTCACTGTCCTAAAATCGTCTTGGCCGAGAGAGTGGAGATGTGATTTGGGTGACGGAGACACTCTCCACCGTGATAAAAGTCTAGCCCAGACAGTCGGGACAGCAGTTGCCTCCTCTGTTGTGTTAATGGTCAAGGTCGGACACGACTGACTATCATACACGGTGAGGGGGCGCCACCTGAGAATTACGATTGAGTGTGCGAGCCGGCTGCAAGGCCGTCAGTTCATGCCTAGCTTAGCTGGTGACCAGTCACTTACTCCACAGCTGGCGTCATTCTGGGATGCGAGTTTTTCTTCAACAATAATAATGATAATAGTAATAAACATTTATATTGCGCCCTTTCTCTCGAAGAGCTAAGGGCGCTTTACGTGAAAGAAAAAGTTACAAATGACATGAATCATTCATGGCCACTCTTTCTCAAAACACCTCCCTCCCCCTAACCCCTTCCCCACCCCCACTCTCACTCTCTCATTCCTCATGCATCCAAAGTGAGCTGACAACGATGGTGCTGGAGAAGAAGAAAGCTGAGAGTGCTCAAAGACAGGTTTTCAAAAAGATGAGTTTTTGTTGAAGAGCGAAAGGCAGAGATAGAATCAGATGCATGGATATGAAGGTTGTTCCAGATATGAGGAGCAGCAAAGAGAAAAGAACCTTCAACATAGGTCCTTGTATCGACACGAGGAAGTTTCAGAAGGTAACAGTCAGAGGAAGAGCGGAGAGTTCTTGAGGGAGTGTAAGCACTGATAAGGTCAGAAATATAGGTAGGTAGGTCTTGTGGAGTGGAAAACAGAATAGCATATTTGTGGTCTTCGTTTGACTGATTTCAGTTTTGGAACTGTACGGCTGTGTAGAGAACCTGCTGCAGCATACAGTTGCCATCGCCGCGGAGACTGGGGTGTCTGTCGAACTGAAGAATGAGAAAAATAAGAAGAATCCCTTTTGGCACACATGTTCTGTGATACGAAGGTTCGTTTTGTACGCTTGCGTGTCTGTCTGTCTGCCTATTAATTTTAAACTCAAGTTCACACACACACACACACACACACACACACACACACACACACACACACACACACACACACACACACATATATATATATATATATATATATATATATATATATATATATATATATATATATATATACACGAGACCATGGTTCGTACTCCACCACGCCGCAAATCCACAGTTCTTGATCGGTTAGGTTGTCCAGGTCTAATGTACGTCTTGGGTCTGGAAACCTCTGTTGCTGAACCAAATATTGTCATTCTGACGAGACGATAAACTGATGTCCCGCTTGCAGTATGCACTTAGCCACGGCCGCAAAAGGCTTTTTGTCACTGGCAAAGAAATGTCCAGTAGAAAAAAACATCCAATTTGATAGTAAAACAGTACACTTGCAAACAGAAAAAAACCGAAAAGAAATATGGTTGTCACTGCACTGAGGCGACGTTCACTCTCTTGAGACAGCAGTCTGAATTTCAAACAGAGGAATCTGCTGTGACATAATGTGATACAGTACAATACAAAACCTAATTTTGGAATGAAAGCTCAGAACAGTTCCGAAGCACTTGCTCGCCTGAGTGCAATTGAGAGAGAGAGAGAGAGAGAGAGAGAGAGAGAGAGAGAGAGAGAGACAGAGACAGAGACAGAAAGAGACAGAGACAGAGACAGACAGAGACAGAGACAGAGAGACAGAGAGAGAGAGACGCTTTTGACGCTTTGACACTTTAATGATCATTGGCCATGAGGTCCGTATGACATGGGTGAATGCTTCAACATACTTTCAATTTATAACATACCATTATGATAAACGAATGAAATGGTAAAATCAAATAATGAAACAAAAACAAAGTTTTGAGAAAGAGAGAGACAGACAGACAGAGAGAGAGAGACAGAAACAGACAAACAGAGATAAGTGTGGACGGAGCTGGGAAAAATTGCCACAATCTTCAGTGCAATGAGTCCCAGCCTGTAAACATCGATAAACGTAAAGAAGTTGCCTGTAAAGCAATATTTCAGTTCACACACACACACACACACACACACACACACACTCACACGCACACACAAACGCATACTCTCGCCTAATATGTAAGCGTGAGTCTCTGTGTGTGTGTGTGTGTGTGTGTGTGTGTGTGTGTTTGTGTGTGTGTGTGAAGGAAGAGGGGGGTGGAGACAGGCGGAGGGTGTCGTGACCCCCAAAGGGTCACCCGCTTGCCTCAGCATTCTCCAGAAGATGCCAACGCCTACTTCCCGTGTCAGGACGTAAATAAAAGTGGGAAAGTTATTTTCAAAGAACACACACGCATGCACCTTCACCGTGAAACGTCAGCCCCTCAACACTTATCGTGACGTGCAATCAGCTCCCGCCTCCTTATTTCACTTCTCCTGGCCGTAAACTATCACCGCACGAAATCCCCCCGCCCCCTCCCCCCCCCCCCCCACCTCTTTCTCTGTCTGTCTGTCTGTCTCTACCCCTGTCTCTCTCTGTGTCTCAGTGTGCCTCGTTCTCCTCCCTCCTCCTATGTCTCTGTCTCTGTCTCTTTCTCTTTCATGAAACTAGCGTGTCCCGTGGTTAATTGTTGTTATTCTTATCATCATGATCTTCCTCTTCTTCTTCTTCGTCTTTTTTGTTGTTGCTTCATATCCAATTAATCGCCCAATAATTATGATATTATCATGCTCCATTCCTTTCAGATGGTGTCATATAGTAATAATAATAATAATAATAATAACAACAACAACAACAATAATAATGATAAAAATACTGATAATTATCATTATTATTATTATTATAATTATAATAATGATAAGCAGTAGTAGTAGTAGCAGCAGCAGCAGTTGTAATAGTAGAATATATCAGCAGATTTTGAACAGCACCAGAAAAGCTAAAGGCATTGTTGACGTTTTGCTCTAATTGACTTTGAAATGAGCTTTGTGGACTACGTTTCTGACACACTGAGATCAGTATTAATGCCTGACGCCAACATTCTGAAAATATGACCGCTAGAGAACCTAGGAAAGTGGGCGTGGCAGAAAGGCACAAATAAATTATAACCATAATACAGATTTGGAGAATGGAGATTTGCACCAAGAAAAAAAAGAAGTGTGTATGTGAAAAGGGGGACAATTGCATGATGGTAATAACTATACAATGAGGACATGACAGTCAAGACAAAGAATAAGCAGACCAGACAGTGCTAAGCCGTGTATCATGGATTCGAACTCCCAACTGACGGCACTCCAGCAGAACAGCCAATGTTGAGCTGTCTATGCTGGATTCGAACTCCAAAACCATGGAATTCTCGGAAACTAGCCAATGTCAAGCCGTCTGTCCTGGATTCGAAATCCCAACCCACGAAAATTCAAAAGACCAGTCAATATCAATCCGTGTATACCAGATTCGAACTCCCAACCTACAGCACTCCAGCTGACTGAGACTTTCCTTCCACACAACAAACAACCAGGGATGAGACAAGGGGCTAAGTGGTGAGAACAGTCAGTACGCAGACCAGATGGGATCCGAACCAGCTGAACCGAACCGTCTTCTCTACCCGCGGGCAGCGGCGTAAAGTAGGCGCGACATGTGCAGCACGCATGGCACGCCACACGCTGGGTACTTGCACGTGCAACTGGCTCCCGCGGGCTGCTGTGCTTGTCTCTTCCAGACATCTGTCTGGACAGGAGTCGTCTTGCCAGCGACTTTTCCTCTCTGCAGAAGGAAGACAGCGGGAGACTCCCACCATGGAAGCCCCGTAACTAAGCTCTTTGCTTCCACGTTTTCAGTGGCGAATGGTCTCTTTGAGGAGACAGGAGACTGGCAGATCTACGTTCTCCTTCCTTGCTCCTTTGCTGCCTGAGTGGCACCCGTCTCCCCATGAAAGTACGTCTGGTGTCGTCATGGGTGAAGGGTACAGTGTGCAGCTGTGAACGATCATTGCATTGTCAACCTTCGTTGGTCTCTCTCTTTTTTCTTCTTTTTCCTCACCACCCCACTTCCGTGCACTCTTAAGGGGCATTACTTTTACGTGTCTCTTTTAGCTCACCGCACTACAGCTGAACACACACACACACATACACACACACGCACACACACACACGCACACACACGCACACACACGCACGCACACACACACACACACACACACACACACACACACACACACACACACACACACACACACACACAGAATCATTCTGTCTCAGTTCCAACGTCAGCAGTCCTCAGTCGTAGTACAATCAGTGTGAGGCCGCCATGAGGCTACCATCAGAGGCGACCCTGCACTGCCACTTGGTAGCTTGGGTGGAGTTCAGTAGTCTCTGTTCAGCTGCTACGCAACAGTATACCTATGAAGCGACCAACAAAACCTAAGACAACTCTTGCTGTTCTCTGGAATATGAAGACAAAGGGGTTAATCGCGGAGTAGAGGGAATGGACTTAAGGCATGGGAGTGAGGACGAACTGGAAACTGAGGTCAACATGAGACGTTGAGTCAAGACATACCAGGTCACAGAATTCGAGACACTCTTCCCATCTTTCAATTTTTCATGATGACTAACGAGGACGCGATAAGATGGTCATTACACTGCTATGGGAATCCGCTTCCGGTCTTGGGACTACGTGACAAGACTGCGCTCTACGCTTCCTTTCGTGGTAATTATAAATAACCAGGCGTCAAGCAGGACCCGGAGAAACTCCTGACACGTGCACTTTTAGACAAGGCAAGACTGCACTATCAACGCTGAATACATCCTTGTAAAGTACGATACTTTACATTGTTTCAGTTCTTTCTATCTCACCACAGCACACGTAGCTCTTGGTTTAAAAAAAAAAGAAAAAAAAAAAAAAAAAAAAAAGAAAGAAAGAAAAAAAGCCAATCGGCGCCATAACAAAACAAAAACAAACACAAAGCGAAAATGCCCACAATGATTAAGACAATCATCTACTCCGTCATCAGTTCCTGTTCGTAACGCTAACCATGATTATTGTATTGCCACAGCGTATGGTAAGTAATGAGTGTACCTGTTTGAGCCGGTGAGGAAACACAAGGATGGGTGAAGCTTCCCCTTATGTGGCCGTCATGGGGATTCCCCAATATATCTGTTTAGTTAGTTGGTTAGTTAGTTAGTTATTAAGACATCTTGCCATAGCGCATATTCTTGAAGCTCCATTTTAGGATGTTCTCAAAACACTCCTCTTCCGTTCTGTGCCTCCTACCATCTTGAACGACTGCTGGCTGGCTCTGTGTGTGTGTGTGTGTGCGCGCGCGCCTGTGTGTGTGTGTGTGTGTGTGTGTGTGTGTGTGTGTGTGTGTGTGTGTGTGTGTGTGTGTGTGTGTGTGTGTGTGTGTGTGTGTGTGTGTAACACATGCTTGTTTGTGTATGGTATAAAAGTACTTGAATGCATGTATATTATTGTATGAGTTACTTTTATTTTAAACGCTATGAGCTCCCTGTCTAGGAGATGAAAGCATCAATCTGCGTTATTGTTATCATTATCATTCTTGCTTTTTTTTGGCATAGTACATTTTCAATTCTTCTGCATCTGGATCAATATGATGGTGATGATGATGATTATTATTATTAAATGTCCCGTCACATATACTGGTGATTGTAAACATCAGTTTTTGTTAGAGTATCGATTTTTTACATTTTGAGTGTTATCGTTCAGGAGAGAGATGGGAAGGGGGGGGGGGTGAATGGTGAGTTAAAGGAGATGGCGAGTGGAATCTGAGATAAAAAAAAGAAGAAGAAGTACAGTTACAGAAAATTACTTAACAGACTTCGTAAAAGAGAAGACGTTAATCTAACAAGTGGACCAACACATGAAGGACATGAAGGGGCTGAGCAGGCACCTCTTAACTCACTGTAATGCTGCACACCCTGGGGGTGACAACGTCGGGTGTTCCGAAAGGAAATCCATACTCTTTCCGTCTTTAGTTTCTGTTTTAAAAAAAAAGAAAAAAAAAAAGAAAAAAAGTCTTCTGTCTCATATGTTTTCCAAAGTTTTGTTTCTCACCCTTTCGATTCACTGTTACACGTGCATGTAAGAGTGTCCGGTGTGAAAGTGCTTTTATCTGTCTTCCCGAAAGATTC
>NC_134876.1:59380717-59385717 GCF_041734735.1 Babylonia areolata
TCTCTCTTCCAGGAGAGCAAGGATGACCATCATGTCGTGACCATCCTGCCTCTTTCTGGCAATGCTGATGTCTTTGTGCTGTTCACTTGAAAAAGACAACCCGGTGATCTTCTGAACTGACGTATTGATGTCAGCACAAGTGGGCATTGATAGAAGCAATGCTGCACGTTGGGATTCTGACATTCCACGATCACGTGTCATCCCCCCTGTTGATTTGATGCTTCTCATCAACACTTGCTAAATAAAAGATCAACAGAAAAACCAGCCAAGTAGCGATCACTTCTGCGGAAAATATGATGACCTTGAAATTTGTTGTTCATGTCAGGGTTGGTTTGTTCAAGTTGCACCATATCTTGTAGGTACAGCTGGATTGACTTTGTGTACAGACTGTGACCAGCTGAAGCAAGAAAAGGTATCATCTCCTGCAATGCACTCAGGTGAAGATGCCAGTTTCCCGTCCTCTCTGCCTTCAGAAAACACCGTAAAATATCTATGAGATGATTGTATTGCAACCACGAGGCAGCTGTGGGGTGTTGTTTTAGCTCCTCCTTTTTTGCATCCAACTTGTCAGAAATTGTGGAGATAAGATGCGTGTTTGCCTCAAGGTCATGAGCTACAAGTTTGCCCTCCATGAGAGAAATTATACAAAGCCAGTCCGTAATCAAGATCTTCATCTAACATTGGTTCGGTAAAGTCCGTGTGATCAGTAGCATTTGATTTGAAAGTGTCAATTGAATTTTGAAGTTCATTTTGAACTTGTTGATCCACTTGTTCCAAATGAAGGTCTTCTGGAACAAGATCTAGGTTCTGTGTAGTTGGCAGCTTGACTCCACATGTTTTAGCAGTCACGAGTGTGTTTAAGCAAAGAGTCCACTAAAATGTCCCCTTCCTGCTCGTGTCACTGCTTTTCCTTGCGTCATGTGCATGACAGTGTTTGGAGAGAAGGGCAATTCCAGAACCTTTAACCTCTTGCAACCCACTGCCCTCCATCAACCGTCCAATGCAGCCTCAGAAGCTCATTTCAGCATGGAAAGCACCAAGGCGCAGCACCATCGACTTCATATAACTGGCAGGAGGCTCATTAGCAAGATGTCAGTGGCTTTCAACCAGAGTGGTTGATCCAGAGTCAGGACAGGTGTTGAGTTGTGTTGTGTGGCCTGTTTTGTGACGAAATGTATGGTAGAGTAGAGACAGGCCATGTCACTTGGACTGAGGTCGATTATGGGCAGGAAGCCAGAGATGCCACAGTGACTGCCCATGTGAACAGCTTGCATCATACCTGACCAACCAGGCCTCTCTCTCTTCTGTTGCAACGTTCTGTTTATACACAGATATGCATCGTGCGTTAAAATCACACTGACTAGCTTTTCTGTACGCTATCAGTTGAAATTCGTTTGTTTTCTGGCATATACATTTATGTAATACCTTGTTTTTCTTATTGCCTTTCCTCAAGTTCTTTTTTTTCATAAAATTGGGGTAGTACGTAAGAAAAGTCTTCCTGTGCTTGTTCTTTTCCTTCAGTAAACAAGATTCCTTCTGTTAGTTCTCTCTCTCTCTCTCTCTCTCTCTCTCTCTCTCTCTCTCTCTCTCTCTCTCTCTCTCTCTTCTTTCTCTACTTCTTCTTCTTCTTCTCAATTCCGTCCCTCTCCTTCCTAAACCCTCCCTCGCCCTTCTGCCTTTCTAGCACGCGCGCGCGCGCGCACACACACACACACACACACACACACACACACGCACACACACACACACACACACACACACACGCACACACACACACACACACACAATTTCACAGTCAGTAGTTAAATGGAGATAAACAACAACCAAACAAAAAAAACACAAAACAAACAAACAAAAGAAAACAATAAAAGCTAAGCCTTGAAGACAGTGCTTAAGGAAATAAACAAACGAATACATATGAAATAAACACTGATGGGAACGAAAGCCCACAAACTTACTATAAAAAATGTTATTATCACCTTTACAGCCCTTTTCCAATAGCACAGAAAATGTTCTGTCAACACTGCATGGGTGTTTGCAAACCACACATGTGTCTTGATATTAGTCCATTTCCATTTTGCAAAGAAATCTCAAAAAAGAAAATCTTTAAATTTTCAGCGAAAGAAACTTTATTAAGCGCATGGTTTACCATACTCTGACTTCACACACGCGAACACGGGCGAACCTGTCTACCCCTATGCCACTGCCATGCAGTCTGTGCTAGCACACTTTAAGATCATGATAACTGTGATTATATTTTAGTAACAGTCTAATTTGACTGTTGTAAGTACACTTGCTTTCTCGGAAACATTACTTAACAATGAAGCATTGTAAAATCATGTATGATATTCAGTACGCTCAACAGAGAAGCATAAGATACAGTGGTAGGCAGGTTCAGCTGCGCGGACGAAATGCCGGAGAAGCGTAGTACTTAACAGGCCCATCCCCGTTGTGGCATCCTTGACAAGGTGTCAGTGACGTGACCCAGTTGAGAGTTTCAGACTCAAATATGGTGTTCCGTTCGCGCCATCTCCTTGTGTTTATTTTTCTTTATTTAATTTTCCTGCTCTTATCTGACATTCGATTTTCTTCGATTTTTTACAGGTGATAGTGTCAAAAATCCTGAATACATAGAGCCAAAAAAACCTTTTCTTGCAATTTTTTTGAGGTATTTTCGTAATTTTCTTAGACTATTGCTCGTTATCACGGCTTTTGGCTTTGCAGGTTTCATAATAATAAAGCACACCTGTGTCTGTCTACATCTGCAGAGGGAATCGTCTCGTCTCTAACTAAACAGTCGAGAGAGACGGGGATAATAGGCGTGGGAGAGAATGAGAGAGAGAGAGAGAGAGAGAGAGAGAGAGAGAGAGAGAACGAACGAACGAAATTTTATTTTACGAGGGTAAAGGAGTGAAACTGAAAAGGAGTAAGCACAAAGTACATTTTTACATCCAGCCCTCTGGGCATAAATAATAATTGGAAAAAAAGCAACAAAGTAACAAAAAAACAACAACAAAAAACCCCCCAAAAAACCAAAACAACAACAACAACAACAACAAAAAAGCGAGAGTCAATTCACAACACCAACGTCAAAATTACACAAGCATGTGCAAACATAAACATAGAACTTATGTACAATACAATATCGCGATAGATGAGTAACAACGAGGACAATAGGGTAGGGGCGTGGTGGAGAGCGGAAGGAAGAATGGACAAGGGGAAGAGTAAAGAAGGCAGGGGAGGCTGACAACAGACAGATATAGTAACAGTGACAGTGGAGAGACATAGAGACTGACAGGGGAGGAGAGAGGCGTATATATATTGACAATCTATACATGATTTTTTGTTTATAATTGATATGTGTCACATAATCACATGTTTTTCAATAAATGTGCTCGATATATGTTTTTAAAGAGAGAGAGAGAGAGAGAGAGAGAGAGACAAACAGACAGACAGACAGACAGACAGACAAACAGAGACAGAGACAGAAAGAGGGGTGTGTGCGGGTGGCGGGTGGTGGAGGGTGGTGGTGGTGGCGCAGGGCGAAAGTCACAAACGAAAGGATGCTAACACACACTCACATACATGCACACATCCACACATATGCACACATACAAATATATACACAATAAATACATAGAAATTATACACACAATTATGCACACACACGCTGCATCTTTCGAAAGATAGTGTACAGTCTCTCTCTCTCTCTCTCTCTCTCTCTCTCTCTCTCTCTCTCTCTCTCTCTCTGTTCCTATTTATCATTCTTTGTTTCTGTCTCTATCTGTGTCTGTCTCTTTCTCTCTTAATCTCTCCCTCCCTTTGAATAAATACAATGGAATTATACACACAATTATACACACACACACACGCTGCATCTTTCAAAAGATAGTGCTCTCTGTCTGTCTGTCTGTCTGTCTGTCTCTCTCTCTCGTTATGATTGTTAATGTAGATATGCTAACTGACCAAGCGGTATCTGCATAACGCAATTTTATTATCAGCTTATCATTCAGTTTTCGTGTTTTTCGGCAGCCAAAGTAAAGTTATTTCTCTAATCTGGCAGTGACTCACATGTAGCAGAATGGTTAAGACGCTCATCTGCCAATGCAGTGTCTGTGAGGGTCTGGGTTCGATTCTAGATCTCGCCCTTTCTACAATGGCTGGCTGGAAAATCATACTGATCGTCGGATCAGACGATAAACCGAGGTCACGTGTACAGCACGTACTTGGCACACTGAAAAAGAACCCATGGCAACGTAAGCCTTGTCCTGTGGCAAAAATCTGTAGAAGAAATCTACTATGACAGGTATATATATATATATATATATATATATATATATATATATATATATATATATATATATGCATGCACTCAAGACCTGACTAAGCGTTGTTATGTGTTATACTGCTGGTTAGGCATCTGCCTAGCAGATGTGGAGTGGCATGCAATGGATTTGTTAAAATTTGTATTTGTATTTCTTTTTATGACAACAGATTTCTCTGTGTGAAATTCGGGCGGCTGTCCCCAGGGAGAGCGCGTCGCTACACTACAGCGCCACCCATTTTTTGGGGGTATTTTTTCCTGCTTGCAGTTTTAATTGTTTTTCCTATCGAAGTGGATTTTTCTACAGAATTTTGCCAAGGACAACCCTTTTGTTGTCGTGGGTTCTTTTACGTGTGCTAAGTGCATGCTGCACACGGGACCTCGGTTTATCGTCTCATCCGAATGACTAGCGTCCAGACCACCACTCAAGGTCTAGTGGAGGGGGAGAAAATATGGCGGACGCGTTACCTCTAGGCCATCACTCCGCAAGAAACTGAAACCCCAAACTGAGGTGGAGGTCTACATTATTCTTCTTCTGCGTTCACTCGTATGCACACGAGTGGGCTTTTACGTGTATGACCGTTTTTACCCCGCCATGTAGGCAGCCATACTCCATTTTCGGGGGTGTGCATGCTGGGTATGTTCTTGTTTCCATAACCCACCGAACGCTGACATG
>NC_134876.1:59393217-59395717 GCF_041734735.1 Babylonia areolata
CTTTTCAATCTTAGGTTGGAGAGAGAGGGAGAGAGAGGGAGATGAAGAGAGAGAGAAAGAGAGAGAGAGAGAGGGAGAGAGAGGGAGATGAAGAGAGAGAGAAAGAGAGAGAGAGAGAAAAAACTGAACACTGTTTAATGTCATTAGCTGAAAAGCTCTGGTGACATAGTAGGTACTAATCAGAACAAAATGGTGCAAAACTGATAAAAATGGAACAGAAAAAAAACAAAAAACAGAATCGAAACAACATTAATCATTAAGAGATTTGCGACGCTTTGGCACTTTGTCATCAGTTTAACTCTCTCCATACGAACGGCGAAAGAGACGACGTTAACAGCGTTTCACCCCAATTACAACCAACAAAATATTGCAGTCGGAAGGCTCTTATACTGAAGAGGTAAATGTTGACAAAGAAAACCACAATTCTGACGACGGAAGCTAAAGCTTGGGTCATTCAGACACCCACTGGACATCCGAGGGGTTTGTGTAGAGGAGAAGAGAGGGCTGGCCGTACTGAGTGAGTTAAAGTACATGTGACAGAGGGGTAATGTATGTGCCTTTTTTCAATCGTTCGTCTCCAAGGTTTGAACAGTACACAGAAAACAAAGTACAGATAAATCATATAATAAATATTCACGCATGTAACATCGACGAGAGAGAGAGAGAGAGAGAGAGAGAGAGGACACCCGTGCAGGCATACCAGTCTTACCTGAACGTCGGTCGACATGTTACATGAACGAACAAATGACCACCACTCAAGTCCAAGGGAGAGGGTGAAGTAAAAAAAAAAAAAAAAAAAAAAAAAAAATCCCGTTTCGTACATGGGACTCGAACCAGTGCATATTCGCACGCAAGTCGAGCGTATTACCCACTAAGCCGTGCTCCACCAGACTAACCGTTTGACTTCTTCTTCTTCTGCGTTCACTCGTATGCACACGAGTGGGCTTTTACGTGTATGACCGTTTTTACCCCGCCATGTAGGCAGCCATACTCCGTTTTCGGGGGTGTGCATGCTGGGTATGTTCTTGTTTCCATTACCCACCGAACGCTGACATGGATTACAGGATCTTTAACGTGCGTATTTGATCTTCTGCTTGCATATACACACGAAGGGGGTTCAGGCACGAGCAGGTCTGCACATACGTTGACCTGGGAGATCGTAAAAATCTCCACCCTTTACCCACCAGGCGCCGTCACCGTGATTCGAACTCGGGACCCTCAGATTGACAGTCCAACGCTTTAACCACTCGGCTATTGCGCCCGTCAACCGTTTGACATTTATATACATTACATAATACATCCTGCTGAATAACAAAAGAGCGCAGGAGCAATTCAGTGGCCCAGTCAGTACAGTCTCGTCATGCCGTCACGCATCGTTCCACTGCCTGTCATATCAATGGGCTGATTCGTCATGTTGATGGCCAGTGGTTACAAGAGAGGGAGAGAGAGAGAGAGAGAGAGAGGGAGGGAGAGAGAGAGGGAGAGGAAGAGAGAGAGGGGAGCGGCGGAGAGGGAGGGAGACAGAGAAAGAGAGAAAGACTTCCACAAAGAGAGAGAGAGAGAGTTGTCAGAGAGACAGAGAGAGAGAGAGAGGGAGAGAGAGAGGAGGGCGGCGGAGAGGGAGGGAGACATGGAAAGAGAGAGAGACTTCCCAGAGAAAGAGAGAGAGTTGTAGGAGAGAGACAGAGAGAGAGGGGGAGAGAGAGAGACTTGCCACAAAGAGAGAGAGAGAGGGAGAGATAGAGAGAGAGAGAGAGAGATAGAGAGACTTGCCACAGAGAAAGACAGATAGATAGAGAGAGAAACTTGCCACAGAGATAGAGAAAAAGAGAAAAGAGAGAGAAACGACACACACACACACACACACACACACACACACACACAGAAAGATAGACATACATACAGACAGACAGACAGATAGATAGATAGATAGATAGATAGATAGATAGACAGTGTGTGTATAAGTGCGAGAGAGAGAGAACGCAGGAACGCAGGAAGTTTAATGCGAAGGCCAGCCTGTCCACATGAGAACACGTACACATAAAGATAACGATCTGAAAAAAAATGAGGGAAAAACCAGATTCAACAGAACTTAAACATAATTGCTCTGTCACGCATTTTGATTTTAACATTCTAAATTAAACTTCACATCAGTTCCTCTCTGGAACGAAAAGCATAGCAAATAAACATGGCGACATCTCTTATTACACACCCATCTTCATTTTGTAACAAAAATGGAATTGGTGGAGTGTTACTATTTCTATAATGTTTAAATATATGCTTTTCTCGTAGTTTAGCATATACAGGACATCTAATAAGAAAATGAACTTCAGTTTCCAGATCATCACAAAAGGGACAGTTTTTTGGTGTTGACATATTGTCATATATTTTATTTACTTTAATGTCATTAACGCCTAGACGAAACTTCACCAGCGAAAGAGAGAGAAAGAGAGAGAGAGATACTTGCCACACTGAGAGCGAGAGACTTGCCAGAGAGAGA
>NC_134876.1:59400717-59403217 GCF_041734735.1 Babylonia areolata
ACAGGATGGCGCCTCCTGGCTTTTGCCCCCTAACCCCCCCCCCCCCCCCCCCCACATCCCCGCCCCCCACCATCCCTACTCACTATCCCCCACCGCCACCCCACACCACCACCCCCCCCCCCCCCCCCCCCCGCCCCCCCCCCCCTCCCTCCGGGAAAAAACAGAAGCGGCGGTGTAGAAAAGGTCACAGAACGTATTTTGCCTTCACAACCCAGAGAACGTGTCTTTTTTTTCCTGCTACTGTACATGCTACGGTCTTTGACCTCACACCCCCACACACCCACACATGTGAGGTAAAGCCGGAACTGAGCTGAACGGTCAGTGACCCTCCCTCTGTCCAGCCCCTCCCCTCCCCTCCCTCCCCCCCCCCTGCCCCCCCCCTCCCCCCCTGCACCATTCCTTCCATCATCTTCCTCTCATCTGTCTGGCACTGAGGTAGTGTGGGGATGTGGGGAAGGAGGGTAAGGTTTGTATTGCTTTTTAGTGTTGTGTGTCTTCATGTTTTACATTTATTTGCTTATTTATCATCATTGTTGTCTTATTTATTTATTTATCTATTTATTATTATCATTATTATTATTATTATTATTATTACTACTACTACTACTTTTTTTCTTTTTTTTATATTATAATTATTATTTATTTATTTATTTATGTACGCTTATCTATTATTTATTCTTTTTTTTTTTCCTTTTTTTTTTCTCAAGGCCTGACTAAGCGCGTTGGGTTACGCTGCTGGTCAGGCATCTGCTTGGCAGATGTGGTGTAGTGTATATGGATTTGTCCGAACGCAGTGACGCCTCTTTGAGCTACTGATACTGGTACTGATACTGTTGTTGTTGAATTCTCAGGGGATTTCTCTATGGAAAATTCGAGCTGCTCTTCTTCCCAGCCGGGGAGTACGTACTGCCAGAACAAAGAGCTATAAATAGATAAATAATTATGTAAAACACACACACACACATACACATACACACACACACATTTTCTTTAAATGACTATCCTTCACAAAAACAGAAGGGAAGAAAATTCGATCTGTGTAAATTGAATTATCAAATCAAATTAACCATCAACGGGAGAACAACATCACCACCACCACCACGAACAACAATAATAAAAAAAAACCCAAAAAAACCCACACCTCACGCGCAAAAAACAAAACAAAAAACAACAACAAAAAACAAAAAACAAGAAAAAAAAAGTGAAACAACATCAACAGAAAAAAAGGAAGAGAAAAAGAAGAAGAAGAAAAACAAAAAACAACAACAATGAGTAATGCCAAGGCCCCCCCCCCTCCTACTACCACCACCCCACCCAAACCAACACTCTACTCAAGACAATACAAGCAGCAGCAGCATACTACACAGCCAAACCATCACACATCCTATCCATCTGACAGGCGAGTGACCGGGCAAGCAAACAACAACACAACTTGGGGAAACTGGAATCCGACACCACCACACCCTGCTGACTGGCTGGCACCACACGTGAACAGAACTCAGAACTCAGAGACAAAGGGAGGTGTAGTGGGACAGGGGTGGGTGGGGTGAGGGTAAGGTGTGGTGGTAGGTAGGGAGGAGGAGGTAGGGGGCACAAGGGAGGCGGGGGGTGGGGTGGGGGGGGGACGGGAGTGGGGGTAGGGGGTGGGGTGATGTAGGTGGGTGGGTGGGTGGGGGTATGGTAGGGAGGAGGAGGTAGGGGGCACAAGGAAGGTGGGGGACGAGAGTCGGGGGGGGGGGCGTGGGGGGGGGGGGTGATGTAGGTGGGTGGGTGGGAGGAAAAGTATGGTAGGGAGGAAAAGGTAGGTAGGGGGCACAAGGGAGGTGGGGTGGGGTGGGTGGGTTGGTTGGGGGGGGGGGTAAGGTAGGGAGGAGGCTGGGTAGGGGGCGAGGTGAATAGGATGCAGGGTAGGGTGGGGAGAGAGAGGGGAGGGGCGTAACATGGGCGAGAATGGGATGGTTAGGTGGAGCAGAGGGAGAGGGAGAGAAGAGAGAGAGGGGGGAGGGAGAGAAGAGAGAGAGGGGGGAGAGAGATGGGGAGAGAGGGAGAGAAGAGAGGGACAGGTGGGGAGAGGGAGAGAAGAGAGAGAGAGGGGGAAGGAGAGAGAGAGAGAGGGGGGAGGGAGAGAAGAGAGAGAGAGAGGGAGGGAGAGGGAGAGAGAGAGAGGGGAGAAGGAGAAAAGAGAGAGACAGGGAGAGAGGGGGAGAGGGAGAGAGAGAGAGAGTGGGGGGGAGAGGAAGAGAAGAGACAGAGAGAGAGGGAGAGAAGAGGGAGAGAAGAGGGAGAGAGGGGGAGAGAGAGAGAGGGGGGGAGAAAGAATGAGAGAGACAGACAGAGAGGGGGAGAGAGAGAGAGACAGAGACAGAGGCAGAGAGACAGAGAGAGACAGAGACAGATACAGAGAGAGAAGAAAACAAAACGAAACAAAACGGCGTTGAGATGGTGCCATCCAATCCAACCAAGCCTCCTGCATTAATAAAGTAAGCAGTGAAGCAAGTGC
>NC_134876.1:59408217-59410717 GCF_041734735.1 Babylonia areolata
TTCTCTCTTTTCCCCCGCATAATTACATTTTAATTCATTCATAATTCTCTGTCTGTTTGCTTCTGTATTCATGGACAGCTAATATAACAAAATGACATAAGTTTTACAGTTGGGCCAACAGCAAAATGAGAGATATATATTCTTAATGGTTTCTCCATTGCAATGGGAAATCATTTACAGCCTAGTCTTTTGTGAAGGACTATGACTAGGAGGCAAAATTGCACTGGCTTTTAATGCTGCAGCCTTGGGGGTTAGTTGGCCTTTGGGAACCATCCCCAACGCCGACTGTCCTAAAACCCTCTTGGCCGAGAGAGTGGGGATGTAACTTGGGCAAGACACTCTCCACTGGAATCAAATTCCAGCCCAGATATCTAGTCGGGACAGCAGTTTCCTTTTTGTTCTGATGGTCACAGTCGGACACGACTGACTATTATACATGGATGGACATCATCTTTGCGTGTAAGATTTTAGCCTCGAACGAGTGATTTGTCCGGATTTTTCCTTTGCTCTCGTGTCTTTTTTTGTCTGTTTGCCTCTCCCCCTCCTTTCTCTCTCTCTCTCTCTCTCTCTCTCTCTCTCTCTCTCTCTCTCTCTCTCTCTGTCTCTGTCTATCTCTCCCTCTCTCCTCTCTATCTATCTGTCCCCCCTCCTTCTTCTCTCTCAGCTCTCACTCTCTAGTCATCTAAGTAAATCCCCGTCTCCAACAACAACATCAACAACATAAACACACACACACACACACACACACACACACACACACACACACACACACACACACACACACACACTCACTCTGCCTCTGTCTCTCTCTGTCTCTGTCTCTTTCTCGGGGGTGTGTGTGTGTGTGTGTGTGTGTGTGTGTGTGTGTGTGTGTGTGTGTGGGTGGGTGTGTGTGTGCGTGCGTGCGTGCGTGCGTGCGTGCGTGCGTGTGTGTGTGTGTGTGTGTTCCTTTCATCACCTTTATTATGGTTATGATGATGATGGTGATAATTAATATTAGAGCTGCTGTTGTTCTTGTTATTGCTGCCTCCGCCTCCGCAGGTTCACAGACGACGTTGGAAGGCAACGCCTAAAATCTGTATCCTTGAGAAAAATATTTGTGAGCTTTACGTCTTCTTCTTCTTCTTCTTCTTCCTACTTCTTCTTCTCTTCTTCTTCAGGCTGGATGACCATGCACGTTGAACTTACATCTTGACATGCATAATCATTGCTCAATTAAACTCACCCCCAACCCCTACCCCATGCTGCTTTCCTGAAAGACTGCATGGTTGGAGCTCTTAAAGACTGGACAAGAGGTTGCGTGTCTGCAGGCCCTAATTAAGTTGCCAGACAATCAGCTTCTCCACCACGTATCCCTCTTACCCCCCCCCCCCCCCACCAACCCCTACCTCCACCCCCCACCCCCACCACCACCCGTCCACCTCCTCCTCCTTCTTGCGCTGGTCAGCCAATCATGGTGTGAATTAACATTCCTTCCGCACACACTCACTGGTGATGTGTATCAGTCGATCGTGTGGCTGGAGTTTCACGTAACCAAGTGGCATGTGGTATTCACCACTTAGTACCATTACGTATGTACTCTCCGTAGGAACAGGCTGCTGCCAGAATTCTTTCTGAGTGGTAGGTAAAAGGCTGTATGATAGTCAAGTGGTGGTGTCCTACTATGACCAGGGAAAGATGTTTGTGAGTAGAGAAAGCAACTGCTGTCCCGAATATCTGGGCTAGAATTTGATTATAGTGGAGACGGGCGCAATAGCCGAGTGGTTAAAGCGTTGGACTGTCAATCTGAGGGTCCCGGGTTCGAAACACGGTGACGGCGCCTGGTGGGTGAAGGGTGGAGATTTTTACGATCTCCCCGGTCAACAAATGTGCAGACCTGCTAGTGCCTGAACCCCCTTCGTGTGTATATGCAAGCAGAAGATCAAATACGCACGTTAAAGATCCTGTAACCCATGTCAGCGTTCGGTGGGTTATGGAAACAAGAAAATACCCAGCATGCACACCCCCGAAAACGGAGTATGGCTGCCTACATGGCGGGGTAAAAACGGTCATACACGTAAAAGCCCACTCGTGTGCATACGAACGCAGAAGAAGAAGGAGAAGATTATAGTGGAGAGCGTCTTGCCCAAGTAACATCCCCGCTCTCTCGGCCAGGAGGGTTTTAGGACAGTCGATGTTGGGATGGTTCCCTCCCAAGGGCCAACCAGCCCCCAAGGCTGCAGCAACTAAGAGCCAGTGCAATTTTGCTTCCTAGTTTGAGAGTCATAGTCCTTCACAAAAGACTAAGCTGTAAAAGTCTGTAGTGGTGTGCTAAATAGTATACTGGGATGTCTGTTCATGTCTACAGGTCAGTGATCTCAGTCAACTCCTGAACAAAGAGGCCTTAGGAAGGGGAAATAAGAAAAAAAGAAGAAGGAATTGAGTTTCCATCTCCTATTTATTATCACGCATATTTTTTTTTTTCAGTGCGTGTTAGTGTTTTATGTTATACGAGCAGCTG
>NC_134876.1:59415717-59495717 GCF_041734735.1 Babylonia areolata
GTGCACACACGCGCGTTCACACTCACAAACACACACCGTTACTGATACACACACCCACCCACACTCACACACACACACACACACACACACACACACACACACACACACACACACACACACACACACACACACGCACGCACTCACTCATTCACTCACTCATTAACACACAAACACACACATGCGTGCACGCATACACACGCACCCAAAAAGTAAATCAATTAGTGGTTGACTAGTTGAGATATGTTATTATGCACACACACACACACACACACATACATACATACATACATATATATATATATATATATATATATATATACCTAGTACAAACACGCACACATGCACAAACATACTCACTCGCTCTCTCTCACACACACACATACACACACGCTTTAACACACACACACACACACACACACACACACACTCCGCCCCCCCCCCCCCCCCTTCCGCCTCCACCACCCCCACCCAACACACACACACTGATGCTTACACACACTTACTGACAGCACGGACTGCACTGAATCCCATCCCCCACCCACACACCCCTCACCATCCCTATCCCCCACCTTCCCTCTCACCACCAAGGGTGAATAGATGTAAAGTCACATATATTATCATCAGACCATTTTAGCCTCAGTGAGGAGATTCTAATTATGGCCAAAAGAAGCAGAACGAAGATTACGCCTCCAGCGAAAGGAAGAATTCTATGCCAGCGAAAGGAAGAATTATGCCTCCAGCGAAAAGAAGAAAATGACTGGTGCGAAAGCGCTTTGATTTGCCTCTGCACAAGATTCAGTACTATATAAATACCATTATTATTATTATTAATTCTATGCCAGCGAAAGGAAGAGTTATGCCTCCAGCGAAAGGAAGAAAATGACTGGTGCGAAAGCGCTTTGATTTGTCCCTGCACAAGATTCAGCGCTATATAAATACCATTATTATTATTATTGTTATTATTAATTCTATGCCAGCGAAAGGTACAGTTATGCCTCCAGCGAAAGGAAGAGTTATGCCTCCAGCGAAAGGAAGAATTATGCCAGCGAAAGGAAGAATTATGCCTCCAGCGAAAGGAGGAATTATGCCTCCAGCGAAATCTGTGGCCGGCGGGAATAGGCTCTCTATAGTTGATACGGCCCCCTCAGCACTATGTGTTATACGTTATCCTACTGACAACACTGGACCATTGTGTTAGCAGGGACCTGTGTGGACAATGGATGGTCTCAAGTCAGTTCGCGTCACTCGCTTTCGTGTAGATTTCTGCTGTTTTTTCCACTGACGGCCGCTATTGCCAGGGATAAGAGATACTGCTGCTGCTGCTGATGGTGGTGGTGGTGGTGGTGGTCAACGGTGTTTTTGTGTGTATTTGTTGATGTTGGATTTGTTGACGGCAAAAAACAACATAAAAACCCTTTCAGTTCCTCAGTACTTTTCATTTGGTTATTCCCTCTGTGCGTGCGTGCAGTGTGTGTGTGTGTGTGTGTGTGTGTGTGTGTGTGTGTGTGTGTGTGTGTGTGTGTGTGATTTCATGTAACCGGCTGTTTCTGTATTTTCTGTATTGCGATCTCTCTCTCTCTCTCTCTCTCCCTCTCTCTCTCTCTCTCTCTCTCGCTCTCTCGCTCAAAGTCTCTTTAGTATTATTTCATATATATTGGTATATATATGAATGAGGTTTTGCAAGAAAAAAAAAACAACCTAAAAGAAGATTTAAAAAATGAATCGTGAAAGCGTTGGAACAGAGTTCAATCTTAAACTGAAAAACAACTACTATAATAGCTGTACTATTCAGTCATGAAGCTCTCTAATACAGAACCTCATCTTTTCTGTGGCGTCCATCATCAGGTTCTTCTTCGTCTTCTTGGTTAGGTGGGCTGTAGATCCTGGTGCGTTCACTCGTATGTACGCGAGCCTGAGCGGGCTTCATTTGACGTGTATGACCATTTTTACCCTGCCATGTAGGCAGCCATACTCCGTTTTCGGGGGTGTGCATGCTGGGTATGTTCTTGTTTCCATAACCCACCGCGGAACGCTGACATGGATTACAGCTAGGATCTTTAACATAGTGCGTATTTGATCTTCTGCTTGCGTACAATATATACACGAATGGGGATCAGGCACAAGCAGGTCTGCACATGTATGTGTCGACCTGGAAGATCGGAAAAAAAAACAACTCTACCCTTTACCCACCAGGTGCCGTTACCGAGATTCGAACCAGGGACCGTTCAGACTGAAAGTCCAACGCTTTAACCACTCGGCTATTGCACCCGTCAGTCACTGTTTTAGTGTAGCCGCACTGAGAAGACTAGCTCTTTGCCAGACGGGCCGGTACACCAGTTCATCCAGGACGACAACAACAACAACAAACAATCCGGTTCACCTGCCGACCTTTTTACAACCACTTCGCCACAGCTGAGCAGAGGAGCAGACCCACTTACGGTCGTGGAGGTGGGTGGTGATAAATTCATTCATCTCCCCACAACCCTCTTGCAACGAGAGACTTAGCAGACCAGTACAGGTTACGTACCGCTACATACATAGCTCCTCCTATCTCGCCACTGCCCACATAACACCCAATGTGTACGTAGCGATGCCTCTGCCACTGATAGGTTCCCAAACAGCTGTGTATCAAAAGGACGATGATGAAAACAGAAACCCATGCACCAGATTTATTAGGAAGCGGTGCATCCCCCGTTCTGCTCACTTCCAGAATAGAACAACCATCAGGTGTTAAAAATAACTTTGACTGACCTGGCTCTGACGATAAAGTGGTGATCCCCCCCCCCCCGCCCGCCTCCCCCAAACCTACGCGTTATTGTCTGACACACACACACACACACACACACACATCAAGACACACACAGAAACGCATGTGTACACAGAGACAGACAGGCAGACAGACCGACAGCACACATATGCACACACATTGAACACACACAACCGCGCTCATGTTTTTTCCTCCCCCCAACCAGAAGCTGATGAAGTTGAAGGGGAGGACGACGAGTGCTAAGTCAGTAGAAGTGAAGATAATGATGAGTTTGAGGATGAAGAAAAGACTGAGACTGAAGAAGATGATGGTGACGACGAAGGAGAACTTGAGATAAGATTATTAAAAAAAAAAAAAAAAAACGATGAAGGGGAAGGAGAAGAGAAGAAGAAGGAGAGAAGAGGAAGAATATGATGGCCGCGGAGAAGAAGAGAAAACGAAGACTGAAGAATACGAAAGGAGAAGATAACTGAGGAGAAGGACAAAGAACTGATGAGCGAGCGAACGAACGGACGGAAGAAAGAAAACAAATGGATATCATAATATATAACTCATTTTGAAAAAAAAAAAAAAAAAAAAAAAAAAAAAACCAATGAAAGAGGCCCCAGTCTCCTGTCTCACAGCTGGGACTTATTCTTGACCTGAACAATAGGCGACACGACATGACTACTCAGTCACGACTGATAGTAGATGGCAATAACGAAGTTCTCACTTTGCTGAGAGAAAGAGACTCTACCTGCATAGAGATCTTAAGACCCTGCATTGTTTTCAAAACCATTTATCAACGAAAACATAATATACACATTTAAAATACATGAAATGAAAGAACAATGAGGCTGAGAGAGCAAAGGTTTAAATAACAACGAAGGGTAGTAACTCTCTCCATTCAAAAGTCAATGTTGCTGCCGATTCGGCTAACACAGAGAGAGGTACAGAGTTACTACCCTTTATTGTTTCAGAATACATGGTTACAAGACTTCAGCTGGATTTGGATTTTCTGATGTTATTGTCAGTTCATCGCAATCGTTATGGACATGTGGGATATGAGAACGAAACAGAACTGATTCCGTGATGAAGGAAAAGAAGCTTCCCTCAACAATCGCGCGCGCGCTCACCACTGAGCTGAACAGGACTATTGAACTCAGTCGATGGCGCGCGTGCGCGCGCGCGCGCACACACACACACACACATACACACACACTCACCGTCGGGCACTCACTCACACACATACAAATCGAACAGGGAAGATATAAACTGAATACACCGAAAGAACAAAGACTGTGTGATACTTGTAACAGTTTAGAAGATGAGATTCACCTTTTAGACAATTGTGTAAAGTACAATACTTACAGACACAGATTCCTAATCGATATATGTCGTCCAAATGCAAAGCCTAGTGAATTGATCCTTCTGACAGAAATACAGCCAAGGCTGGGTAAATTTGTTCATGAATGTTTCTCTTCTTAATATGCTCATGTTTATGTTTCATTGTGTCTTATAAACTTTAACGTTTTATGACAATAAAAAGTATTCTATTCTATTCTATTCTATTCACACACACACACACACACACACACACACACACACACACACTCACACACACACACACTCACTCACACACACACACACACACACACACACAACACACACACACACACACACACACACACACACACTCACTCACCACACACACACACACACACACAAACACACACACACACTCACACACACACACACACACACACACACACACACACACACACTCACTCACTCACACACACACACACACACACACAACACACACACACACACCACACACAAACACACACACACACACACACACACACACACACACACACACACACACACACACACACACACTCACACACACACACACACAGGGGCGTGGTGGGCTGCGAACGCCCTGCTCAGTGTTCTGTCTGCCTGGCAGATCCTTGCTCGAGCGATATAATAAATAAACATGCTGCACGTGCGCTTTCACTCAGGGCCGCTCTTTCTTTCTTTCTTTCTTTTTTTTCCCCCCGCCAGCCGGGCTCATCACAGCTGACACAGCGAGACGAATGATGTTTTGGCGTGCACCATTTCAGCGCAGAGGCAGCATGAACTTCTCCCAACCAGTGTGCACCAGTGATCAGGGGGTTCGAGGTCCCGCTTCGGCCTCCGTCAGTGGTGTTGTGTGTGTCCTTGGGAAAGTCACTTCACTCCGGTTTCCTTTACTCCACCCACCCACACCAGGTGTGAATGGGTGGGTACCTGACATGGGTTTTGGGAAGGTTAAAACGGCTGAGGGTTAGGACTGAGCTCCATTTACCTTCCTAAACCGGGCGCAGTAGCCGAGCCGTTAAAGCGTTGGACTTTCAATCTGAGGGTCCCGGGTTCGAATCTCAGTAACGGTGCCTGGTGAGTAAAGGGTGGAGATTTTTCCGACCTCCCAGGTCAACGTATGTGCAGACCTGAGTAAAGGGTAGGATTTTCCCGATCTTCCAGGTCATGATCTGTGCAGACCTACTTGGTAGTGCCTGAACCCCCTTCGTGTGTATACGCACGTCGCAGAAGATCAATTACGCGCGTTAAAGATACCGGCTGTGATCCATGTGAAGTGTTCGGTGGGTTATGGAGACACGAAAATACCCAGCATGTATCACTGAACCACGACAGAGTCATCGGCAAGTCGATGTTGGTCGTGTAAAGGAATGAAAGAAAAAAGTTCGGCCGGCCGAGTCCTTGCTGACAAAGTGGATACAAATTCACTACCCCAATGGCTAAAGAAGTCATAGGATCTTGAGCATCCAGCTTCTATTTCAATGCAAGGCGCGTGGTGGGAGGTGTGAGAATAGAGCCTACTTTCGAAGCGTTGGTAGTATGAGAAAAAACCCGGCACATCAGTTTCAGTTTCTCAGTCAAGGAGGCGTCACTGCGTTCGGAAAAATCCATAATCATGAGCTTCTCCCGGCACATCTGCTCAGCAGATACCTGACAGTAGTAGCATAGCTCAATGCGCTAGTTAGACCTTGAGTATACTATGCATGAATATGTACTTATATGTACATGAATATGTGCATGAATATGTACCTACCAGAGTGGAATTCTTCAACCTGATTTTGCCAGAGGACAATACTTTTGTAGCCATAGAATAGATTAGAATATGTCTTTATTACCAAGTGTACCGGGGTCACAAGGAATACAAGGAATATTGGGGGGGGGGGGGGGGGGGGGGTCGAACATAATAAGGTACGAACATAAATCGAAAATCAAACACAAACACAGATACAGTAGAATTTAGGATATATACAAGTGCATATCAATATAAAAACTTGTGCATGCTCACACATGCGCGCGCACACACACACACCCTCTCTCTCTATCTCCCTCTCTCTCTCTCTCACACAAACGTTTGAACAGAAGCCGCATATTACATGGTGGTTTTGTTCATTGCGTCGAGTGCGTGCTGCATGCGAAACCTCAGTTTATCGTCTCATCCGAATGACTGACTATACGCTCAGTTTGATTTTCCAGTCAACTTGAACTTGAGGTGGAAGAGCAAGTGTGGGAATCGAACTCAGACCCTCGTCACAGACACTGTGTCGGCAGACGTGTGTCTTAACCGTTCTGCCACCATCCTTAACGACAGTATTGATGTTGCAGCATGCGCTTAGCATACCAAAGAGAACCCCTCTGCAATGAAAAGGGTTGACCCTGGCAGAATTTTGCAGGAAAAAAACTGTTCACTTTGATAGAACAACGAATGCTCTTGCAGACAGTAGAAAAGGGAGAAGAGGGCCAGGTGTGGGTGAGCCTGGGGTGAAATGGAATTTTATTTCATTAGGGTAATGAGACTAAGCAATTTGTTTGTTCACCAGCCCTATGACACAAAACGACTTGAAAGGGGAAAGAGTGTGTGACACCCCCACCCCACACAAAGAGAGAGAGAGAGAGAGAGAGAGAGAGGGGGGGGGGTAATGAAAAACAAAACAAAACAAAAAAAACAAAAAAAAACCAGACATGGGTGGGCGTTCCTCAAATAGCGAAATCGGAGTCACAGGTGTTAGGTGTCTTTCTGGAGCGCAGAACTGAATTTTTATTTCGTCCGTCTGTGCAACGATTTAAAGAAAGATATGGCAGTTGCTCCAATGCAGTTCCTACCAAATTTGCATAAAAAAAAACAAACAGCAGCAACAACAACAACAACACAGATTTGCATCAAGTGCCATGAAGTATTTTGGGTCTTGTGGCGTTGGTTTCTGTGACGTTTTGCATCAAGATGCCAAGACAGAGAAGAACCAGGCGCTGAGCGTGGAAACTGTGTGGGCGACGGGGGTGTGGTGGGGTGGGGGTGGTGTACGGGTGTGTGAGTGGGTGGGGTTGTTATCGCGGGAAGGGAGGAGGTGTGTGTGTGTGTGAGTCATCTTCAGTTGTTGTGTTTAGTTTAATTTTTGGTTGTTGAGGAGCGAGGTTCGGGGTGGGTCCGTCGGTGAGGATGATGGGAGTGAGAGAGAGAGAGAGAGAGAGAGAGAGAGAGAGTGTGTGTGTGTGTGTGTGTGTGTGTGTGTGTGTGTGTGTGTGTGTGTGTGTGTGTGTGTGTGTGTGTGTGCACGCGTGCCTGCAGATGTGCATGTGTGCTGGGGTCCATATAGTGAGTTTTTTATGTGTGTCTTTTTTTTTACGTCTCGTGTTAGTATCAGTTGAGCGGATTAACACTGTTTCTCAGAGTGATATGCTGGTTGATAACTCAATTTTAGTATCATAGTACTTATAAAACCCAACCCGCATGGAGGTTGTCGCTGGGACTGATTTCAACTTTCCGTTTTCGTTGTCTTCTTCTGCTGAATGGGTCTTTGTTCTCATTCTGCACTGATCAGACGTACGTACATGTACACGGACATCAGTACGAGCGCACGCACGCACGCGTGCACACACACGCACGCACGCGTGCACACACACAAACGCACGCACGCGCGCACAAACACACACACACACACAAACGCACGCACGCACACACACAAACGCACGCACACACACACACACATGCACTGACACACCGTCGCACGCACACACGCACACATACTCTTTACAGGCTCATAAAAAGAGATAGAAGCAGTCAGCCAGCCATTCCAAGACAAAGAAACAGACAAGACAGCAGCGAAAACTGAGAAATGTGAAGCGTTGCCGCAATGAAACAGGAGAATGCTTGTATTGGGGGAGAAAGAGGGGAGGAGAGAGAGAGAGAGAGAGAGAGAGAGGGGGGGGGGGGAGACAGAGGGGTGACAGGGAGAGAGAAAGAGACAGAATGAGAAAGAGATCGCGGATTAGATAGAAAGAGAGCCGGCGGGGAGACCGAGAAGAAGAAGAAGAGAGTGGGGAGAGGAGGGGGGGGGGGGGGTAAGCAGAGATGGGAGGGGGGGGGGTTGCATTTCTTCAGGTTAGTAATGTGAACAGTACTTCTTTTGTTTTTTGGCTCCATCGAGCACACACACACACACGCAGACAGACAACAGACAGAGGCAGAGATAGAGATAGAGAGAGTACAGAGACAGAATGACACAGACACAAACTCGGGACACAATCAGACACTGCACAGACAAAGACAGTGACAGACAGAGACACTGCTAGACAGACATATCAACACAAGACAACTGATGAAACCGTGACAACGAAACATACGCATGGAAAAGTGAGACTGAGAAATGAGAAGCCCGGGGAACCAACACACATCACATGGCAGAGCGGGAACTGAACACGGACACACATTAACAAACAAACGGTGAAAAGAAGCTCTCTCTCCCACACGGCCACCAGAGAATGCAGCAGGAGTCTTTTCCACGTAACGGTCTACATTGGGCAACAACACTCAACAAAGAGCCCCCCCCCCTCTCTCTCTCTCACACACACGCGCAGGCAGGCACGCCATACGCACGCACAGACACATACACAGAGACTCATACGCACAGTCAGACACAAATAGACAGACATACAAACACGAATAGACATACCGACAGACAAACATAAACATAGACACAAACAGACACACACACACACACACATGCACTGTGACAGACACAAACGCAAACACACACACACACTGATTACACAAATTGTGATACACACACACACTGACACACACACAAACATACATTACACACTGACACTCATACTGTCAGTGACGCGCACGCGCGCGCGCACACACACACACTCAAGGTCAGTGACGCGCGCTCACACACACACTCTCTATCTCTCTCTCACTGTCAGTGACTCGCGTGCGCACACACACACACGGACACGCGCACACATACACCCACGGACACACACACACACTGAGGGCGTGGGCGCGAACGAACTGCTGTCTGTCTGATGGCACGTTCACACGCGAGACTCACGGGAGAAATAAACTTGCTGCACGTGCGCTTTCGCTCAGTCGGGGCTTATCAGTCTTGTCTTTCTCGCTTTCATTGCAACAAGGCTCACCACAGCGAGATGGGTGTTTTAGTGGACATCTTTTCACTGCAACCAAAAAACTTAGGACCTGGGTTCTTTGTTTGCTGCAGCACAAGGTTTTAGTGTGGGTTGTGGTATGAAGGCAGGTGGGCCGGGGTGGGGGCAAGGGGGCAAGAAAGAGTTAAACAGTGAAAGATATATAGCTTTAATCCGGAAAACCCTATTTGGACCGTGGAAACACGATAAAAAACCCCAAGCCAACTGGGAACTATTTACACATCCTCGAGACGTGCAATCGCACAACAGAAAAAAAGGTCACATAAAGTGTGCAACAGACTGCAGACTGGGTGACTGTAAAGTAAGCAACAATGCCATTCTATAATCTGATTAAATATTGTGGAGTGAAAACGATATGTGGTTCGTCCGTCGGGATCGACGAGGACCATCTAGTCATCCTGGGGGTGGGTGGGTTGGGCTCTGTGGGTGAACAGATGACTGGTCAGGCCAATCCGCGCCCAGAAGGTTCTGACGCAGTGTGGACAGGGGATGGTGGCGGCTGTCGGGGACTTGCTGGCACTGCTTTTCCTGGCCTGTCTGCGTTGCTCTGCTGCAGCGATTCTGTTGGCCTCACAGGATTTGTAGACCGTCCATGATTCACATCCATAGAGCAATGTGGTGAGAACTATGGCCTTGTATACTTCATCTGTGTCTGTTATCAACTGTTTAATGACAGAGGGAGAGAAAGGGGTGTGGGTGCTAAGACAATGGGGCCGGGGTGTGGGGTGTGGGGAGTAACGTAGAGAGAGAGAGCCGGAGAGAGAGAGAGAGAGAGAGAGAGAGAGAGAGATGTACGAAGGAGGGGGTGGAGAGCGAAAATATAATATCAGTTGAATAGAATATCATTTCATCCGGGTTAAAATGTGATCAGGGTATAAATGAATAGGAGAATGAAAGAGCAAAAGATAAAGAGAGACAGTAAGAGAGAGTACCGTAGGAACATATACACACACGCACGCAAACAGACGCGTGCACATCATCCATGAGCAGACTGTGCATAAACCGAAGCGGCAAAAAAAGATATAGTGTGTGGGAAAAGAAAACCAAGGAGGAACCCTTACATCATAACGTAAATATATATATAAAGTTCCGCCACACGGTGAGATCATCACCATCATCATCCTACACACGACCTTGGAACACAGCTGGCGGTAGGGGCAGAAATGAAGCCATGAGAAACGGGTAGTGCAGGGTGTCTTGGAGAGCAAACGTGCAGTCGAGTGTGTCTTCCTTGATAGCAGAATCCAAGTTTGATAAACTCCTCCTGTGCAATAACTTCCAAAAGATAAGGTGACTGCGTTCGCGATTCCTCCACAGAAGATTCGTTTAGGGGAGGGTAAACAAAAATATTTTTTTTTAAAAGAAAAAAAAACAAGAGAAGCAAGGCCTTCAAGACTCACTTGTGATACACTTAAAAAAAAAAAAAAAAAAAATCCAAGCTTTTTATGTATAGAGTATAGTTTCAAAATGTAATGTTTAAGATGAGAAAGATCAGTTTAAAGAAAATTAGGTCCCCTAGCATTAATTACAGAGTAATTTCCCTTTTTTACTACCTGCACCAACACGTTTGCAAAATAAATAAAACTTCCATGCTTAGCAAAAGAAGTTCCTGTTTGAACAAAAAATGATAACAATGACTGCTCTTGTTGTTGGATCAGAATATCAGATCAAAGTGCCAAGTTTAGAGAATACAAAAAATATAAATATAACAGTAAATGCAGTTTGCATATAATTAGGCTTCATTTAAAAAAAATTTTTGTGTCCATCCCAGAGGTGCAATATGGTTTTAAACAAGATGACTTGAAAGAACTGAATTTTTCCTATTTTTATGCCTAATTTGGTGTCAACTGACAAAGTATTTGCAGAGAAAATGTCAATGTTAAAGTTTACCACGGACACACAGACACACACACACACAGACAACCGAACACCGGGTTAAAACATAGACTCACTTTGTTTACACAAGTGAGTCAAAAAAGAGGTAGCTGTGTATGATGTCCCTTGCAATGTGTTGCAGATTTTTGAGCTGGTCTGTTACTGTGTGATGTTTTGCATCAGAACGCAGAGACGGAGAAAGAACTGCAGGGGGAGGAGAGTGGGGGAACGATCTTTTGCTGTGTTGTCTTTGCTTTGGGTCGGTGTGGAGATTTCGAAGGGCGTGTATTGAGAACCTTTCCTGACACTGACTTTGTTACTGGGCCTAGTAATTTACAACATCAGGAGCGCCTGGGAAAGCGCTTGCACAGCCGCTGTTAACACGTGCTTTCACTTTTCTTTGATATTTTCCCAGTTGTTACAATGTCAGTCTATATATTATTCATCATTCGTTTACCTGTTTATAATGTGACAATCTTTCCCATGCTCATTATTTTATGTTTATTTAAAAACACAGTACTTCTATTGATTCTTTGATAAAAGTTCACTGTATGTTCTGCATCACACACTGTGCTCTTGGTTTGGACCTTTTCATATGGTGTACACTTGCTCGAGAGACATATTTTGTACGCTCTCACAGAACATATAACTTAGCAACTATGTTCGAATGTCAGCATAAACCATATGCACCCACCTACCTGTGTGACTTACTTTCGACTGATCTACAAGGGGTCCCCGAAGTGTGGAATCATAGTAAGAATGAATATTTATTGATAACATTTAGTATATTATGTTCATAGTGACCCCCGTTATTTTATTTTTTAAAATTGTTTACAGGTCCAATCAAAAATGTCATTCCCTAATGACCTGATACGTTCTCCAACAAAGACATCTTCATCACACACACACACAGAACAGTGGCGTGGGGGTGGAGTCTTTCTACATTAGTTTAAAGATTTTCAGGGAAGACTCAAATGAAGTGGAAGAAGAATAGTTCCTGATCTGCGCAGGGTATTAATTCCAGACAACTGGGTCACGAAACGAGAAAGAACGCTGACCGAAGGACTTCGTACTGACAAAGAGAAAAGAAGCGAAGCAGTTGATTATCAGAAGATCGGAGTTGACAGGGTGGGATGTATATGTGGATGATAACTGTAAGGTAACTCAGGGCAGTGCCAGAAACAGATAGATGCAAGTTTGTAGTCGAGTCTGTATTGGGCATGATAGTGAAGAGATTGTAAGAGAGGTGTGACGTGTTCCCGTTTTGGTGACCTGCAAACCAACTGATTCCAGACTTTTGGGATGCTCTGTTATACCGTTTATGGATCTTTTTCCTGTCTTGGCCCAGTTGTATGGGACAAATTGCCATCCTGTGTGCGTGCACGCGCGTGTGTGTGAACAAAGAGAAAAGGTGTCTGGGAGAGCGAGAGTGAGAGAGAGAGAGCGAGCGAGCGAGAGAGAGAGAGAGAGAGAGAGAGAGAGAGAGAGATACATCAACCTGACCTGTTTAAAAGGCTCATTAAGTTTATTTCAAGAAAAAAAAAATCATTCTGGCAACCCTCAGATGGAAAAACAATGTTCAAGATGTGCTGACATAACTGCAAGTTGAGCATATGATGATGATGGAACATCAGTGACATTACATATTCATTTATAAATAAAAACAAGTGCAAGCAGTTTATTCACTTGGAATTATACACAGAGATATAAATGTATATATACATACAGACCCCGACAATCACAGAGACATATACAGTAGGAGGTACACCTTGCGTAAAGCTGACCAGGAAAAGATGCTGACACTGTTGTGAACACAGTGACACCAGTGTTCCTGATGTACAGCACATTCACGGATGCAAAGCTTTCAACATCACAACGAAGGGATGGTGGAACAATTCTTGACAGATAAGTGTTACTGCATCATTTGATTTCTAAAATCAAATCACGTTGCTTAACACTTATAAACCTGCTGACTGCAAAGGAGCCACTTCAGGACTGAGTTAAATTCATAAAATAATGATAATATAGATAAATATTTATCATACATTTCCAGTAGCCAAAGATGTTTACAACCACTCGTTATGGAAAAGCTTGTAGTGTTTTTATTCTTCAGAGATGTCAGGTACGTTTTAAAACCAAATGTGTTATATTATGTGTGTGTGTGTATACATGTTCATGCATGCACATGTATGTACACATGCATGCGTGTGAAATACTGACGTACACAGAAGCAAATTCCAGTAATTTAAGCTGCCAAATTTGATTACTGGGTGCAAATACTACAACATTTGTGTATATGCCAACATGAAAATGTCAATGGTTTAAAGCCATTACAACTTCAGCTTAACACAGTAACTGACACCTGTCATTCTGCTGTGGTCTGCTCTAATAATCATTATCAACAAGGTCTTAAACTTTCGTTTTTAAATCTGAGTTAAATGGATTAACATTTTCATGACGAAGACATCACATCAGCATAACAAGGACACAGTCATATCCAAAAAGAAGAAACTTTCAATGCCATGGATAATCATTATGACGTAATTTGCATAATATATATTAAATGTTATCACTATTAAACATTAGCCAAAATATGCAAAAGTGTACATGACTAACAGCTTAAGAAAAAGCCATATGAAAGTGAAATCTGTTTATGATTTGATTTATTATTCAAATTTAAAAATAAAAATTTAAAAAATGGGGAAAGAAAGAAAGAAAACAAAATAGAACAACAACACACGCTCATCTAACAATGGCAAAATGTCTGATTACATGCATTTTGCTACCTGCTGTGGAAGCACTGGCAATACACATGACATACAAATAAACACAACTACACTTCTTTATCAAACGTGTTACTGCTTCATCATGGTTCTGGTACAACACACAGACCAGCAGAACTAGCACTGCCACAACTCATACCCCACAGCAAACTAAATCAAGTTCAGATCTAGCCAGAAGTTACAGAAAGATAATGCAAGTACGAACATACTCACAACAAAATAAACAGCACCAGATGTCATGCACACGCACAAGGTCTCTGATTGTTTTCCCCACGGAGTGTGCTTGGATTGAAGGAAAAAAAAAAAAAATGCCCCAACAAAACCAATGACTGTATCAAACCAACCAGTCACCCTCAAAACCGTGTATGGTTGGGTAAATGATGGGGCAAAAATGGCCACGTTTCAAATTTTACATACATGTAAATGCCCACTCATAGATCAGAAACATATTGACAGAGAACAACGCTATAAATACCAAGCTTGAAATGACAGCCCTTCATTCAGTAATGTCTGGCAGTGACAATCCTTTATTTCTTTTCAATTCTATATTTGACAACATAAAAGAATTTGCATAAGTACATTAAAAAAAAAAAGCAAAAAAAAAAAGCATCCACTATATATATATATATATATATATATATATAGAGAGAGAGAGAGAGAGAGAGAGAGAGAATGGCTTCTTAGTTTGATCTTTAGTTCTGATGCTCAGCTGTGAAAATGTAAAATTTTCAGTTAATTAGTTAATATCAATGTCCAAAAAAAAAGAAAGAAAAAAAAAAGGGAGCACATTTTGACCTGTGAATTAGTATCTTTATTGCGTATACAAAAAAATTCACCAAAGTAAGGTATCATATTCTTCATTTATTATAACTGAATTATAAGTTGTAAGTTTTCCTTAATTTTTGCCATTGACCTGTATGACATGGGAAAGACTATCAGAGCAGCTTGATAATTTCTTCCATGCACTTTGGACACATGACTGAAAATGTTCCATGTGTCCAGTCATACTGTCTATATCATCACTATATTTTAGTTCAATGCAGAAGCTTAACAGACACAGGCCACACAGGATATCAACAGCAGACAGAAATCAATGAAAGTGAATGTTACAGTGTGTGTACAAGTATGGATCAGTCCTGATGTCAACAGGCAAAAATATCAAGCTAAGATGCAGCTGCAGTCTTTGTCTCCAGTTAACACACAGACAACCACAGTCACAGTGTGATAATCATCAAAGCGGTAATTGTTATCTGAGAATCAAAATGAATTTTGAAAATGAATCACTGTCAAACACACAATAAAGCAACATCTGAAGCCAAATTTTTGTTGAGAGTCCTGCCATTTGCTAGGTATACATGTACATAATTATACAGTCACAGAAAGATTGATAACTTTGTTATCAACAGAAAGACAAACATTCAAAACTGTTCTGATGAAAAAAACAACAACAACACCTCCCCTAACCCCCCCTCCCCCCAAAAAACAAACAACTGAAGCACTATTTAGTACCAGTTAAAAAAAAAAAAAAAGAAAAATAAGACAACGAACAACAACAACTAAAAAAACAGGATGGAAAGACAGACTGAGAACCAGACAGAGTTTCAGAGACAGACATATGCCAGTTAACTTAACACAGACAGACACAAGCTCATCTACTTAACAAATTACCAGGACACATTCATTCTTAAAGGAACACAACTTAATCTCTCTCTATATATATATGTGTGTGTATACCAGCTTCATATACTTGTTTCATTTTTGATCATCTGCCACAAAATCATGATGGCCCAAAGTCACAGTCTCTAGCAGGTCTCCTAATCCTTTGCAGATGCCAAGTACTAGTTGAACTTTTACTTCACCCCACACTGCCAGTCAGATTACTGATTCTATTTGTGTTCAACCTAGTTAAAAAAAAGAAGAAAAAAAAAAGAGAAAAGATGAAAAAAGATATACAAATACAGTAATATAAAGTTCATATCACAACTCATTTCCACAAATGTTACAAAATATTTCTAAAAATCTTGATACAGAAGATCCCTGCCTCTTGCTTTGTACTTAGAAAAAAAAAAAAAATAAAGGCGATCTGACTCCTTTGCAGGTACAAGGAGGTGAAAACAAAAGTTTCTTCCTTTTCAATTTTTACATTTACTTGCAGGTATCAAACCATTCCCTTGCAATTATCCACATGATTTCCTTTCTAATCTTTTAAAACCTTCATGAACATGACTGTTTTCTTTAGTTTCAGTGTAAAGAAATCTAAAAAATCATGCACTGATTTACTCCCACCAATGGTTCTCAAATCCCCAAATCGTTTCTGTTTACTTCTGTTCAACCAGATTAAAACAAGAAATGCTTTTGCAAATAAGTTCACATAACAACTAACTTCTATGTAAATGTGCTTGACTTGAAGATGAAAGGTTTGGAAAATGACTCATTACTCATAATAATTTTATCTCATATCCTTATAATGTTCTACACACACACACACACAAAAGAAAGAAATGAGCTTCATTCAGTTCAGTTTTTGTTTTTTGATGATGGATTTCATGAACTGGTTCATGTTTGTGAAACACATCCACATTTATGAACTGACAGATTAATTTGCCAGGAAGTAAAAATAGGTCAGCAGCAATATTTGGTAAAGGCATTTCGTTAATTTTTTCCAACACATTTCACCAGTGGTGGATGTTGTTGAAATCTTTGCACTTTCATCAATTTTTGTGCCAACATGCATACATTGCTGTGTATAAATCCAGACGCTAAACAACAGCGACAAATGATAATTGGGGGGGGGGAAGGTATGATCAATATCATTCACAGTTGAAGTGATACCAGTCAAAAATATGAAAAATCTGCTCTGTACAGCAGAAGCACCAACAAAAATAAGACCACGCTTATGTAAGATAATATATTCTGAACTCCCTATTTACTGCTATTAATCATGCATAAACTTATGAATGAATCAGTGCATGAATCACAGCATGTAGTTTCCCCCACTGAACACACGTATCCTCCATGAAGAACTGTTGAGTGCTAAGTAGTCTTTTTTTTTTTTTTTTTTTTTAAAACAAATCATAACATAAAGATGTCTATAATAAGCGTGTTTTGAGTGTTTGAAAACAGAAAAGCTATGACTTGCTCAGTTCAATTCAGTTACTCAAGAAGGTGTCACTGCGTTTGGACAAGTCCATATAATTATACACACTACACCATGTCTGCTAAGCAGATGCCTGACCAGCAGTGTAACTCAACGTGCTCAGTCAGGCTGTGCTCCAGACAAGGAGAAAATGACGTGGCTCAAAAGTCTCCCCACCATGCCCCTCCCCCCCCCCCCTCTCCCAAAAGATATGTCTAATTTATTACTGTGATCTTTAGAGATTTTTTTTCTTTCTCTATGTCCCATAACAGACCTCTCAATTCAAGATACTAAACTCTGCCCATGTGCCTGGCAAACGAAGAAAACAAAAATGACATCTGGGTTCATCTGATCATGGGGTCAGCCACACACTTTTTATCCATCCACATTTTTACAGTCTTCTGGCTTTGTTTCTGGCTTTGAAAATGGAAAGACAGCAACGCCTTCATTTCTTTCAGGATAATGCTGTTTCTGATCAACAGCAAGGTCAGTTGCCTCATATTTTTTCTGTCACACACTTCAACTGCACTGCTCTTCTCAGCCAGGCTAAAATGCACTGTGACGTCCGTGAAGGTTTATTCAAAATAAAAGCCTAATAAAGCTACGGTTTGGCTTCATTTATGGCAGAGAGCGAGATTTGCCTAGCAGTTTCCAATCTAGACCTGAATTGACTTTGGAAAGTACAAAATGTGTCAGCTACACGTAATACAAAATTTGAATGCAGAGAAAAGGGGCGCAACCGAAACCTTGCTCTCGGGAGTTAAGACTTTAAATGGCAGCAGGGGATTGGCTGAACTATGGATGACTGACAGGAGTGGAGAGGTCCATAAATAGCTCTCAGTTTTACAGTAATGTCCCTTGGGTTTGTACCAAAAATGTGACACACAAGGTGAACCAAAATTTCACAACTACTGCTGTAAGCATGTAAGTTTCACAAAAAGACATATACATAAAGATGAAGATAAAAGCTTAAAAAAAAAAAAAAAAAAAAAAAAAAAAAAAAAAAAAAAAAAAAAAAAAGAGAATTTTTTTTCACCTGGGTGCAAAAATGGCAGAAAAACATGCCCAATAATATCAAAATATGATGGAGATTAAAATAAAGTTGACTTAAAAAATAACATATTTACTGGACTGGAAGACATAAACAAGAGATCAGGGGGAAAAAATCTGTCAAAATGGAGTCATTTCAAGTTGTGAGTTGTTCTAAAATTGTAGTGACTATGTAAGTGTGTGTATGTGTGTGTGTAACAGTTGTCATACTCATAGTAATCACTTATCTTTGATGTAATATACTTCTTCTGGTAAAATAAAACACAGTATAAAAAAGGCCTTGTCATGTGATGGACAGAGCATAAACTGACAAAAGTTTCTCAGTTTAGCTCACATCATTTATAATGTATCAATTTCATTGTTTTTTGTTGTTTTTTTTCAACTTTTCAATGGCCATACAATCAATGTTCAATTCTCAAAGATCTGCATAACCACATTTGCAATACTTCCATGAAGAGAGATGAAGTGATGAGAAGAGTGAGGATGGGGTTTATACTCCCAACATGTAGGGTGGTGCAGTATTAATTTGATGTGGTGCTCATTTACACAGAGTGTAAACTGAAATGTATGAGGGGGATTTCTATTTTGCAATCAGTATCATGGTATGTCTTTAACACACTCTGCTTAATAAAATGACAGATTACTGATGAGTCTTTAAAAAAAACAACTACAAATGGAGAAAGTTTATAAGAACTGTTGGTTGTAAATAACTCACTTTTGATAAGGGGCGTCCAACGTTTCAGACCATAGGTCTGTCGTCAGGGACCGTGTTAGCTGGAAATAACCATTCCATTTAAGTTTTTAATTTAACTCATTTCCAACTAACACAGTCCCTGAGAAAAGACCTATGCCAGAAATGTTGGACGCCTCTTATCAGAAGTGAGTCTTATTTTACAACCAACAGATTTTACAAACTTTTTCCATTTGTATAAACTACTTTTTTTTGTCTCCCCCCCTCCCACCCCCCCAAAATACCTATTGAACCCACCTTGGAATGAATTATGACAGGCTAATTTACCAAAATCTTATTTTTTAATTCATTTTCTTATTTATCACTTCCTACACATTTGGTTGTGACCTGAACTGGTCAACAATCATACCAATCATCTTTTTAGGTCTTCAGGATGTTGGGGGGGAAGGCAGGGAAGGTGGAGAGGGGTGGGGGGGGGGGAGAATCTTATACAGACTGTTTAAACAGCGCATATTATTTTCATACAAATGAAACAGCAAAGCTGTCAGCACTTTGCTTTGTGTGTGTGACAAACTACATTCATAGTGCAGTGGTTGGCAGTTCTCATCATTCTCACCAGTCCTTCGTTCCAGTCTTTTTCATTCAATTCATTGTGGACAAATTCCCAGAAAACTCAGAACAGCAGAGCGTCACTCAGTGCCGATTTCTGTGTATACTTATAACAGTGTATATATCCATGTGTTTTTTTTTTTTTTTAAGTTCATACAATGTTTCGCATGTTACGTTCCTTCACCAGTCTTCTGTCTTTCAATCGATTTGCATTGGCAGTCATTGTTCGAATTTAAACATTGAAAGTGTTGAATAATCAGAGGTGTATGACAAAGAAAGTTTTCATGGACAGTGATAAATGACTAGGAGCCACATGAGTCAGATGATTTTGATGCAGACAGTGACTAAAACTTAGTTTATCTCCTGTCATCATACCAAGTTTTAGGCCAGTTTGTCTACAAATGAAGTCACATTAGTGATTTTTGTCTCACTACCTGTTTTCTACCCTGTTTTTCTTTGCAATCTCAGGTCAGGAGTGCTGCTGATTGGGTTAACATGTGACAAGAGAGGACTTCAACACTTGTCATACCGGCTAAGTCCACCACAGGAATCAAGGAAAATCATTCATAAGTTGTAAAAAGAGTTTGTTTGGACATTTCTAAAATCGCTAATTACTGGCTTGTATGACATTGAAAATATATTGTTAATACGTGTAATGCTGAATGTAAAAGTCACAGGGATGTATTCATAGTCACGTCTTCAATGATGCACTGACCCCTTGACTGCAGCAGGCAAGTATGTTCGTCAGTGAAGGGCTGCCATCTAACTATCATAGTGGAGTGATGGCCTAGAGGTAATGTGTCCACCTAGGAAGCAAGAGAATCTGAGTGTGCTGGTTCGAATCCAGCTCAGCTGCCGATATTTTCTCCCCCTCCACTAGACATTGAGTAGTAGCCTGGACGCTAGTCATTTGGATGAGACGATAAACCGAGGTCCTGTGTGCAGCATGCACTTAGCGCAAGTAAAAGAACCCACGGCAACAAAAGGTTTGTTCCTGGCAAAAATTCTGTAGAAAAATCCACTTCGATAGGAAAAAAACAAATAAAACTGCATGCAGGAATAAAAAAAAAGAAAAAAAAAAAGGGTGGCGCTGTAGTGTAGCGACGCGCTCTCCCTGGGGAGAGCAGCCCGAATTTCACACAGAAAAATCTGTTGTGTCAAAAAGAGAAATACAAATACAAATAAAACTGATCTAACAGTTAGTGTGTCAATCACTATTCTTTATTTGGAAAATTCTGACTCTACTTGGGATTGCAATACTTTTGTTCCCCCAAATCCTATAACCCCTCTTGAAAGTTCACAAAAACTTAGCCAATGCAATTTAGATTCATGCCCTACTGAAATGTTGATTTTGTTGGACTTCTGTCAAAATGTTGTAGAGTCTGACACACTAATAAATCAAGCATGGAGCTGACAAAAAAGTGTTCAACTACTGAAAGTGACTTCACAGAGAAGACAGAACAAGGTGGTGGAACTTGGCTGGGCAGGGGGAAGGGGGGATCATCCTGTGACTTGTCAACATGTTTACCTAACATCTCCTTCCTGACACTTGTGTTTGGGAATAACATGAGAGAGAGAGAGAGAGAGAGAGAGAGAGAGAGAGAAGCAGAAGAAGAGGAAAAAAATTTTGGATGCCAAATACTGCCTTAACTCATAGAAAAAGTCTTGTTTACCTCAATACCTCTGTATGTGAAAACGAAACAGTCAACTTATTTGTCTCAGCTGATTTCCTTCCCAGAAAAAAAACATCACTACCTTTTCACTTCAGCAATGATTTGCTTGGCTTGAGATATGCAGATTTTTAAGTGAACTGAATAATTCTGAGGATTGTAAAGATCCTTGATCAAATCAAAGAAAATTCATGCAGGAAAAAAGGTTCCTAATCGACTGCTTCTTTGCTTCATAAAAATTCAGTTTTCTTTTGAGTCTTGTTAACAAATGTACCAAACATGCAAAAATTGGAATATCAGATGAATCAAATGGATGTTCAGGTTGATAAGCAAAAATTCAATTTTCTTTTGAGTCTTGTTCACAAATGTACCAATGTACCAGACATGCAAAAATTGGAATATCGGATGAATCAAATGGATGTTCAGGTTGATAAGCATCAGCACATAATCATCACACACACACAACGTGAGAAAAACTGAGAGAGAGAGAGAGAGAGAGAGAGAGAGAGAGAGAGAACTGGAATTTAGTAAGGCCAAAGCCCCATACGAAGGGGTAATGAACATAACAACATTTATTTATTTTTTTAGCAAGGAAGAAAATAGTATATATAAGCCAGAATATAAACATGAAAACATTAAGTGCCGAATGAAAGAGAGAGAGAGAGAGAGAGAGAGAGAGAGAGAGAGAGAGAGAAACATATACTGTCACCCCCACAAAATAAGGCATGTTAAATGGAAATGAACCTATTTCAGATTTGAAAACTATTGCGAAGTTTGATGTGATACATGTTAACACTAGCAAAGTCTTTCTTCTCCTAGTGTGTGTTAAATGCTTGGATATATTTAGCACACAACATGTATGCATAAACTCATACCAGTTTTACATGACTTCGGCAATTTACATGAGAGAGTGAGTGACAGTGAGTGAGGGAGAGGGGAATGGGTAGATAAATGAAAGCAGAAAAACACACTGAAATCACATAATATGGTGCAATATCATTTGTACCATGAAGCCAGGTTTTACAGAAAAGTGAACAAGAAACGTGTAAGTTTTTCTGACAAATGTCCCCTTTAACCCATCCCCTTAAAAAAACAAAACAAACAAAAAAAAAACCCAACTTAAAGACAAAAACACCTCTTGTCTACCACATCAATATGATCTCAACAGAAAGGTTATATTTGAAAAATTAAAAGGCAGAAGAAAAGCAAAGAAAATAAGCTCTTTTGCATCCAAAATGTAAATCATGAAGTCCTATCATTCTGCAGTGCACAACAGTCCTCTTGCCAAAGGCACTCACCCCCCTCCCCCACAAATGTATTAAAAAAAACACACACACACACACACAAAAACAAGAGGCAAAGCCTTCAAGACTCACTTGTGCTTCACGCTTTATCCTGTAAAGGAATCATTAGGAGGAAAAAAAAAGAGATTTTAAAAATGGTTGAAAAGTGCTCTGTATTAAATATGATGGATAAGCTTGGGAGAAGAAAAAAGAAAAGAAAAAAAATGTAATGTTTAAGATGAGAAAGATCAGTTTAAAGCAAATTAAGTCCCCTAGCATTAATTACAGAGTAATTTCCCTTCTTTACTATCTGCACCAAAATGTTTGCAAAATAAATAAAACTTCCATGCTTAGCAAAAGAAGTTCCTGTTTGAACAAAAAATGATAACAATGACTGCTCTTGTTGTTGTGTCAGAATATCAGATCAAAGTGCCAAGTTTAGAGAATACAAAAAATATAAATATAACAGTAAATGCAGTTTGCATATAATTAGGCTTCATTTTTTTATTTTTTTGTGCCCATCCCAGAGGTGCAATATTGTTTTAAACAAGAATACTGGAAAGAACTGAATTTTTCCTATTTTTATGCCTAATTTGGTGTCAACTGACAAAGTATTTGCAGAGAAAATGTCAATGTTAAAGTTTACCACAGACACACACACACAGACAACCGAACACCGGGTTAAAACATAGACTCACTTTGTTTACACAAGTGAGTCAAAAAAGGAAAAGAAAAAGGAAGAAAAAAAAAGGAGAGGGTAAATCAAAGTTTAACCTCCAATGGCCATAATCATGGAACAAGTCAAACACATAAGAAAAGCTCTGTCAGCCAGTCAGTATACCATTTTATTATCCATATCAAGTCAATGTTGCTATGTACAGTATTGCACAGGAATGGGGATGAATGAAAATGGTAGTTTACATTAATCTTATGCACAAGCCAGAGATATGCTTTGCAATGGTGCAGACTTTAACAAACAGTCCCTCTACAATCAAGCAGGATGATGATTTTCTGATGATCAGTACAGCCTGTAGACATGATTTCAGTGTTAACTAAGAAGCTGCCACAGCCATGCAGTAAAGTCCTAAATCAATAATAAATTCACCTATTCAGAGCATAACCACATATCTCTAGAATTTCTATTTTTCTTTATTTGCAGTTTCAGGTAGTCTATTTGCACATACATAATATGTAATTAAAATTCATATTCTAAATATTAAGTGAGAAATACATGGTTGTTATTATGGTTGCTGCATTATAGACCTACATTTGATCTTCTATGCCACACTCACACAAATGACAATACTATATTCAGTCTGAAAATTATCCCCAAAGAAGTCAAAGGAAAAGATTGAGTCAGAGTCACATACTGCATTCTTATGGGTGGGGAAGACTGCTGTGTCTTGGTATATTATCTTGAACAGTAGCAAGGTCAGATGTAAATGTAAAAGTGCTTGTGGCTGTGAGACAGGGAGCTGGCCTGATGGAGCATCAATAAGCATGCACTTCCATGGAGTGTGACTGGCATGAAAGGATTAACAGAATCGAACACTGGTCTTCAACAAATCAAAATCTGGCATTCATCACTGTGGACAGTCTGAATGGGTATATTTCAGGGATATGAGAGGGGCTGAATCAGAAAAGAATACTGTAGTAAGGGGTCGGGGGGTGGGGGGAGCTGTGAAAACCCCTGGTGTGATGGAAAGGTGATGACACCTAACTGAGGGGTCTGGGGGGCAATGCCCCCATGAAACTGACCCCCACACACTTCCCAAAAGAAAAGAAACAGAAAAGGGTATTTACACGTTCCCGCTTAGCTCTCACATCCCTGATATTTTGACTAATCATTTTCAAGCAATTTCTTCTCATGTTCACTCTAATAATGCAGAACACTGAAATTATTTGCTTTTGTGAAAATCATGTATTTATCTAACTAAATCATCATTTCCCAAGCCATCTGAATATTTCATCAAGTGATTTCTCACAATGGCCATTTTAAAAATACATGGTTGTGACTCTGAAGAGATAAATTTGTCCCTCCCCAATGATGGTAACACAAAAGCAATGTAACATACAACAAAGATTTCAAGTACTGCGTCTTTTGCAATGCCACACCAGAGGCAATTCACTCTCATTCCATTCTGAAATGGGAAAAATGACACACACCAGATGAGATCATACATTCACACACAATTCATGATTAAAATATGCATGGCATCAAACACAACATGTATGTGTGCATTTCAGTACCACTTAGAACATTATTAAATTATCAAAACCAGACCGTTTTTTGTACAAAAGCCAAAATAAAGGAACATCCAAATGCATGACATTATAATGCTTGCACACACTTTCTCTTTCCCACTTCCCCTGCAACACATTCCACACAACCTCTCCTCACCTGTCAACATTAAAATATTTAGCACAAAAAAGAAAAAAAAAAAAAAAAAAAAAGGATTACATGTGGAGAAATCCACGATTCTGATACACACACGGCCAGTATGGTTTATTCAACATTCGAGTCATAGCCTTTTAGTATCTGGAGTGTTTACATTGTTATTACAATATTTCTCCTGTCTAAAAGCGCTTCGGGTTACAGAATGCACACCCTTAATTTCTACAAAATACTTATTTCATTCAGATATATGGTGCCCTAGACAAGGGAGGCACCAAGTTCAAAACAGACTACAACATGTGATCTAGAACCCTAACTCGATTCAAAAAAAAAAAAAAAAAAAAAAAAAAAGCAAGTGGAACACAGTGACAAAAAAAAGAGAAGAAAAAAAAAGAGTGTAATCCTTAGCTTGAAGTGTCTTCTCCAGTCATCAGATCTGGTCAGAAATAAGCATGATGTTCAATACCAGTGACTGTGATCGTGACAGAAACTATTCCCTGCTTCCACATCAAACATTATCCGATTGACTGTGCCTGTGCAGTGCGGTTCATCGTCACTTCTGGCCTTGAAAAGTTATCTGCCTGGTTATGGGGGTGAGCTGCAACTGCAGCTCTGTCTGATTTCCTCCTCCATTTTGTATTGTATTTTATAATGTATTTAGTTACATTACTTCACAAAATTTCTCTGAGTGAAATTCAGGCTGATCTCCCCTTACGCGGTACTTGCTGCCACAGTGCAGCTCCACCCCCCTTCTTTTGTGTGTCTACAAGTGTATTTGTTTTTGTATCTAAGTGGATTTCTTTTCATGATCAAAGAGAATTTTTCTACAGAATTTTGCCATGAACAATACTTCTGTTCCTGTGGTTCTTTTAGGCATGCTACAAACGGGACCTTGGTTTTTCATCTCTTCCAAAAGACTAGCACCCAGACCCCCTCTTAAGGTCTTGTGGGAGGACAAGCAAACCTTCAAGTCCATATTTGGTTCTCAGACCCGTGACCCTTCCTAGTCAGGGGTGCGTTACAAGGAAATTAAACCATTTTCAACTAATTCATCCATTCCTAGAGCAGAACAGAACATTGCTCATGATCATGCTGACATTAAATTTTCCAAATGTACAGATTTTGGACTTCAGCAACCTGATGATGCCTGAGCAAATTGAACTAAACACATGCATGATGTATGTCCAAGATGATAGTTGTTTTGGACATGAACACTGTCCCTGACTTTAGACATGTGTACAAGTTGCACTTGTACAGATGGATGCTAAAACTGATTTGGTCATATAAGATGCCCTGAATCATGAAGCATGTAAGGCAAGTGAGAGAAACTGAGAGAAAACATTAACTGATCCAATTTTTTTCCCCCAGTGGATGGAAACACAAACACAACCAGAGGTAAATGAGAATGATGCTTTGAAGACATCACTGTGTCCAGACAAAAACAAACAATTAATATTTCTTGTGAACAGATATTGTTTTGTATTGTGCATAGCATTACATTTCAATGTGGTACTTTATTAACAGATTTTTCTGTGTGAAATGCTTGCAGCTTGATCTGTAGAGAATATGACACCACGTTTCAACACCATTGATCTTTTTTCTTTTCCTGTTGCTTCAGTTTAAGTTTTTCAAGGACGCATCACTGCCTTTGAACAAATCAATGTATACTACACCACATCTGCTAGGTAGATGCCTCGTAGCAGCATAAGCCTGGGCGCTTGTTGGGCCTTGAGTGCATGCATATAATGTCTACCTATCAGAAAGGAAATTTTCTACCTAAAATTACGTTTAAATAACATAATTACCGTGACCCACTAGTGCAGACTCCGGCAGGGGTCTGACATTCCTGTCCTGTGCAAACTACTATCCACCTATGCGGAGAAAACGAAAGTAGCTACGGCCGATAACCTCCCAGAAGTAGGTAACCTCCCCTTTGCCCCCCTGACTAATGCCCTCTTTTTACGGCAAATTGCCGCAAGCAGCGCAGTGTGCAGGGAGAACAGAAAGCAGGGAGGAACGGGAGGGTCTTAAATGCGGGTCACAATAAGCATGTTATTTAAACGTAATTTTAGGTAGAAAATTTCCTTTTAATTACACATGCTTACCCATGACCCACTAATGCAGAATGGCAGACAAGGTGGAGAGCTTGTCTGTTCTATCACCAGTGCGCTGCGATGGCCTGTTGTGTGACCACCGCAGAGGCAACGCCTCTTGAGCCATCATCCCTAAAGCGATAGATGTCCCTCAAGTAGAATTCGATGAAGGTAGAGTGTACTGTGTCACCTAAGGATATTGGTGCGGGAAAAGAAGACTGAGGTCCGCAGCTGTATTGAGGGAGAGGTCTGTGGACCACAGCTGTGCTGAAAAATGTAGCGCAAAGAAAATAGGGTCAGTATGTTGAATCCACACTTTACTGAGAGCCCTTCGAATCAAAGGAAAGGAAGGAAATACGTACCCTATAGGGCTGTCTCACTTGAGTGCGGTTGAGTGTCAATGCAAGGAGGTGCACATGTGGTTTGATCTGATGATTCCACATCGGTTGTGGGCTGATAGTGGAAGTGATATTTGTCTTTGAAGGAAACTGTGGCATGAGACTGAGGTAGCCCACCATGTTGGGCTTGCCTTAGGCATGACAGCCAGATCTGTAGAACTCCTCCATGTGAGCTGACAGGTGAAAGGCGCTCCCACCGCCACTTTTTTGTTGCTGCAAAAAAACAGCACTGGCATTTTCCCTATGCATAGAATGGTGGACATTTGGCAACAAGAGACATGAGGTCCCTGGTGTCTCTGAGACAAGGCTGTGTAATTGCCCAGGTAGGTACCATCACGAAGGGGCATACGGAAGGCTTGGTGGCTTATCTACCTGAGTGTGGCATGTTGGAGGATCCTGCAGAAATTTGTCGGCAGTCAATGGCTGGGTTGGATCGGGCTGTGGGAGTGCACTTCATGTGCCTCCAGGTCACTGAGTCTCATTCTGTGGTGGAATTCCTAATGGAAGAGGGTTTCCATGGGAAAAATTTTTTGCTGAAGGTTCTTCAGTGAGAAAGGGGAACGGATCCATGACAGGCCTCTGGCTGTGTGTGGTGCACACTAAGTCTGGGATGGAGCTGGGCAGGGGCAGGTAGAAAAGTGGCTCTAGATGTGTTGTACTGGCCATTTACATCAAATCACTGACCTGACATATGTTTACAGTATGGCCAACAGCAAAGTGAGAGCTGTATTATCAGTGGTTTCTTAATTGCAAAGGGAAATTGTTTGTAGCTTAGTCTTTCATGAAGGACTTGTCTCTCACACTGGAAGTCAAATTGCACTGGGACTTAGTGCTGTATTCTTGGGGGCTAACTAGCTTTTGGGATCTGTCCCAATGGTGATAGTCCTAAGGCCCTCTTGATCGAGGGAGTGGGGAAGCAACTTGGGCAAAACACTCTCTACTATAAATTGAATAATCAAATTCAGGCCCGGATATTCGGGACAGTAGTTGCTTCCTCTGCTGTTCTGATGGTCATTGTCGTACACAACTGATTATCATACCCAATCAGCATGGGTAAATCAGGAAACAGCTGCTGTGTGCTTGAGGGAAGGTGTCCACCATGCAGGTTCTGCTGAAATGTAAGGAAGCCGGAAGGAGTTGACGGGGTCTTGTGGTGCAACCGTGTCTGAAAGACATGGTTGCTTGCTTCCAAAGTGACAACAAAGTCATCCTCTGACAGGCCCTTGACTGAAGGCTGGGGCTGCATGATGGGATAGCCTGCCTAGGCTAGAAATCCCTGGAAGTGTCTCATTGGAAAGACAGTGCTTGAGAAGGAATGCCCATCTGCAACCACAGCAGTGGTTGTGTGTTGAGGTTGGAAGAATCAGGCAGGGAAGACCAAGTGCAGAAAGCGCTTTCCAACGACAACAGTTTGAGACATCGATGCTGGATCTCTGTTCAAGTAAGGTGACTGGGTGAACTAGTGGGCCTGAATGCATCTGCTGTGCTGGAATGAGTGGGTAGAAAGGTACGCCCCTGTGGCTAATGAACGGTTCGTTGTGCTTTGTGAGACACATCTGTCCTCGTCAATATGCCTTTCTCCCGAGTATAGAGGAAAACAATTATTACCCAGGTCTTCTGCTACTAGTGAGGAGTGGAAGAGATGGACTTAGGGTGATTGTCTCCTGCCCAATGGGCAGTTTTTGGGCCTGCTAAAACTTTGAAGGCAAAGACAGACACCCCTTCATGGGAGGGCTGGCTAGGATGTAGGGCCCGTGTGGAGCTGTTGTCACAACCACAGTGGTGCAAACCAAGGGTTGTTGTAGGCAAGGGAGGGAAGAAGGGGTGCCTTACAAACTTGGAAGGAATGAAGGGCATGGGTGTCCGGAGTGGCACCTCTAAGCTGGACTGCCTCATCCCTCCTTGTACCAGGTTAGGGCATCTCTATCCCTGTGGGTGACTGTTGTAGGCAAATGAGTTGGGTTGCCCTGTCCCTCCTTGCACCAAGAGAGGGCATCCTTCGTCCTGTGGGTGGGAAGGGAGTGTGTGTGGGTCCCTAAGGACCAGCCACTACTGATATGTGAAGGAGCATACATTCAGGCTTGAATGAGGCAGTTTTGTCTGTGAGTGCAGTCGTCCTCCAAAAGCAAGGTAGGGATAATTTACGAAAATGAATACATATATGTGTAAAGGGATTATAAACTTACGTCAACTCAAGTGATGATGTCAGGAATATGCCAATGACAAGAGATTGAGCCACAAGAAATAAGCGGCTGTATAAGCAAATAAGCAGCTGTATAAGCATATGTGTAGTGTGCACAGATATACCCAAGTAAATGGGTAAGTGTGCATAATCAGTAATGGAAAGGAATCTTTGTATGCACCAATGTATTATAAGAGATGTACATACACATATGAATAATGTGCCAGTATGTAGACGCAGAGAGTTCAGGGCATTGTGTACAGAATGACGCAAATGCAAGTGTGTATATACTGCTATGTAGGGAATCTCAATGAATAGATGTCAATGAATAGAGACAGAAATATAATTGTACATGTTAATATGAAAATCGCATGAACCTATCCAGTAAGCGCACACATGTGTATACCAAGGAATAAGTGTACATCCATAAGTGTAAATAGAAATGTGTATAATATAGCAAGATAGCATATATATATAATTATATAAATTAAAAAATTTTTTCTTTCTTTTTAAATAGTCGTTGTTGATTCTGATAATAAATCAAAAAGAATAGAAAGGGAAATATTGTGATTTATTTCCTGTTATTGTGTATACCAAGAAAAGAATGGTAATAGGACTGGCTGCCTGCAGAGGACAGTGTGTAAGTGTGGGGGGGATGAAGAACCCAAAAGTTCGGTGGCCAATAGCCTGAGAAACAGCAAGAAAGGTGCAGTTGCTGTGCAAAGTTCTGTAGAGCCCATGAACAGGCAGCAGGACCCAATGAGAAACTGAAAAAACATTGTTGGTGGACAGCATGGGGGCAGGAGTGACGTGTTGTGTAGGCAGAAGGGAAGGAACTACAGTGTCAACCGCCAAGGTTACTAATGCGGAGTTGCCTCCCTTGGCGCCGATAATCGGCGAAAACAATGGTGTCTTTAGAGCACATATCCCATGGTGTGACGTTTCCTCACTGTAGAGGGAGGAGTGTCATGCTGCGTATGTGAGTCTGTGGTTTGATGCCACTGTAACCCACACAGGTGAATACGGCAAGGGGGGTAATTATAATGTCCCTTGGTGCCATGGGCATCGCAACCCGAATCGGTCGCCATCGGACGTGAAACGCTCGGGACATGTGGCATGACGGTGTTGTAAGCCAGTGTTATGGGCGTCGTGGACAAGGGGGTGGCAAGTCCGTCGGCTTGCCTTGGGATGTTCATCCCCCTGTATCTGAACGGCGGTCCAATCTTGCGAATAGTTCCTGTGAGAGGACTGACGTTCAGCTGTTGTGTGTTGACGGATAATGGGATAGACAAGATCGGCCCGAGCACTGCCAAGTGGCAGGATCGAGTTATCAAGAGGCACTCTGGCGTGGAATTGCCGATATTAGTCTGTGTAACAGTGGAGTTAGGCAGTGGGGCAGAAGAAACCAGCACTGCTGAAGTTCAATGGACCGTGTATGCACCTGCTCTGTGGGCAAGGGGCGGAGCAGGCGCAAGGTGTGGCACCAGTGCATAATTGCTGCAGCAAGTTAACAACGGGTTGCCGGTTGTTTGGTTGAGCAGCTTGCTGAGACGCCATTAGTGGATGGGAAACAGCAGCAACCGGCAGTGTGGGAGATGGGGTCATCACCGCATAGCTTGGAGGGACTGTGCACGCACCTGCACTGTAGGCGAGGGGGCCATGCTGGTAGAAGGGAAGTAACTGCAGCAGTCACCGGCAAGGGTGCCGAAACAGGAGTTGTCTCCCTTGGATCGGACGCTTGGGCCAAGGGGAGGGTGCACATGCATGGGCGAGCGTGTCCCCTAGCGGTCCACCTTCCTCCCTACATATGGGGAGGGTATCCCTAAGTGCCTCGGTTGCCATAGGATCTGAGACGGAAGAGACATGCTGTGTGGGGGGTGTGTGATCCGATGTCACGGCCGCAGCCACTGACGCATCGCACATAGGGCCCAGTCTAGCATGCGGATCCAAAGCCAGTGTATGGTGTTGTTTTCTCAAAGGGATTATGGCACATTCCATTGCTGAGACTGTGGGCATGGGCAAAGTGATTGAGGAGATCGACTCGGGCGTCCTACTGACTGGCATGGCCGAGAAAACGCGGATCGCGTCGAGTTCGCTCGCGAATTGAAATGAACAGCATCAATGGCACCACTGACCTGAGTATGGGGTAATGAATCCCTAGAAGTCACCGGAGGAGGTGCAGGAGGTGGTGGAGGTCTGGAGTCAACCGGAGGGAGTGGAGGAAGTGGAGGAGGCGGGTTGGCGTTGTTGAGAGGGCCAGAACTAGAGGGCCCAGGGTGCGCACGAATCGATTGCAATCACGCCTTAATTTTAGCCCGATCTCCGAATCAAACCATATAACTATGTGACCTGGTTGAAGACATAATGTGACAAAAAACAAGAATGCCAGAGAATCGACAGACAGAAAACACGAAAAAAAACTTAGCTGTATGAAGAGCACAGGAACAGGAGTAATAATGGCTGCCAGAAAAAGAGGACGCTAGTCAGAGGGGCAAAGGGGAGATTACCTACTTCCAGGAGGTTATCAGCCGTAGCTACTTTTGTTTTCTCCGCATAGGCGGATAGTAGTTTGCACAGGACAGGAATGTCAGACCCCTGCTGGAGTCTGCACTAGTGAGTCACAGTTAAGTATGTGTAATTAAATGGACCATTTTACAGAATTTTGACAGAGGACACCACTTTTGTTGCCATGGGTTCTTTTTCAGTACGCCAAGTGTGTGATGCAAACAGGACCTTGATCTGTCATCTCATTCAAATGACTAAACGTTCAGTTTGATTTCCCAGTTAATCTTGGTCACACCACTCGACTTACAATGCCAGTGACTGGAACTACTATCAACAGATAAAAAGTATCAGATTGTTTCTCTGTTTGTCACATGATTAAAAAATCTAGCTTGAAAACTGCTTGATATAAAAACAAACAACAATAAAAAAAAAAAACCCAACCCAAAACAACCAACCAAAACCCCCCACTTTGTTTCTTTGTATCAAGAATACAGCAATATAAAGATCATTGTTCATGAAGAGCAAAAAACAAAAGGCAAGAAAGCAACAGAAAAGAAAAATCAATTAGTTAAATGAGTTCTTTTATTCCATTTGCACACATGATGTTAAATTTCTTAAAAGTTTTGGTCCGTCTCTATCAAGCACCTTCCCCAAACTTTTCAGTCTTAATTTTGATGCATGTGGCAATATGTAATTTTTTAAGAAATGGTCACAATACAGAGCTACATTTGTGTATCAGCGCTGATTCACTGCTCACAAACTGATCATTTCAAATGCTCATGGATACATCTAGTGTGCTACATATTTGTTGACGCTGGTTTGAACAAGGTGTGCAGTCTAGGATCTTGGACTATCCATGTAAATCCATGAATGCCCTTTTTTTTTTTAAATTGAAAAAAAAAAAAGAAAAAAAAAGTTAATTAATAATATCAACCAATCTGATATTATAAACAAAATATATATCTTAAAAACTGTACTATCTTTCTATGAGGAAATTAACTGGCCCTGTATATTTGTGGGGGAGGGACTTTAGTTTCCACTGTGTATTTCTGGTAAACAGGACCCTGGTTTACCAGGAACACACAACGCACAACCGAAACAGGGAGATTACATAGACTCACTTTGCTTTGTCTGCAAAGCACAGGGATATTTCTCAACACCGCTGTCAGAAAACTATGAAATGCACAGCATGACAATATAGGCAGTTTGATAAACAGCAAGAAAAATTGCTTTGCTGGGAAACTTGTCCTTCATGACACTGACTATAGGATGGAAATCTGTTCTGCCCCCGAAACTCTCCCATTATGATGAAATCCAATGCAATCAAATTCTGTTTTTCTTGTTCCAGACCTAATTTCTATTTTAGAATACATCAAAATCGAGGAATAATCACTAATTCTGATAGACAGTCTTTCCTGATTTAAGAACATCTGTAAGAATGTTACAACAGCTATTTTCTGTTCTAATTTACACAATTACACTGTAGCAATGCTTATGACCCACCTTTGCACAAGTGCATGGTTAGTGTAATTACGAACTGTAATGACACTACATAAAATGCTTTAAAAATGTCATATTAATAACCAGTGTGTATGAAAAGCACAAAGACTCATCTGAAAGCAATTCAACATATTCAATGTTTAAAGGCAGTAAAAATATTCCTCAGATACCAATTCACACATACCCACGAGTTTTGGTTGCTACTGTATGAAAAAAAAAATCATCCACAAAATTTTTTTTAGTCTCATATCAAATTTATCTGTACATACAGAAGTAAAACTGTTAAACCTAGATTTTTGTTTTGTTTCTCCCTTGAATGTTCTCTCATGAACTTGTTGCACAAGAAAGTATTTTATTTAAGAAAAGCTGTGACATTCTCTTCACTTTCATTTCAAGATACACATACTTCAATTTCCTCTTTATCATATTTCCCTCAAAAGTGTGTGCTATAGGAAAAAAAAACATATGAATCAATAGCTATAAAAGCTGTTACATGATGAATGTCTAACTCACAAGTACAAATGTATGTGTGCCTGTACATGAGTTTATGCACTTGTATCTCAGCACAGCCTAACCTAATATAAATGGTAAATGGTAACAATCGTCATTTACTTTCTTGTTACTTACATTCTCAAATTCATAGCACAATGGATGCCATGATTCAGAAGACCCTAGCTGAACTCTGAAACACACAGAATCCTCTCTTACTGTGTTTTACAGGTCCACAGAGACAGAACAAACAGAAACACCATTGCACAACACACAGACGAGCACATCAAACTGCCATAGCTGCCTCATGGGATTAACTCTCAGCTTAAAGAGAGTGATAATAAGAGACTATCTTCTTTGTGTGATACACTGGATCTTTCTTGTTTCTTTCCTTTGTCTTTTTACGCTTCCATCCCACCTCATCCCTGGTTCTCATGTGGTCAGTCACCCGAATCAACCTGGTCAGAGCACAGAGATGGATTTAGACATATAAAAGAAAAAGAAAAACAAAAAAAAACAAAACAAAAAAACCCTAAAAAAACAAAAACAAAAATAAAAAAAACCCCAAGCAAAACAATTCTCCTTTCTTTTCTCCCCTACAACTTTTTAAGTAATTATCAAAAGACAATAAAAAGTATCTCTCTCAAAGGATATATAAACAATCTTCCAAGAAAACCTACACAGATACTCAGTCACTGAAGACAGTGGTATCCATCCATCCTCAAGTTGTCATCACCTTACTAGTTTGATGAAGTAAGTTTACATTAGAACAGGAGGAGTTTGATATCACAGCTGTCTTGCACAAGAGAGTCAACAAACTGATCAGCCACAGCAGCAACAAACGTGCACTTTGTCAGACTGCCCTGAACAACAACAGCTCTTTCACTTACGTGGTGTACTGACCACAGCAACCCACCAGGAGCACCCATCATCATGTCTTGGCGCATGCACACACACATGTTCTTCCTCGGCTGAAGATGGTGATGCTCCTCGACCAGCAGTGCCCAAACACAAATGGTGTGTTAGAGAGCCTGTGGTGGTGTAGAGCACCTCCTCAGGTTGTAGTTCTGTTGTCAGACAGTGGACTGGAGTGGCAGTAGTCCTGCTTCATGCCGTCTTTCAGGAGTCTGATGCTGCACTTGCAGCTGCTGAGAGTAAGAAATCTTTTAACAAATCTATTAGTTAACAGATAGACAGACAGATTATTTGTGGTAATGTCTTAAAGTTTCTTGTTGAAGTATTTGAACAAGTAAACCCTCTTTAGTACGGAGCGCCCGCTAGTGCCCAGTAAAATCTCGCAGTGCCGTGACACTGAACAACCACCGGTGCCCACTGAAACTTAGTTGTACAAGAGAGAAAGTAACAGTGATTAAATTCTGTGTCCAGATCAGCCTGAGTCTATTGCAAGCCAGGAGTAAACTGACAGTGAACATGACTCAGTTGGCAGTACAAGTACGGTCTTTCTGCATCACAGCAGCATGTGTAGCTGGGAAGGGAAGGGGGTATGGGAGAGGGTTGGTAAGTCAAAGTGGCCACTAGGGGTGGAAGGAACGGGGAGGGTGGTATATGTTGGCAGGGTGCCAACACATAGCCAGCTAGCCACTATCTTATTCCATCAAGCTCTGATGCAACACTGGGCCCCAGGCACCCAATGAAAAAAAATTTGACCGGAAATCTTGGAATTAATTCGAGATGCAGAGAATTTTTAACCACTTTATTTCATGGGAATTTTCTTTAATTAAGATTTTAAACAACAATAACAACATTTATCTTATGCAACAGAATTATGACAAACTTATCTACTTAAAGTACAATGTCTAAACAACCATGATGCAAAATTTCAAGGAGATATCTTTGAATGAGGTCAACATGATATAAAGTTCTGTCTCTTATGAAGAAAAACTTGTTCAAATTGAAACTTTGGATTACTTGGTATTTTCATAAAAGAAAAATACAACCTTTCTAATATTCACAATATCTGATTCAATTTTCACAAAGCTCAGCAACAAACAAAAAAAGAAAGCCACCTATAAAACCAGGAATATACACTGATAAATACAAATGCACACGCAGTCGTCCTGCACACACACACACATTCTGCATGTGGTTTACCTTTTGTCTTGTTGGCAGACTCAATGATCTGCATTAGACAGCGGCCAAACTCTTCAATGACCATCCTCTCTTGAACCACCGGGGGCATTTTCAGTCTTTCTGCTTCCTCTGCCTGGGCCAGCAAACAGGCTGATGTCGCCTCAGCCACATCCGCTGTTATCAGTGTGAAGGGTAATCTGTAAAAGTGAACATTTTTTATTCCTCAAGTTAGGCCTCCGATAACAAGTGGGGAATGTTAAACATGCACGGGTTATTCATTATGCATGCATTTTGAGGTGACAAAGGCGGCTGTGACACCTCCAATAACAGTACAGAATGTTAAAACATGCTAGGGTTACTATTCAAACCTGTGTTTTGTGGTGACAGCAGTGACAGATACATCCAATAACAAGTGCAGAATGTTAAACATGCAAAGTAACTTTTTAAACTTGTGTTTTGTGGTGACTATGACATCTGACTGACCCTCTTCAGGGTGATATTGTGCTTTTACAATACAAGGCAAGAAAATGATTGTGTATATAGCCACAGGCATAAATTTCAATGCATATATTGGAAAGAAAACAGTAACTGGAACTGTAGTGAAGTTATTTTTCGTACAGTTGTGTGATAACTGACAACAGTTGTGAATGTTCATGCAACATCCAGTTGGACCTGTACATGATGAGGTCAGGGGGGCCTCAGCTTCCATCTTACACTAATAACATACATGTGCATGGTGTTACTGCATGTTTGCAACTTTAATGTCAACGTCACACACATACACACAGAAGTGCCACATTTGGTGACAATCACATGACCTTTCATGCTCAGACAGACAAAATGTAATACTGGTTACTGTACATGGTTGTATGAACTCACAGGCCACACTCATATATGTCTGTAGTACATTATCTATCACGCACACCAATTTTAACAGTAAAACTACAACAAAATGAACACGAAATCTAGCGGTAGTTTCACTTCCACAGAATCTGAATGTAAGAGCGTTAGTTTCCTCCGTTCTTTTGAATGCTGGATAAAAAAGATTATAAAAAAAAAGGCTCTGAATGCTGTTACTCTATCTCCCCCCAGTTAATAAAATTTCCATTCCTTCCTTGTTGCACCTACCTCTCTCCACTGGCCGAGGAGGATGGGGGCTTAGAAGGAATGCCAGAAATTTGGGAAGACAGTTTGGTTTTGGCTGCCGTCTGCTGTTGGACCCGTACCTCTGCAGCGTCTGCTAAGTGCATCAAGGTTTTGCGCTCAGAGCTCTCCTCAAAGTTCTTACACCCAACGCACTTACAGAAACAGGAGCACATGATTTTCGCCTGAAATAAAACAATATACTTTATTTGTAATGGAAATCTACAATGTGCTCAACCTTCTAATCTTAGCACAGGGGCGCAGTGTGCTAATAGCATCAATAAAGCAAAAACAAAAGAACAAAATGACAAAAATAAAAAGTTCAAGGCAGTAAAAAAAAAAAAGAAAAAAAAAAAGGGAGAAAAATGGAAGCGAGAAAAAGAAGAAAGAAACAGTGAATGAGACAGAGTGGGAGAGAGATAGAGCTGAGATGAACGGACAGAAAGAGAGAGAGAAAATGAGCGGAGGACCAAGTTGGGAGAAGAGACTGAAAGAGAGTGTGTGGGAAAGTTGGAGTGTAGAGGAAACAGTCTCCACATTCCCTGCAGTCATCATTTTCACTCCTGGTTACCTGATCCTGAGGACCTGAAGGGTGGGCAATGACAGTGTGTGTGATGTGGTGTGGTGTGGTGTGTGTGTGTGTGTGTGTGTGTGTGTAATTAACGAAATAAAGTAAATCAAAAGGAAAAAACAAACATACATTAATATAAAAACAACAACCACACCCCCCCAAAAAAAAACAACAAAAAACCATACACACAAAAAAGAGCCAATATGTAAACCATATAATAAGATACTGTTCTCATCCATTGGACTTCACATTCATAACAAGACCTACCACTTTCTTTTCATCTGGACCCAAATTATCCTGGTCTATGCTGACAACTTTCCACATAGCTTGATGAAGATGATGAAAGCACAGACTTTTTCCCTGTACTGTGATAAATATTTCTGTCTGCCGCTTTCTGCAATCTATAACCACCCAACAGATGCCTATTGAACTGTACCTTAAAAAAAGAAAAAAAGAAAAAAGTATTAGATTTTTCTGTGTGAAATTCGAGCAGCTCTCCACAGGGAGAGTGTGTTGCCACAGCCAAGCACCACCCATATATCATTTTCTTTTTCTGTTCGCAAGTGCATTTGTTTTACTGTCAACAAGGATATATATATTTTTTACAGAATTTTTCCAAGAACAACACATTTGTTGCCATGGTTTTAGAGCCATGGGATTATGCTGCACATGGGACCTTGGTTTATCATCTCATCCGAATGACCACCACCCAGACCACCACTCAAGGTCTGGTGGAAAGAGTAAGGAAAAACAAAAACAAAAAAACAACAACAAAACACAAAACAAGAAACAAACACCATGGTCCATATATCCACTGATCAACTAGCATTAAAAAAACAACAAAACAAAAAAAAACCAAAAAACATATCATTTTGCTAAGTCTTGTTCTACTTAAATAATCAATGAACAAATGGTATTATTTTGAACAGACACAAACGCTCACCTCATAACATTCACAGTAATTTTTTAAACATCCAGACCGCTTACAGTTGCATCCCTTGTTATGCCGTCTGTTGCCGTCATTATCTTTGCCCTTTCCTGAAAATTGCAGCAATATTTCAACAGGCTGAAGATGTTCCCCAGACAAATTAGCCAAATAACTAACCTTAGATCAATACATCAGCAAATTTCTGGCCTGTTTTTAATTAATGTATAGACTGACACATGGTTATGTAACAACTGCTTTAAAAGAAACCCCAAAAAACCCCACAACAAAACATGTCTACAGTACACTTCCTACTCACTGCAGACCAGTACACTCTAACTACTTATCTATCAGGACTACACATCCATACCTTTGACATTTTTTGTATGTGTCTGCAGTAGACTCTCACTATCGATTGGCACTACAGATATTCAAAAATAATAAATTTCGCTCTTACCTATCTTTGGGTGGAAAGCCATGGGGTTTCTGTCCAGACAGGACTTGATGGCTCGAGAGCGTTCCTCCTCATGGTCAAGGTTGTTGGCACAGTTGTTGCAGTTGCAGTTGTGACAGAACTCTCCGTTGGCAAAACAATCACAGTACCTGCAAACAACTTTCTGTATATCTCAGTGATGCAACACTCTTCTCATATATTACAAACAGGAAGAAAAATACACAACAAACAAACAAACAATCCCAGAAAAACAAGCTGTCCCACCTAATGTCAAGTCAGCACTGTTATCTCTCAAGAGAAATTGCCACGTTGTTGTGTAGTTCATGACTTTTATTCAGGATTCTGCTTTCTTAATATGGCTCTTCACTTCAATAAACACAAGGAAGATAACGTACAAGACGCAGTTCTATTTTATCACCAAACCTATTTCTTCTCTCCAAGCGCATGAATTTCAATAGGTAACACGCTCTCACTATAGCCAGTTACACTGATAAAAACCACATACAACACAGGTGTTTTACCATGTCTACAAGGAGGATGTTAGAGGCGTTTTCCCTGTTTCCTAACAAATCTGACAGTATTAATGAACAGTTTCATTACTGCTTGAAGAATATGTCATTCAATGCTATTAGTCATGCAACATCCAAAATATACTTACAATTTTAAACACTGGGATTTAGTGCAGTTGCAGGGTTTCCTGGGCCTTGCACCAGTTGCCTCAAACGCCGTCCTGTGCAAGACAATGTTGGATTGAACTTGACAGTTGCACCAGCCATCGCATCGCAAAACAAGGCACAGAAAGAACAAAGATCGAAGACTGCTTCAGATGTTTTATTTACTTATTTTTCCTTATATCAAAAGCCTTAGACTCCTTTCAGACTGTTCAAACTGAGAAAAATAATTATCACCTTGATAAGAAAGCACCCTGAGACAATGACTAATCGATTAACTGGAGAGAATTATTTACAGAAAACAGACACATCTAACAACGTGTGTGTGCATGTTCCAGGACAGGGGATGAGGTAACATGATGATGGAGGTTGAGGGGCAGAGCAGGAGTAGACAAACGACACACATTTGAATCTATTAGTGAACGTGTTTAGCACATTTTTGAACAAAGACAGCTCACCCATTGACACTGTTTCTCTGTATTGTAAAATGGGTAACAGCCGGGTCATTGCTGGCAATAGGCACGTAGTCTGATTTCTGCTGAGCCGCCTGCGTCGGCTGTGTCTGGGCTTGCACGGCGGCTGATCGTGTGGTTGTGCTGCTCACTGCTGCTGGCTTTGTCAGCTGCAACTACCAAAAATTCATCTTTTCCTGAAATAATGAACTCTGGACAAGAGAGATCATCTATCTACTTTTATCACTGTAGCCCATAGTCCAGCCAACCACACAGGGCCATATATAGGTTGAAAAAGTGATAAATATTGATCCCATACCCCCGCCCCTCCCTAAAAGAAAAAAAAAAAAAAAGAAGAACAAAAACATTTAGTCATATTCATGCACATGAATCAAGGACTGCCTTTGACCACACCATTATTTTTTTGCTAGATAACTAAAACAACAACAATAAAACAATCTAACATGAACAGAGCATACATAATCCACAAATATATAACAGGCAAACAAAACCAAAAAATGCCAACATGCCACCCGCACCATACAGGTAAGAACGGACAAGAAGAAAAAGAAAACTTTTGAAAACAAAAATTCCATGAATAACATATAACACAGCAGCTGATGGATCTATACAAAGTGAAAGTGTTTATATGTGGGTCAGTCTCCAGAACTGGGGACAGGTTATGTGAAATGAACCCTGACAAAAATCAAACTGTTTAAAATCATTTGGTTTACTGTGGATAACAGTAGTACAATATGCATTGAACAATAATACATCTGTCTTAACCCTTTCGCAGCCAGGAAAATAAGATTTAAGTGAAATCTATTTGCCAGGGTTTTTTCACAAAAAAAACGGGCATAAATTTTCAAAAAATTCTGTGCTCTTTGTTATTGGAGAAAGACCCATAAAAGTATATATTTTCTAAAAGGTAAATGAATAAAGAACAAAAAACACATGATGTTTTCCCATTTTATATATTTTTAGTGACATGCTGTTGTTTTGAAAATCAGTGTTTTGTTTTTTGTCACATTTTCAACTTGTTCATTACTAACATTAGTCAGGAAATTTGCACTAAAGTATCATATTTTCTGGACAAATGGATATCTGCATACACAAAAACATACTAGAACAACCACAATAAATAAAAAAAAAATTAAAAAGAGATAGATATACAATGCATTGTGACTTCTCCAAGTCATAATGTGGATGAGAGGCCACGCCCCCTCAGTCTCCACCCCGTTCCTCTTCACCCCTCTTACATGATCACTTTATCCAGTTCTCATCAGACCACGTTGGCTGTGTGCCAAGAAAATCGCTCACACTGTCTTGCTAATAATTCAGTCACTTTCTGTTGTCTGCTAAGGTTTGCACAGCCGGCATCACTCACTGATAGTCGTATCTTGGCCACTCTCTTGATTGCTCCCTTTATTTTCTATCAAATCGTCCTACAAATGTTCATCACTGTCTTCTTCAAGTTTGTGCTTCAATTCTTTCTGAGCATCAGCAAATGAAAGCAATCTTGGTTGATTTAGTTCGCTACGATCGCATATCTTGAGCACGGCGTCAGTCCGACATTTTGTTGAGCGAGCGAAGAGAGGAGCCAGGCAAACACTGGGACAGTAACCCAAACAAAACGTTCAAATAAAGGACTGCCTCATGATGTAGATGGGGTTTCTGGTTATGAATAGAATCCAGAAAGATTCCCCAAGCTAAAGCTACCAGCATTTTTGTCAACGAACTGAACGCAAAGCAGGGAAAAGTCAGAATATTTCGATGACGAGTTATCTCGTCATTGTGGCAGTGAAGCGTACATGCTTGCCATGACGAGTTATCTCGTCATATAGGCAGCCTAGGGGTTAAAACCGAAACAAAGTAAAATAAAAGACTTGGACTTCTCTGAATGCCTGATCATGAGCGTTGGGTTCAAGCAAAGATAAGTCATCTGTCCCCCCCCCACCCCCCCCCCAAAAAAAAGCTGCAGATGTGTAATGCACATGTATCAGTTCGCACGCTTTGACAACACATTGCAACTGTAAACTGAAAAACATCTCAGGTATGATACAGAAATGCTCCCAATGATCAGATAATGCTCCGTCCAAGTACACACTAAGCTGCATCAATTCACCCTATTCTCTCACCTGCGTGACGTACTGAGCAGGCACAAGGGCAAAGCCCTGCAAGCCTTGCAGGTTGGTGGAGGGTGTGATGAGGGTGGTGCCAGGCGGAAGCTGGGTCAGACCCCCAGTGTTGGACTGCACATTAGGGCGGATGGGGGTCAGGGAGTTGGGGGTGGTGATGGTGGGTGTGCTGGCAGGCTGCACAGGCATGGAGGAGGGGGCCGCAGGGAGAATGATCCGCTGAACAGTCTGTCCTCCTACAGCCACGGATTTGGCAGACTGCTGAACCTGCCAATGTCACACAAGCCATTATTGCCAATGAGGCATTTTAAAAAGACAGAATGAGAGATTGGAAGAACAGAACTCTCCTCCACCACATGACCTTACAACAAATATTAGTTGCCAAATGGAATCAGAATCTCTTCACTGTTATTTGATCTATGTGAGAATGAGTGTGATTTCAATGAATGTTGAAAACTGTAAAAAGTTAACAGTCCAGCAAGAACACTTACAGTTACCACAACAAACCACCATACAGCTCTTGTGCGGCTGCTATGTACAAGGCTAAGCTAGCTTTTGGACTATAATCAAATTCAACACTAAAAACATTCTGACAAGCTTAGAACTGAACTACTCTCCTGCTGAGTTTGTTGCCGTTATTTAAATATATCAGCCTACCTCAAACCAAGGTGTACAACATGAAAAGTTTCTGGGACAGCAAATGGCTGTACTCTGAAGAAGTCCAGCAAAATTTTTAATTTGCCGAAAAAGGTTCCCATTTCATCTCTTTGTCATCCACACAGAAGATGTGTGAAAGAGTAGTTTGAAATTTCACCATAAAAAATTCTAAGAATAGATACTCATCCAACTTCAGAGCTTCTCACAAAGATTATCTACCTGAAATTTGCTGATCTGGCCAGACTGGTGAGGCTGCTCAAAACCATGCCTTCCCAGGGGACAAGACCACGCAGCAGATTATGCCCCTTAGGTGACCTCCTTTTGGGGGGTGTGTGTGTGTGTGTGTGTGTGTGTGTGTGTGTGTGTGTGTGTGTGTGTGTGTGTGTGTGTGTGTGTAAGAAAGAGAGAGAGTGCAAAAAAGAGAGTGAAAGAAAGAGACTGAGGGTGAGACGAGAATGAGAGAGAGGCAGAGACCGAACAAAACATAATCTGCATGCTATATTCTCACCAGCTGAACGTTCTGGCTGACTGGCAGTGTGATTTTCACCTGGCTGGGGGCAGGAGCTGCAGCTGGGGCTATTGGTCTGGCAGCAGGAATCACCTTTGCCACAGTAGAAATTGGCTTTGACACTGAAAACAAAATATAATTATGAAGCAAAGATTCCACCAATGCAAACCAATATTTTACACAAAACTTAAAGGTCATCTTGCAGAAGTTCCAGGAAGTCCTGATGCAGTTTAGGGATTACAAAAAATATTATTATTATATTATATATATTTTTTATGATAAGCTTTATCGATCATCACAAGGTAAAATGTGGCTGATACATTTATCAAAATTAAAAGGCCCAGTTATTGATTCTGATTCAGTTGATAGATTACATGTTGAATGGTACTGGCACTAGTGACAGATATACATGTTTTTTTCAGTAGAAGATGTTTTGTTGTTTGTTTTTGTTTTGTTTTGTCAACAAAAGTTCAGTGAAACTGAGTAAAGATCAATAACCAATTGGAATCAATTCTGATTATAATCTAAATGTATTTTATAAAATACAAGAAAACAAAATTTCAACAACAAAATTTACACCTACTCCTTGGATCTTGAAATTTATAAACATTCTCCTCCAATCTCTCTCTGTTGTCCTTTAACATATCCCTCCAGTCTCTCACTTGTTCCTGAACATTGTCCAATCTCTCTGGTCCCTGAACACTCCCCTGTCCTCTCTCTGTGTGGTCCATTAACAGTCTCCCCAAGTCTTTCTATGGTCCCTAAGCATTTTCCTCCAATCTCTCTCTGGTCCCTAAACATTCCTCTCCAATATCTCACCCTATTCTCTCACCTGCGAGACATACTGAGCAGGCACAAGGGCAAAGCCCTGCAAGCCTTGCAGGTTGGTGGAGGGTGTGATGAGGGTGGTGCCTGGCGGGGACAATATTTCTCTTGTCCCTTAGCATTCTTCCCTAATCTCTCTGGTCCCGAAACATCAAACTCTAATTCTAGTATCTCTCTGGTCCTTTAACACTCTTTTCAATGTCTCCCTTGTCTCCAACCATTCTCCTCTAATCTCTCTCTCTAGTCCCTTAACATTCTCTTGCAATCTCTCTCTCTAGTCCCTTAACATTCTCTTACAATCTCTCTCTCTGTGGTCCCAAAACATTCTTTTCCAAATTCTCTCTACTATCTTCAAAGCATTCTCCCCTAATCTCACTCGAGTCCCTAAACATTATCCTCCAATTTCTTTCTGGTCCTTAAACATTCTTTTCAAATCTCCCTCTACTGGCTCTGGTCTGTAAATATTCTCCTCCAATCTATCTGTAGTCCCTAAGCATTCTCCCACAATCTCTCTGTCTCTCCAAACTTTTTTTTCAATGTCTCAATGCTAGAGTCCATCTCTTTCTAGTCCCTAAATGTTATCCTCCAACCTCTCTTTCTCTGTGGTCCCTAAACATTCTTTTTCAGTGTCTCCAGTCTACAGTTTAAGCATTGTACTCTAATCTCTCTCCAGTCCCTGAACAATATCCTCCACTCTCTCTATCTCTGGTCTGTAAACATCTGCCACTCACCTGCCACAGAAGACTGGGTGGTGGGGGACACGAGACGCACATAATGGAACTTGCTGCCAGGCACCTGAACCTGCTGGACAGCTGAACTGCCGGCCACTGAGATGGGCAGCTGCAAGGTGACAGGACCCTGCCCAGTAGGAGCAATCTGTGTCTGTGTCCTGACTGGGTTTGTTTTCTGTCAAAGGCAGTCAATAAAAAAATTAAAAAATAAAAATTACGATGAGGAGAGAGAAACACATGGAAGGTTATCATAGATCTACAGTGGGAATATGCAGACCATAACATTTTGATTCATCAGATAAATTCTAAACACCTTTGTTCAGGAGTGTATTGCTGGTCTATTGCTGATATTTTTGGCAAGCTTCTACAGATTTTGTTGTACCTGGAAAAGAAAAGAAATACAAAATTGGTCATGTGATTACTTAAGTCTAAAGAAGAAAGTAATTTACTAATAGTAAGAATGCCACCAACTGTATGTACCACTACCAGCCATTCTGAAAACTTCAAAAAATAAGTTTCACTTTTAGACTGTTATATTATTTTACATCTTCAAGTATACATTATCAAAACTAAAAACTTGAAAACTAAGTTTACAAAATGTCCAAGCCAGAAATCAAGCATTAACCTGAAAATTAGCATCTCAGTACACCTGTCATAGTAGTACCAGAAGTAGTCAAAGAAATATTAGTTACTGTGGTAGTACTAATACTGTAGTAGTAGTGAAGTAGTGGTGGTGGTGGTGGTGGTAGTAGTAGTAGTCTGACATTTGGTGATTCACTTCAACACACAAGGGAAGCAAGAACAAACAAAAGTGTACTCACACTGGGTGCCTGCTTGATGATGACTTTAGACGGTGACATTGTGATGGTGGCTGGCTTTGTTGCCGTGCTGGAAATGGTGGAATTTGTGCTGGCCAACTCAGTGAACGTCCTTGGCACCACAGTAATACTAGACCCCCCTGACACTGCCAGTCTCTGCTGGGGGGACTTGGGTATGGACACTGGAATCATGGTGATTTTGGTAGGGGTCTTTGCCGGGGAAATGGGCATTTTACTCACAGGGATGCTCACCTTGGTCGGGGACCCAGGCAGCGTGGCTATCACCGTCTTGCCAGGCGACACAATGCCCTGAGAACTGATGGTCACTGTCTTGGTGGGGGATGTGCTGCCCACATTCTGAGAGATGATGCTGACTGCCCCTGTGCCCGTTGTGGAGGTGGCCGTGTTGCTGGACAGACCTGTCAGCTGGACAGGCACGGCATGCGCCTGACTAGAGGATGGGTTCCTCGTGATGATCACCTTGGTCACCACCCCAGAGTTACCAGCACCAGACAGGGGCCGCTTCAAGGCCATTTTGTCCCCTGTCACCAAGGCAGCAGGGGCGCTTGACTGTAGATGTGATGTGATGGTGGCACCACCATGCAACGATGCGTCCACGGTGATGGACCTGGCACCACTGCCCGTGGTGTCTGCGCTCGTCACTGGTGTTTGCACAATTTCCGCTGGCTGGGAGTTCACCACCCTATGCACTACAGGCTTATTCCCAACCCCTGTCCTGTTCACAACCTGGGACTGAGTAGTGGTGGCGGCAAAATTAGTGGTCAAACTGTTGGCGACGGTCACTGTGTTGCTGGCTACAACAGGGCCAGCTGAGGAGCCTTGAATGATGACAGAACTCATTGGCTTGGAATTCACATTATCGCTTTTTATATCTGCAAAATACATTTACAGACCTGTATTTCTAAATCAATAATCATATATATATAGAGAGAGATGAAGATGAAAACCAGGTAAGATATATAAGTTCTACTGAGCTGTTTCCATTTTGCCAAAAGGACTTTGGCCTTTGACCTCTGAACCCACTTGATTCATCTTTATAAACATTGTTCACACTTGAGCCAAAAAGAGGATCACTGGAAAGGCCTAATGCATATCTTATATCCTTCCTACTCCTAGCTTGGTTCCTATACTACTTGCCATTCAGAAAATTATGATGCTTATGTTTACCAAAGACATACATATGTATACACATGGACAACCAAGATGTAATGCAGACTCATTTTGAGTCATTACAATTCAGTCAAAATATTTTGAAATCATGAACACGTTTAAGTTTACTCTTTGCATAATAATTTTTGCTTAATCATTCAGCCCTTAATTTCTATTTTTCTTATGACACAATGGGACAAATGTGACACAGCCTAAGTGCAAATAATTTCAATAGCATCTCTTTAAGCCTGACCATTTCAATTTCATTTAGCTATATATATATCCACATTTTTTTTTTCTTTTTAAAGAAAGCTGCTGGTGCTTTTAAATGTCAGAAAGTCAACATCCATTTATTCTTCTACTGTTTCTGCTATCTTGACCTTTGATCTTGCTTGGTGGTGTGGCAATAGTGTAAACTAGACAGGGATTGTATCATCTGCCGATAGGGTCATTGGAAAGGAAGGAGTAACACAAACAGGGAAAACTCAGGATACTCTGAGCAGAAACAGTGCACAAGAGACTACAGATGAACCAAGTTTTTAAAGTTTACACAAGACTCATTGAAAATGCATTTCATGATTAACTGGTTCATTGAGAGCACAGGCTAAATAAGAATAAGAAAATTCATTCAATCAAAATATTAATATGTCAGCACTTACTGTATGTAGTCTTAGATATGACATCCTTAGCTAAAACCAATTTTTATTTTTTTCTGAATCTAAATTTTGTTTTCTCCTGTAACTGTTCTCCACTCTTCACCCATTACGATATTTCAATGACATGAGGAACACTGCACTGTTGTGTTGTGCTAATTCTTTTCCTGGCAGGCCATATACTTAACATTTTTTTTTTTAAAAAGAAGCTTTCTTCACACTGGATGACTTAAGTGAGGGATGTACATCTGCAACTGTGCAAGGACAACAATGGAACTACTCTCCTGACCCATCCAAAAACAATGGGATATTTCACATTTGACCTCTTCATGTCAAGATAAATGGGTGATGCAAACAGAAAAAACAATGCTCAACACAATATTTCTTATTCTTTTAAGCATGGAACAACTGGCTATAAAGTACTTAAAAAAAAAGCAAAAAAAAAAAAGCAACAACAAAACAAAAACCAAAAAAAAAAAACCCACAAAAAAAACAAAAAACCAGCAACAACAATCCCCTCTCCCCAAAATACAACAACAAAGACAAAACAAGACAAACAAAAAAACCCCAAACACTTGAACTCTCAATTTCACATCCTTTCATTTCTCACCAAATGATTTTCATTCTTTTTCTTCATAATATTTTTGTGTCTTTGTTTTTAATGCAAGCAGCATTAGCCATCTTATACTTTTTAAAAGACGAGTTTAACCAGGCTATTTATTAAGAATTCACTCTTTAAAGTCTTTTACTGGTTTTAGTTTTGCTCAAGATATCAGAAAAGGAAGACAGATGATTATGCATGGTCAATCACTTATTCACTCTATTACTGCCTATGATATGCATCTTGAAAATTCATGTGATTTCCATTTGTAATTCCATCACTAACAATGGAGCAGCATCACCAATCAATTTTTTTTTTTTCAGTTATAAACTCAGATTTATTTTCCATCAATTAAATAAATGTGAAGACTGAACCTTTCAACAGCACATGTCATGAAAAGTAACAATCAATGACCATTTGATTTTAAAAAAAAAAAAGTAAAAAAAAAAAAAGCAGCTGGAATTTAGAGCCAAAAGTCTTAAGACTATGCCATTGTTTTTGGTATGGGAAACAAAAACAAAAGATTGGAAAAAGGGTGTGGAGGTGGACAGTTGGTTGATATCGAGTAGAGCCCAGTTTCAACTTTTAACAGGCAAACTTACAAGTTACAAATTAATATTTTATCAATACCAATAACATACAACTTTATTCATCCATTTGGAAATTAAATCAGTGATTCATCAGCATAGTAGTATACAATTACATTACTACGCAGAACTTTATATGTAAAGTAAATGTGTGCATTAATTATATGCATTTCACATACTACTCACACACCCAATTCTGCGCAATATATCCAAAGTAATCAGAAATGGGTGCGGTGGTCAAATGGTTTGAGCGCTATATTCTTGCCAAAGTTTTCTGAGTCTGATACACAGTTTTGGTGCACCAGGTGGGTTTAGGCCATTCGGGCTGAGATTTTTCCGATCTCACAGGTCAACATACATGCAGACCTGCTAATGCCTGAATCCCCTTCATGTATATGCATGCAGAGATCAAATATGCATATTAAAAATCTTGAAATCCATGTCAGTGTTAGGTGGGTTGTGAAAACATGAACATACCCACTATGCATCCCCCCCCCCCTCCCCCGAAAACAGAGTATGGCTACCTACTTGGCTGGGTGAAATTATACCAAAAACATAAACCGTCATACATGTAAAAGGTTACATGTCAGTGTGGGTTTGTGTTTGTCTGTGTGCATGTGTGTGACTGAAACCTGACTGAATGACACAGGAAATGAATAACGAGCGCTTAAAGGCAGCTCTCAGTCGGCTCTGCCCCAGCTGGCAGTCTGTGGTGAAATTTCGGATGTTTCCTAAAAGACAGCACCTTACCAGACTCCTGCCACATGTTATTTCACTCCTGAAAATTGTGTTATAACTTTTATATGAATATTTCTCCCCCTAGAATTTAGAACCAGACGTTTACTGTCTACAATTTTGTTATTAAGCATGTATTATTTCACTGCATGCTCTTGATTGGTCAAACCCACTGGCACTGCCTTTCAGTCAATAAGAAACCCTTTCAGTTCTGTGACCTGCTGTTAAAATCATTTAATGGTGTCTGCTACACAAGTTGTAAAACATTTTTCAAAAGATAGATTTTCTATCACTGTGAAATGAGGGTAATAGTACCCTAAACATGTAGATATAGCAAAACATGTGAAGTCACCCTCCTCATCAAAAGGGAACCCTGCATCCCTCCCCCTCCCTTTCGTTTTGTTTGAACTAATAAACTTTTTTCTGGTATGTATACTGTGGTAGTGACGACCCTGAAGAAGCAGGTTTGAACCTGCTCTGGACCAGGAAAAAGAAAAAAAGGCAGCAATGCAAGGGCATCCAGGAGTCATGACCTGGGTGCAGCCCGGCTCCCTTTGACAAGTCTGAGTGTAAGGAGTTACGGGCCGAAACACTTGACTGAGGAGGAGGGCTACTTCTCTGAAGACCTTGTACTGTCCAGCTCTCCCCAGAGTTTCTTATCAGTGAGACACAGGGTAAGCCATTGACTTTCAGGAACAGTCTGAATGACGTTTGGGAAAGACTGAGTGACACTGGGAAAGACTAGACGGGTTCTGTGGTTTAGCAGCAGACCTTACCATTCATCAATTGCTACGAGTTGTTTAACTCACTCAGTACGGCCAGTCCTCTCTTCTCTACACAGACCCCTCGGATGTCCAGTGGGTGTCTGAATGACCCAACCTTTAGCTTCCGTCGTCAGAATTGTGGTGTTCTTTGTTAACATTCACCTCTTCAGTATAAGAGCCTTCCGCTTGCAATATTTTGATGATGGTAATTGGGGTGAAACGCTGTTAACGTCGTCTCTTCCGCCGTTCGTATGGAAAGAGTTAAAGAAGAGATGCTCCTAGGATTCACCAAAAGGGGGAGAGAATGATGAATCCATCGGTGCCAACAGAATCATGACTGGAAATGGTAAATGGACAATTTCAGAACCGATGGAATTCCCACGTGTCTGTGGGCGGAAATTCTCACTGAGCGTGGCATGAAGATCCACAGCACCAAAAAGGGTTGTACAAAGAATCTGATCTCAGCAGTGCACTGCACAAGCAGATAAGACGTCGGAAAACCAAGGCCAGGACTCAAACCAGTGCCAAGGACAGCCACGATAATTCAAACGAATCATTTGTACAAGGTCTTGAAGCCAAATGCCAGAAACTAAACTTGCCACCTGCAAGTGCAAAAAAGGAATGGGAAGAGCTGGACCAGAAACTAGTCCAAAAAGTTGATGCACTGACAGGAAAGAGCACCTTAGAACACAAGTTAGCCACCTATGGAGACATCATGTACGCAACCTGTCGGGAAACATATGGAGTGAAAGAACCAAAGACAAAGACACCTTCGCAAAAATGCAGGCAACAACGAGAAATGGACAACATCTGAAATGCAAAAAGAAAGCTCAAGAAAAGGATGAAGACTGCTTCAGAATTTGAGAAGTAGGGCCTACAGAAACTTTGGAAGGACCTGAAAGTAAAGCACAATGCCCTCAGTAAAGCAGAATCAGCAAGGACAAAAAGGAGCAAAAAGGAAAAGACACAAGACGGCTCCTTCTGAGACCCCTTTCAGTTCGCCAGGAAACTGTTCAAACAGCCCAAATCAGGGACACTCTCAGGAAAATGTATTCCGATCCGCAAAGTAAGAAACCACTAGATCTCAAGGGTTTGGTTCATCCCAGGAAACCAGAGAAGTTCAGTGATAAATCACCAACCCTTGAGGAAGTACATAAAGTGGTCAAGACAGGCAGGGCCAAATCATCACCAGGGCCAAACGGAATACTGTACCTGCTGTACAAGAAATGTTTTTAAGTCCTTGAGTGGCTCCACAGAGTGATAAGATCAGCATGGAGGGACCTGAAGATCAGCAACCAGTGAATGATAGCTGAAGGCATGTATATCCCGAAAGAGCAGAATTCAAGTACCACAAACCCGTTCAGACCAATATCGCTCCTGAATGTTGAAGGAAAAATCTTATTCTCTGTCATGGCTGCTAGACTGACAAAATACCTCACAGAAAATGAGTACCTGGATGTGTCAGTCCAGAAAGCAGCATCCCAGGAGTTCCTGGTTGTGTAGAACATGCCACAATGATTTGGGATGCAATCCGAACAGCAAAGGCAGAGAAAAAGAACCTAGACGTGGTATGGCTGGATCTGACAAATGCGTACAGGTCAGTTCCTCATGAGATGATCCAACTGGCTCCCGAGATGCACCATGTACCAACGAACATCAGGGAAATGCTGAAGAAGTACTTCCATGGCTTCTCAATGCGGTCCACCACCAAGGAATACACAGATTGGATCAATCTGGAAGTGGGCATAGCCATGGGCTGTGCAATTTCTCCAGTCCTGTTCGTGCTGGCAATGGAAGTGATCTTCAAGGCGTCAATGAAGGGAACAGATCAAGCCGACATCTGTCACGGATAGCAGATACCTCCTTTGAAAGCCTTAATGGATGACACAAAAGAGGATGACACCTGTGAAATATTGAAGTGGTTGGACGAGCTAGTTGCCTCAGCCAGGATGAACTTCAAACCAAAGAAATCACTGAGCCTCTCACTGCATAAAGGAAAGGAAGCTGAAACAGTCACATTCACTGTAGCCAACCAAGCCATTCCAACGGTGTCAGATGAACCAGTCAAGAGCCTTGGAAGATGGTAGGACAAGTCCCTGAAAGATACAAAAAAAAAAAAAAAAAAAAGGAAAGGAAACCAAGCAGACAGGAAAAGATGGCCTGCGTATCATAGACCAGTGTGGCCTTCATGGCAAATACAAAGCTCCTGTGGCCTCTCCTGATATTTGATATCAGCTGTAGCACACTGCACAGTCGAGTTGGTTGAGGCAAAGATAAAAAAGTACACACGCAAATGGCTTGGTGCCCCACCTGGTCTCACTGATGTGGCATTCTTCTGTCTCCAAGCAAAGCTGAGACTACCGGTACCTCTGAAACCCCTTGTTGAAGAATACAACTTTTACAAGGTAGGGAAGGCCAGACAAGACTTCTCAGCATGCTTGAAGACTCAGGAGACAGTGTTGTGAGATCCAACCAACCCAAAGTGAAGACTGGCAGAAAATGGAAAGCCAAGGAGGCAGTCAGTGCAGCAAAATAAAGTCTTAAGACAAAGGAATAACTATAAACAATAAAGGATACTAGGACACAACCAAACCAACAGACAGGGCTTGGGATCGACAAGGCAAAGGGAAAAGCAAAAAGAGACATGATCATACAGGAGATCAAGAAGGAAGAGGATGATGAGTCCAGAAGGCAGTCCAGCAAGGCTAGCAGGGGCAGTGGACAACATGGGAAAATGCACTCTGAAGGAGCCTCAGCTGGAGTGATATGTGGAACATGTCCCCTCTGAGGATCAGCTTCATCCTGAGATCTGTGTATGACCTCCTTCCCTCGAATATAAACTTGGTGAAATGGGGGAAAGCAGATGACCCTGCGTGCCCACTCTGCCATGGTAAACAAACAGTGGAACATGTCCTCAGCTCATGCAAAGCGGTGTTGAGCCAAGGACGGTACACATGGAGGCACAACCACGTGCTAAAAGAAACTGCACACATGGTGAGCACTGTCCAAGGAGCACCAACCCCACCAGAAGTTCCAGAAGAGTTCCGCTTTGCAGAAGGCAATTAAGTCTGGCCAGGAACAGCTGCAACATCCAAAGCATAGAACCATGGGCTGCTTGATGGTGTCAAAAGATTGGGAATGCACAGTTGACCTATCAGAGGGGTAGAAAAACCTGGAAATCATCAGCAAGAGCAAGGCAACAAAACAAGCGATTCTGGATTGAGCTCACTGTGCCATACGAAAGCAGAATGGAGGAAGCCCACATCTACAAGTCTGGAGGCACGAAGTTTGAACCTGCTACAGACCAGGAAAAGAAAAAAAGGAAAAAGAGGCAATACAAGGGCATCTAGGAGTCATGACCTGCGTGTGGTCCGGCCCCCTTAGAGTGTAAGGAGTTAAGGGCCAAAACACTTGACTGAGGGGGGCTTCTTCTCTGAAGAACTTGTACTGTCCAGCTCTCTCTTGAGTTTCTTATCACTGGTCCTTTTATTTTATTTTATTTCAAAAGCTCTACCAAACTACATTTTTGCGAGAGACTGAGAGAAACATTCAATTTTGTTAAGACTACTACTGTATCAGGTTAACATTTAAAAATGAATTCAAGTAAAAACTTGAATTAATATAATCATAAATTTCTTTTCTATTTCCCTTTTCCAGTTTTCTTTTTCAAAAAATATATTAGACAATGAAATTTGAAACAGTCCACAACAATTAGTACCACTGAGCAAGAATCAATGATTTCTCTCAAGAGCTACAGTCATGACATCACAACACTTTACTGTTGTTTAACACCGATAAAACTGTTGTAAAATTTAGACTGTTTAAACTCAACTTGCCTTTAATATAATGTATTCATTTGAAAGGTTAAATCTCCTAAGGAACAGATATGGTGAAGTCATGCAAAAGGGTGACAGTTATTGTTGTACTACTAAACTAAAAATCTGTACACAAAGACAGTAATAATGTCATTATCATTATTCAGGGGGATTTGTAACCAATGGGTTATGGATATACCATTGTAAAGAAAACTTGAAAACCTTTCAAACAAAGAACTGAAACAACAGTGAAGATCATTAATAATGGCATTGTGTGAAAAACTGACATTATCTGTGTTTTCACAATATTCTGGGATCTGTACTCTACTACCTCACTTGCACATGTATTTCTTGCAATGTATTTTATCTAAGTTGCTTTGCAGAGGGCAATCTAAGATTAAAATTAACAAAAAGAAGAAATATTCAAATAACATTAAGGTGATTAACCTGTCAAAATTGACTGACAAATAACCTTAAGTATTAATTTGACCGATGATGGCTGGTGGCTAGGATTTAATCTCCTTCATCCACAAACAAAACTATATAAAGGCGAACAATCAATACCAGAATAATTTTGTGAGGAATCAGAAATCAACTTCAATGGGATATTGCGCAACTCACCGGCACTTTCACATATTCATTCAGATATCCTATTTCTGCATTGTAAACCAGACTGTCTTACATCATGCAATTTGCTTGATTACTTGTGTAGATCGCTAGGAAATTTATTCTTTTGTTTTGTCCATCTGGCCACGTAAACACTGCTTGAAACACGCGCCATTTGCACGACAAAAATTCAGGGAAATTCGAACAGTTTACATCGTCTGCGTGTTCAAAACCTTCACAGCTGCCTTGCGTCCATCTCACAACTGCTATCTGTAACACTTTGCCTTACACTGTACGAGCGATCGCTCTCAAAATCGCCCATGTAACGAATGAACTGCGCACCCCGGTAACCTAACAAACACGATTATCTCCTTCCCAGTGCCATATTTACCATAAATGGGAGCTGTCGGGCGTCCAAGGGCGTGCGCTTTAATCATAAGGACTTAGCAGCTAGATCGCAGTTACAGGAGATGGATTTGATCGCAGTGAAATATACACGAATTTTCTCCCCATCAAAACGTCCAACCAAGACATACCAATTCTCTCTGCAGGCATTCTGCATTTGTTCAAAATCACGCGCCCACCATTACTATCCCATAATAGTTCACCATCATCATCCGCGAAGTTAGCATTCAGCAGCAAATCATTTATTTATAAAAGGTGAACAAATAATTTCGATGAATCATTGCACATGTCTATACAACTTGATTGCTTTTATCGTTAGAAAAATATTAGAGTATTGCACAAAACTTCCAATGTTTATTCAAGTTGACGTGACTTGAGTCAATGTTGATTGATTATATGAAAAGCAGCATTGTAAAAAAAAAAAAAAAAAAAAAAAAGCTGACCGAAACGTAAAATGCATCTTCCATTATTCGTGAAGCTCGCATAAAATTTTTATATTTACCATGATTTCAAACTGACTCATCCTATATGAGCAGCTTTATCAACGTTTCACGTTGTTTTTAATCAAAGAAAAAGAAAAACAAAAACAACAGCAACCGAAACTACCTATTTAGTTAAACAACAACAAAACCCAAAAACAAAAACAAACACACTCGCGACACACAAACACACACACACACACACACACACACACACACACACACACACACATCTTTTCGTTAAAATAGGTAAACATATCGTCAGTGGCACTCATCTATCTCTCTCTCTCTCTTTAACATTTCATCTTGGATGTCAAATTGTTTCTTTTGAGTCATGGCGCTGCGCAATATCAGATCAGATGCCATTCGTCAATTTCAGTTCAAGATCAGTTCCTCGATGTTTTATGTATATTCACAGAAGTGACGATTTACTTCTGCACTGGAATAGGAAAATGGCTGCGGCAGTGAAACAACAACTTGCACAGTTGGCTAACCAGTCTCATTCGGGTGGTTCGCATAAAGATGTATCCGAAAAGTATGTTTTTATTTTCAGTTTAGGATATTTAGATTTCGTTTAATATATTCTGCTAATATTGTGCATTGTCACCAACTTTTTATCAAAATGATTTGGTTTTTGGTTGATGCATCGGCCCTGTGAGGACGTCTGGGCAGTGTTCTGTAAAAAGCAACTAAAGATGTGACAGAGTATTTTGTACACTGAAAATAATAAAAGGTATTTGTAAAGCACTAAATCTTCGTTGGAAAAAAAAGCAGCAATAAGCAGTTGCTATACAGCGCTAACATACGTGCACACGAACGCCTGACCAGGAGCAGAAATCATTGAGGTGGGACTGTTGTCAGTTTTTCAAGGAGACGTCGAACAGATGCGCTACTCCACATCTGCTGAAAAAATGGAGCAAAATGTCTAATTTTTTTAAACCCAAAGTGTTGATCATGCCTTGAGAGCCTGTCCTAAAAAGAGAGTTATCCAGTGGGAGTTTCATCCTCTGAAGGCTTGCAGTTCGATTGCCTCTGTACCGTTGGAAAACAACAACAAAACAAACTTGGCAAGTTGCAGATGATTGGCAAGTTAAATTGCAATCTCAGTACTCGAACTAGGCCTGCATGCAGAATGGCAAAAGATTTATCAGTCCCATCCTTAACACCGACAGTGGCTTTCTGAACAGATGCCTCCATTATCCATAGGTGAATGTTTTTGGAGGCAACAATTCAACCCAAGTCAGTTTTTAACCCTCAAAGTGTTGGATATAATAAAACATACATACAGAAATCATGCTTAAAACAAAGGGATAGTTTGCCTCCGCTACCTGTGCTCTGATTTGGGGCATTTGTATGCTTATCAGTAAGAATAAATAGGTAAACCTATACATTTTTGGAAAGTAGAGTGAATGAAGAATCAGATAAAAGTAAGAAAAAGGCTGTAGCTTGTATGTAGTTGGAGATATTCCATAGGATATGATTAATAAATTTTGCACACTTGTTTTCCAAAAACGTCAACCACAATATTTATAGGTATTTTTACATTTTGGAATTAAACTGTACAAAAAATGTTCTGGCTGCAGAATCATGATATGAATATAACTGAAACAATGAAATTATAAGCATTGTATTATTTGTTTGAGACACACCCACCGACGCCACGCACGCGCACGTCTACAATACATCATGCAATCTCAGGCAAAAACAGAAATAAATGTTTTCTTTTAGCTCATGTTGCTTTCAAAAGCAGCAAGAATGCTTTAAATCAAAATAATTTCCAGTTTTCTGTCTTGATTTGGTCAAGAAATCGCAATAGATCCATGCCTAACCCACTTTACCACCCCTCCCCACCCCCATCACCCACCCCCCATTTTTTGTAGCTGGAGACACAAAACTGAATGAACAACAAGCATGCCAGCATGCCCAAGTGTCAAAATAACAAAGCCGTTTTCACCAGAATCCCTGTCAGTAAACGAATCATCACTGGTGACAAGGTCACTCATTTCCTGAGCTTTGTCAACTTCAGTGTCACTCATTGTTTACAAAAATACGAAGATCTGGACTTAAACTCGGTCAAAGTTTGTGCAAACACAAGCAGGGAGGCAGTAACACCAGAACGAGGCAGTTTTACGAAGGCTGCCGAGCAGCATACGATGTCGGACCTTATGTAAACAGAGCCACGATTGTGGCCCATCGCACTTCACTGGGTTAATAACCGGTTAAAAAGTACTGGCCACAGGACAGAAGTGTGCTAAAATTGAATAATTCTGTCAAGGTCTCAAGTGTCTGTAGATTATTGCAATCACTGGCACTGTTGTTGGAGAATGTGTAGGAAGTCTCATTTCCATGAGGATGCTAAGTTCATCAGTCTGCCTCAGTGGTTACTGTCCTCATTAGGGATTTATTGCTTACCAACTTACTTGTTTTAGGTGGCGTCCTCCTTATTTTGAATGAAAATGGACACTATTGAAAACCATCTTGGTCTATAGAAGTGGCTCAACAGCAACACAGGATCTCTTTGTGTTCCTGTGTACATGATCTCCTCATGGTGACTGAACTATATCATAGTAATAGTATGTGGATAGAGCTCTCTTGTGGTCTGCCAGCCTTGATGCTGATGGTACTTGGTGTGGCTATGAATTGGAGATTCTTGATTTGTAAGGAGAGTGGGATTTATGCCCGTACAGCACAGACAAAAGAAAGAAAAAAGTTCAGAAAGATATTTCAACAGTGCAAGAATTATGATGGTGAAATATAAATTTAATTACACATACTTAACCGTGACCCAACTAGTGCAGACTCCGGCAGGGGTCTGACATTCCTGTCCTGTGCAAACTACTATCTGCCTATGCGGAAAAAACGAAACTACGGCGGCATTGATTTCTGATTGGATGTTTTTATTTAGTATTGATCACCTTCAAGTACATTAGCAGAAGAGGACTTGGAGCTGAACACAGAGAACTGAACAACAATGATCAAAAAGAAAGCAGAAAACTAATGAAACTAAGTTATCCCATGACAATGATAATGTTCATTCTTGTGAAACACAAGTTTCAACAAATCATGATTATAAAGTTTCACTAGACTTTATAAGAGTGAGAATAATGTTCATGCATGTAAAACACCAGTTTTAACAAACCATGATAATAAAGTTTCACTAGATGTTATAAGAGTGAGAATAATGTTCATGCATGTTAAACACAAGTTTCAGCAAATCATGATTATAAAGTTTCACTAAACTTTGTGAAAGTGAAACATAACAAATATTGAAATTATAGAAATTATGAATTGTATTGTCTCAAACAATTATACTTTAAATGTTTCAGGTACAAAGTGATTCTTCGACAAATCATCCAGTCTGAGGGGGATGACAAAGTGCCATCCTTACAAGCCTTTGTTGAAGCATGTAGGTATTTGTTCTGTTTAGGGTTAGAAGCAGAAACATGGAAACAATTCCTCAGAGATTGTGTTTAGTTTGAGGTAGAGCAATACGTGGGGGTTTCAAATGAAAGGGATAAGGTGGTTTCAGATAAATGTCAGGGTTGTGCCATGAAAAAACATTCAAGTTGTCTCGTGGATTGACACCACAGACAGTCACAGAGTGCACGCATGCATGAAAACATGCATGCATGCATGCACACACATGCGAGCACATATACACACATATCTACTCTCTATCTCTCTTTGATTTATCCCAGATGCATTTAGACAGATACACAAGAGTAAATGTAATAAAACTGTCAATACAAAAAAAGTTCACACCATCACTATCATCATTAATGATCTTGATTTAAATAAAGAATTACTGCTGGTACACCACTTTAGAAACTTTACAGAAAGCATAACATTTTATTCATCAAAGAGAAAAAGTCAAACAAAAAAAAACCCCAAACCAAAAACAAAATGATTCAAGTCAGTGCAAGCGAATTGTAATGGGAGTTTGAAAAGCAAAAGATGTTTTTCCTTTATGTTTGCCGCCCAACAGTGGTGAATGAGAACGTGAGCCTGGTGATCTCCCGGCAGATCCTAGGTGATTTTGCTTCCCAGTTGGAGCACCTGTCTGACCCTGATGCCAAAGTGGTCGCCCACTTCACCCTGGAGAAGATCCACACACGGGTTATCTCTTTTGAAGAACAGGTGAACGGTGTGTGTGAGTGTGTGTGTGTTTGGTGTGATAAAGTATTTTGGAATTATATATGGTGCTCAGATATATGGATGTACTGACGTATTGCCACATGGATATATTGAATTTGATGTGTTGACTGGCGGAACTGCTGAGTGGTCAAAGCGTTGGACTTTCAATCTGTGAATTCCAAGAACATAACCGGCATGCACCTACCCCCCCCCCCTCCTAAAACAGAGTATGACTGCCAACATAGCTGGGGTTAAGAGAGTCATACACATAAAAGCACACTTGTGTATAAAATGAATGTGGGAGTCGCAGCCCATGAACGAAGAAGATGAAGAAGGAAAAATGTATTCATTGCTGACTAATCCATGTGTTTATGCACTTCTTAGGGTTCAGTCTTTGTGGCAATATCAGAGATTTAAAAGTGCATTCATGACAAGATAGTATGATATTGATCTTGGCTGACACATGTATATATATCTACTCTGATCCAACGAGATCACTCTATCTACATTCCCAGATTCAAACACTCCACAGTTGGCTGCTGCTCTTTTTCTGTTTCTGGACCATCTATACTTTAGACGATCTCCCTCTTTCGCTTCAACAGATATCTACACTCAGCTCTTTCTAGTCTGGCCTTAAAGCTGACATCTCTTTTAAAATAGCTCCCCCCCTCCCGTCCCTTTTTCCAGTCTACAATTTCGCAAGCTTTCTGTTTAAAAAAAAAGTTTTGTCTTTTAAAGTTTTGTCTGAGTTATGACTGGTGTGAAAGCGCTTGATTTTTCTCAGCACAAGATTCAGCACTATATAATGTAAATGCCTTCCTTTTTCTTCTGATGATGATTATCTTTGAAAGTGCTTGACAAGATAGTGTAATGTTGGTCTTGGCTAACGTGGAGAAATGGGTGTTGGTCTTTTTGAAGGTGGCTGCTATCCGACAGTATCTGGCCAATATCTATGAAAGGGAGCAGAGCTGGAGAGAAGCAGCCAATGTGTTGGTGGGCATTCCTCTTGAGACAGGACAGAAGTGAGTACCAAGATGCTGTAAGCATGGAGACATGACTTTGAAAGCATTGTTGCATGCATTGCCCAAACACATCTCTTGATGATTAAACATATAATAGTGAGCAGCGCTGTAGATGACATCTGTACTTAGATTTCATCTCTGATCCTGTTTCTTTTTGTTATTGTGTCAGGTCTTGTATTTCTGTCTCTTGTTTGTCTGCCTGCCTGTTCATATTACACACACATGCACGTGCGCACACATGTGCAGATGTATCATTCAGCCCCTCATTCTGTGCCCCCAAACACACATATATGCAGATACTTTGTTTGGATCCAACAGTCAAAGTTTGATGTACCTTCCTCTGGTTTCGTTAAACTATAGAGCAATGCGAATCTGTTTTATGCATGAAATAGGTGTTTTTTTGTTTGTTTTTAAAATTTTGAAAATATTAAAATTTTGAAAATATTAACATCAAATTCAGTAACTTGTAATTATTACATTTGAGTTATGATTATTCTGTCTTCTGTTTTGTAAAGAAGATATTTATACTTCAGCCTGTTCATGTATTTCTGAAATAATAATGGGACCAAGTGACATGAGAATATTGTCACTTAAACTATACAGATTGTGGGGCAGTAAAAAATGAAAGATAGAGTGGAATAAAATAAAATAAATGTTATAACTTTGGGTTCATTAAAAATGATTCTGGTTTGTAAAGTTTAAAAAAAAAGTTGGGTTTTTTTATGGTTATATATATATATATATATATATATATATATATATATATATATAATCTCCCTCTCTCTCTCTCTCTATTTGCTGCCAGTGATGAAATACTCCAGTGCAAATGTTCTATCTGAAAAAATCTGTTATTAAAATCCTGTCAAATGTTTGTGCCAGGCAATACTCTACAGACTACAAGTTAGCAGCATAAGTGTGTGACATGCAACACTCCACAGGCTACAAGGTAGCATCATAAGTGTGTGTCATGCAACACTCCACAGGCTACAAGTTAGCATCATAAGTGTGTGACATGCAACACTCCACAGGCTACAAGTTAGCATCATGTTGTGTGTCAAGCAATACTCCACAGACTACAAGTTAGCATCCTGTTTTTGTTTGAGGCAATACTCCACAGACTACAAGTTTGCATTGTGTTGTGTGTCAGGCAATACTCTACAGACTACAAGTTAGCATCCTGTTTTTGTGTGAGGCAATACTCCACAGACTACAAGTTAGCATTGTGTTGTGTGTCAGGCAATACTCCACAGACTACAAGGTAGCATCATAAGTGTGTGTCAGGCAATACTCTACAGACTACAAGTTAGCATCCTGTTTTTGTGTGAGGCAATACTCCACAGACTACAAGTTAACGTTGTGTTGTGTGTCAGGCAATACTCCACAGACTACAAGTTAGCAGCATAAGTGTGTGACATGCAACACTCCACAGGCTACAAGTTAGCATCATGTTGTGTGTCAAGCAATACTCCACAGACTACAAGTTAGCATCCTGTTTTTGTTTGAGGCAATACTCCACAGACTACAAGTTTGCATTGTGTTGTGTGTCAGGCAATACTCTACAGACTACAAGCTGGAGACATACCTGAAGATAGCACGGCTGTACCTGGAGGATGATGATGCTGTGCAGGCTGAGGCCTTCATCAACCGAGCGTCCATACTGCAGGCAGACACCAAGAATGAGGAACTGCAGATACATTATAAGGTAAGGAGGGGACCAGATATACTATAAGGTAGGGAGGAAAACATATATGTTATAGCTGCAAGATAGGGAGGGAAGCAGATACACAATAAGGTAGGGAGGGGAACCAGATATACTATAAGGTAGGGGGGGACCTGATACACTATAAGGTAGAGAAGGAACCAGATTTACTATAAGATAATGAGGGGGACCAGATACAGTATAATGTAAGGATGGAATTAGATATAGTATAACGAAGGGAAGGGACCACTATAATGTAGGGAGGGAGCCAGATATTGTGTATGCTTTTGTGGCTGTGACCTGTTCACATATTCAGCTTCTGTATTTTTCTTGCAGTTTTTATTTTACTGTTGAAGTGTCATGTATTTATACAATTTTTGAAAAAAAACAACAAACAAGCAAACAAAAAAAGGCAGAAGTAGATGTCTCCTGTTTTCGTGATGATGAAGTCTTCTGTGTGATGCTCTTTATATGTGAGTGTGTGTGCATGCACAAATATTTATAACATTCAAGATCAGTTTTATGATTTATAATCTTGACGTTAATGCACAGTTTTTGTGTAAATTTGCACTAAAACAAACAAAAAACAAAACAAAGGAAAACAAACAAACAAACAAACAAAAAAAATCAGTTTTCTGATTTTATTTTGTTTTCAAATTCTATGTTTCTGGTTGTGTCAGTTTTGATTTGTTTTTGGTTGTGGTTCATCATCCTATTTCAGTTTAAAATTGAATTGAAAACTTTTTAAAATTTGATTGATTTATATCTGGATTTGATAAGTGTTAAGAATTCTTCAGTATGATTTCTAATTGTACTGAAGGCTGGTTATCTCATCTTTCCTGCATTTCTTTGTGAATATCATTGAATATCTTTTTTTTTTTTGTTGTTTTTTTTTGTTTTTGATGTGTCGTCATGTTATATGATTAGATGTTTTGCAGTACTTGAGTAATTGTCTGCTTGATCTTATTCTGTTGTGCGGAAGACAGAAAAAAAACAAACAAACCGCAAAGTGATAGAAAGTTTTACTTTTAAAGAAAGAACCAGTGAGCAAAGAGAACACAATGGAAACAATGTGAAAAAAAAAAAAGAGCCAGCATGATCTCCCTTTGTTCTGGTGTTCACTTCAACTCATTGGCTGAAAATGTTGCAAGGTGGCACCAGTGGCAGGCAGAGAGCAAATGATCCCTGAAAGTTTTAAAAATAGTAGAAAATTTTAGAAAGTTGTAACAGATAGCTGAACATTTTTTTTTCTTTTACTGCAGGCTTGTTATGCCAGAGTGTTGGACTTTCGCCGGAAGTTCATCGAAGCTGCTCAGCGCTACAATGAGCTGTCTTACAAGACCATCATAGCTGAGGAAGAGAGACTACAAGCATTGAAGAACGCCCTGATCTGCACCATTCTGGCTTCTGCTGGTGAGATGGGGTTCTTTTAGTGTTGCAGTGGATGTAGTACTTTGTGTGAGCAGTGAGGGGGATGGATTCATGTGATTTTTTTTCCCAACACCACGAGTTGATAATTGAAAAAGGTGGGGTTTTTTTTTGGTTTTTTTTTGCAAGTCATTGTTCAGCTTATGAAAGGAGTTATAAAAAAACCCCCAGACAACCATGCTTACAGATGTGTAAATATAGACATCCATGCAAATTGAAGTCACACATGCTTATAAATATATGAAAAGCATGAGACTTTGAGGGTGAGTGTATGTGCACAGTATGAATCCATATATGTACATTCGCACAAGCACACACACTTACACACATACACACAGTTGTGTGCATGTTCATACACGTGTACGTACATGTATGAATGCATGAAAAATGACGTAACAATCTTACATCACATGTATGTGCAAATGCACATTCATGTGCCCTCAAAACTACACACATACATTCACAGAGTGGCTTGCCATGTCTTTTCTGTTTTATTGCATAATCTGACACTCTTGGAAATGATGTGTTGCAGGTCAGCAGAGATCCCGTATGCTGGCAACCCTGTTCAAAGACGAACGTTGTCAGCAGCTGTCCGCATTTAACATTCTGGAGAAAATGTTAGTTTGAAATAACTGGTTTTGGATGGTTACATGTGTGGATCTGGGACATTTGTTAACACCTGGATGAGTAAAGAACTGAACTTGGCAGAACTAAGTTCCTTATACTATTTGAAATTTTACTGGAATTATCATTGCATGATTTTTTTTGTTAACCTACTGTTTCATTGCTGTCTAATGGTTATATGCATTACATTGATCTAGATACTTTATAAAGCGCCTGTCCTCGGTCAGAGACCAAGCTCTAAGCGCTTTATAAACAAGGGGTCGTTTACACAACAGGCTGCTTACCTGGGTAGAGCCAACTGACAGCTGCCATTGGGCGCTCATCATTCGTTTCCTGTGTCATTCAATCAGATTTCAGGCACGCACACATACACACTCCGACAAACATGTAACATTTAACATTTTATTTGTATAGCCGTTTTGTTTATTTACCCTGCCATGTAGGCAGCCATACTCCGTTTTCAGGGGTGTGCATGCTGGGTATGTTCTTGTTTCCAGAACCCACTGAACGCTGACATGAGTTACAGGATCTTTAACGTGCGTATTTGATCTTCTGCGTGCGTATACACATGAAGGGGGTTCAGGCACTGGCAGGTCTGCACATATGTTGACCTGGGAGATCGGAAAAATCTCCACCCTTTACCCACCAGGCGCCACCGAGATTTGAACCCAGGACCCTCTGATTGAAAGTCCAACACTTTAACCATTCAGCTATTGCGACGGTCGTTTGTATGAAGTTTGTGACAGGAAGGTTGATTTCTTACAAACACTGAGCTTGAAAGCACTGTTGTGTTTTGTTTACAGCAATGAATGGATTGGAATGTGATTTAATTGAGTTCTCTGTGAGAAATGAGAAATGTTGGAAGAAAGGGATGAAAGATATTTTTCATTGTTGTTCAGGACAAAAAATAGAGGCAGGGTTCTTTTGAACTGTTTTATGTTGTAAGTTGGTCTTGTTTTATCTGATTTCTATTTTTGTTACTTAGGTTTGAAATCTGAAATGATGATAAATGACCATCAAAGAATGTTTGACATGTTTCAGGTACCTGGACAGAATTATACGCAGCAGTGATCTGCATGAGTTTGAGGGCATGCTTCTGCCTCACCAGAAGGCCATCACAGCTGATGGTCAGTGATGTTATAAACACATGGAGGGGTGGGGGAAGGCATAGCCATGGGTAGATAGAATAACCCTGTGGATTTTCAGAAATGGATGGATGCTCATGTTTGTGCAAAGGCACTGGACACAAGTGTAGAACAGACAAATTGTAATGCAGTAGGTGGCCAACTTTATTCATATATACAGACAGAAACTCTTGTGTGTGCTTGTGTGGATCTGTATGTCACCTTTTTTCTTTTTTTTCTTTTTTCAAAATATCAAAGCCTCAGGCTTACAGTATGAAACTTCCATGACATTGTTTCCTTCCTCAAGGCTTTTCTTCATTGTTTGTGTATGTGTATTTTAATCCATTGATTCTCATGGTAAAACAGGGCAGTCATATATAAAGGGTGTGGTGATACGACAGGTTCTACCATTGTGGACCGTGCTGTGATAGAACACAACTTGCTGTCGGCAAGCAAACTGTACAACAACATCTCCTTCACTGAACTGGGGGCTCTACTGGAGATTCCACCAGCAAAGGTATGCATTCGTTGTGTTTGATGACTGTGTGATAGAACGCTTCTGCCTTGTCATAAATAAATGGTCTGATAAATCTGGTCTGAAGGGCTTTGGTTTTAGAAAAAGAAGAAAAAAAAGAGGGTGTGAAGGGAAGGAGAGAATGTTGATGACATCAGTGTCTAATAGTGACAAGTTTTACAAATGAATGGTTGTAGTGTTAGCATCAGAAGGTCGGCAGTGTGAATGATTGTGGTGTTAGCAGAAGAAATGGTGAGTTTTCTGTGGATGGATTTGGTTTTCGCAGTAGAAAAGAGGGGTAATCTGTGAATGGTTGTGGTGTTGACAGTAAAAGAGTGAGTTATTTGTGAATAGTTGTGGTGCTGGCAGTTGAACAGGGAATTTATCTATAAATAGTTGTAGTGTTGGGAATAGAAAAGGAGGGTAATCTGGTAATCTGTGAATAGTTGTGGTGTTGGCAGTAGAAAAGGGGGGTAATCTGTTTCTTCTTGTTGCAGGCGGAGAAAATTGCCTCTCAGATGATCACGGAAGGCCGTATGAATGGTTATGTTGATCAGATTGATTCCATTGTACACTTTGAAGGTGGGAGGATTGTTATTCTTAGAGTATATTTGTGTGTGTTGTCTCTATGTAGATAAATGGAGTGGAGTGTTCACCAAGTGGTAACGCGTCTGCCAAGGAAGTGAGAGAATCTGAGTGCACTGGTTTGAATCCCATAGTTGCCAGTATTTTTTCTTTCCTCCACTAGACCTTGAGTGGTGGTCTGGACGCTAGATATTTGGATGAGACAATAAACCGAGGTCCTGTGTTCAGCATGCACTTCGCGCATGTAAAAGAACCCACGACAACAAAAGGGTTGTCCCTGGCAAAATTCTTTTAGAAAAATCCACTTTAATGGATAAACAAATAGAATTGCAGAAAGGAAAAAATACCAAAAAATGGGTGGCTTTCTCAGTGTAGCGACACCCTGTCCATGGGGAGAGCAGCGTGAATTTAACACACAAATCGTTTGTGATAAAAGAACAATACAATGCAATGCAATGCAATGCAATACAAATTACAATACAATACAATACAATACAATACAATACAATACAATACAATATGCGTATGTAAGTGTGTGAGCTTTTTTATGTTTCATTCAGTGTCTCTGGTGGTGTTTCTTTTTTTAAATTAAAAAAAAAATCCTTTTGTTTAATTCCTTGACTGCTGAATCATGGTGAAATTGAATAAGTGTAGCATGAATCTGAGGGACAATTTCTACATTTTGTATACTTATTAGTGGTTTAGTTGATCTTCCTGATAAAAAGTTTTGTATTTTCAAGAGGAAGAAACAGTGATGACCTGCATCTTGACTTTTGAGCTCTGTGTTGTCTCAGTGAGGCTGCAGGCCTTCACTGATCAGCATCTTGTTCTTTTTACCTCAGCTCTGTGAAGAATAACTGGGGCACCGCACAGCAGAACTGTTAGCCAGATTCCTTCGGGTCTTTCGGTAGCATGCCATAGCCTGGGCCTCTGCAAATGGTTTTCCTGTTCATGCTGCAGTGTTGTCAGTCCATAGTTATGTTTTGTTTCTGTTCCCCTCTTTCTCCCTCCCCCAGCAGCTCCTTGGAGGATTGTTTTAGCAAGGCCATTGGATTTTGTTACATTGCCATACCAGCATAGTTTTCTTTACTGATGTGAGCAGATCTTCATAAGGTCCGATGTGCTGCTTGATGGTTTGGTGTACTTGTTCACTGGTGATGTGATCAGTGTATATGATGTTTAGTGTCTTGCGATAACTCCTCATTATCATGCCCATCAGCAACGTTGTAGGGGTTAAAGAAAAAAGTTGAAGAACTTTTTCATTTTGTTGTCACATTGTTCTCAAAGCTTCGTTGATGGTTGCTTTGCAGCTCGTGAGACGTTGCCGATGTGGGACCGCCAGATTCAGAGCCTGTGTTTCCAGGTCAACAACATCATTGAGAAAATCTCACAGACATCTCCTGACTGGTTTGCTAAAGCCATGGAAAGTCAGATTCAGTAGATCATCTGGATGCTGTGTGTGTGTGTGTGTGTGTGTGTGTGTGTGTGTGTGATGGACACTCTGGTCTTTGAATCCACTATTTCTTTATAAAAGCGACACTGAGGATGTGTTTGCTTACATGTTTTGGGCTTGTGTAAATGTTGTTAATTAAATTGGTATTGAATTGTGGGTGTGTGTGTGTATGTATGTGTGTGCGTGCATGTTTCTTCTCTTTTTTTTATTAACTTTTTTGTATGCACTTATGCTTTTGCATGCACTTCGTGTATGTGTGTGAGTGAGCGTGTGAGTGAGTGTTAAAAACAAGAACATGTATGTTCTTTGCTTTTGATCAGTGAGGCTAAATAAATTGTATGGAATTTGGAAGATGTTGTGCGGCACCCACCAATGGATTTGATAGCATGAGTTGAATGATAATGTAATTGTTTTTTGTTGTTGTTTTTTTTATGAATAAAAGTAAAATACATAGTTGTGCAAAGATCTGTTGTGTTTAGACATTTTTTTTAATTTCTGGTTTATATTGGAATGTTCTGACTTTTTGTGACTACAATGCATTTCACATTTCAGCTACATTCAGTGTTAGAAAAAGAAAGAGAAAACCAAATAAATGAATCTTGATTCAGTGGAAAATGGAATTTGTGTGTCTGACCAAAAAAGATTGTTCTTTGAATTTTTTTTTGTTCTTTTGTGAGGACATGTTTGTTTTGAACCTTGTGTGTGGTACATCCTGTACATTATTTATTGCAATGCTGAGCAGTAAACAACAAGAAATGATAATCCTGATGGAACCCAGTATTCTGTCAAGTCTGTGGCTAATTACAGGACAAAATGGCTGTTTAAGCGTAAGGGAGTGACTAATTTATTTTTTTATTTTTTATTTTTTGGTGGTTGTTGTGATACTGAAATGTTTATAGCTTGGATCAAGGGGCTGATAAACAGGAGTGTTGTCAATAGCGAAACAAAGTGAAATATATATATATTTTAGATACCTAAATACCAATACAGAAATCTGAAAAAAAAGAAAATACTGGCAACTATTTGTTTAGCTTGGCTGCAGTGTTTGCACAGGCTGCAGTCAACTAGTGTTCCTCTGTCATCAAGCAACTCATGACAAATTTCAAAGTTTTTGAAAAAAATGTTTAGGTAATCAGAAGAAATGAAAACAACCAACATAACACTGACTGCCTGAACTTTCAGTTTTCGACATCAGCCCTTATTGATAGGACTGAAGCACCCTCCAAGATCTATGGAAATAGTTGGGATGAACACAATGATGAAATGTGTCTTTCTTTGACATGACAGGCTACACCATAACACAGTGACACAGGATACACATGCATAGTGCCAGGGTTTATTCTGTTGAGGTAGGTATCAAAACAAACAACCCCCCTCAAAAACAACAACAAACAAACAAAAAACAAAGGAAGGTTAAATAAGTTGTATTTGTTAAGACTGTGCTGGTCAGTAGGTGCACAAGAGAACTGGTTGTTAATACTTCAAGAACAGCCATGAGAAATGCAGTGTGGTGATCTTTGAGTTACTTATAGACTTTACCTTGCCTGTCATTATCATTCGGGGATTGAAGCAGGTAGTTCCCTTCACAATATCTTATCACCAGTGCCCATTAATTTCAGCTGGCTGATAATCTTTGGTGGATTTGAGAGGCAGTAGGAGTTTATGTCAGCAGACTCTGTAAGAGGTTAATTGATGTCTTGTCTTTAGCAGAGTTATGGAACGTCTTCATTCAGAATGTCTTGTACATGTTTTGCTTCTGGAATAATACATTTTGATAGAGATTGTCTGTCTGTGGGTTTTATGTTAGTGTATTTGTGTGAGAGTGTCAGAGTGTGTGCATTTGTGCAAACTGGAATAACAGGGAGCACAAATTCAAATTACAAATGCAGATTAATTTTTTTCTTTTAAATATCAGAATGGTGAAGGAGCCCCTGCTATCTGCAAAAAATATTGACATTATATAAAAGGAGAATGACACTGAGAAGTCTCTGTGAAGAATAGTGACTGGCAATTCAGTTTCTTTATCTATTTGTTAAGATACAATTGATGGGTGTTTAAAAGCCGTATCAGTGCAAACAGTTACTGAATAAACCAGTCATTAAGACAAAATGGAAGACAGAAGAACAAAGCATGTTTTGTTTCTCCATGGATCATGTGATGCATATATAACGTACAGTATTATGGGTTTGGACATGAGAAATGGGCAAGGGTTCCCCATGTGTGCATGTTTGTGTGTCTTAAGATTAAAGTTCAGTTTGTGTGTGTTTCGCTGAAAGCAGTGGTTATAGAGGTTTTGAAAAACATAACAAAACGAAAAGAAAAATTAATGTAGGATAGTTTCATAAAGAGCATCCGGCACACACATTAAAATCGACCAGCGTTTTGTGCTGACCACAGGCAGTCTCTGTGTTTACCTTTCAGGCTGATGTCTGCACAACAGAACTGTATCATGTCTGTGGAGCTACGCAACACAACAAATTGACCTTGACAGAACTGAAGCTTAGAGGCTGTTACACTCCACTGTGTAAGAATGAGAGAGGCCCCTGTCTGAGTGGTGACTGCCCACCCATCATCTATATTGGTTCTGACATGGGGTACACTGGCAGAAAGAGTCTCACGTGCTGCTGGTCTCCCCTCGATGGAATAATCCCCCCCCCCCACCCGGACACTTTATTGATAATGGACATGTCGAGGGAAACAGGAGAATGCAAATGTCATGGAGCCTGCTGATGTGTGTGTGGTCTGAAACACCTGAGGCTTGCTGTAGGGTGGAAGCAATGTGCTGTCACTCAGGTGTCAGTCTTAATGATAACAGTAATAATTATAATGGATACTTATATAGCAGTATTCTGAGAAGTTGAGCATCAGAAGAAGAGCAGTCTCGGCCTTCCATTTGCAGTGGTAGTGGCTGTGTGCATCGCTATGTGTACATGCCCACAGTTGCACAAAAACACCCTACCACACACACACCATCAAGTTTGAATTTTAATGTTTTTTTTATTCACAGAAAACAACCAATCACGTAACATGACTTTGCAGTGACACAATTATACCAACAGTAACATCAAAATCATCTGCACGACACCAGTAACAAGTGACAAGAATTTGGCTTGGCAGTGACAAAAGCGGTTGACAAAACTTTACACATGACATGTATCACCATTCGAGAGACGCACATATTTTGTTGATGATTCTCAAGAGCAAGATTCAGATGGGAAAAAAGACCAAAAACAGATACGCAACTTAACACAAGACATGCAGAGACTTGGTGGCACTTAAATCCAAGAAAATGTGTATGTGTGTGTGTATGCACATGTGTGCTTCATGTTTCTGTCATGTGCATACATGTGAATGTTTGTGTGTCCATGTGAGTTTTCAATGCTTTTGTTTCTCATTTGTCTCCAAGTGCATGCACTTAAATTAGAAATTTAATATAGACATGTGACGTTTCAGTTTGTATGATGATTAGGCAGCAAATTTGACCAGGTGAGTTAGCAATTTAAGTGCAGGTGAAGTTAAAGGAAAAGTATGATTCAGCTAATTTCAAAGCTTGAAGATTCGAGACAAATTGAACATTGTGCAATTTTCTTGGCTTTAGGAGTTGGCAAATCAGATTTAATGGCATGCAATTTTTGTGGCCTTCCCCGACCCACCCCCTTCCCCCCATCTTTTTGCTTTACATGCTTAGACACACACACACACACACACACACACAAACACACACGCTCATGTATCTGCACATGGGCAAACTCACACATTCACTTGTCATGATGTGCATGTGCACACACACACACACACACACACACACACACACACACACAAGAACTAGAAGCACAAAACACTTTATTCTTTTTGGTATCTAAAATGGAAAATGCATTTTATTTTACAGTGACAGTATCACATACAGTGTTACCAGTGTTGCTGGAATTGTTATTATGGACATCCTTGCATATCTCAATGCATCAGCATTCCCACATGAATAGACACAAGAATCAGAAAGGCCTGTAGGAACTAAAGGAAGTCTCAAACAAACCTATTCAAGCATTCAACGCTCAGCACTCATGTCATAAACACTCAATGCATGTGAACTGCTGCAATATTAAAAATAAACAGGTCTGTTGCTGAGAAGAACATGTGAATTAAATCCAATGTTACTGACATGTGTTGAGAAATGACAAATCAAAATAAACTAATCAATATGAGTGTGAGATAAAAACTGAGAAAAAAAATCTTACTTTAAAATTTTTTTTTATTGGACTGATTGGCTGGCCCAAACAGCTTTTGATTATGACCATAATGATCACAGACAACAAAAATTAAGTGATTTAAAAAGCCACAATAACAACAAAATTAAGTGAAAGTATATATAATCCCACTGGGCTTAGACCAGAACATATATGCGTACGCATGCATGCACACACACACACACACAACACACACTGCAGCACACAAACATACACATGTAAATGCATACACACACACGCCACAAGTGTGTGCGCACTCACACACCTACACACAGGCATGCCGAAAAAGGCTTTGGTGTGTTTTTGTTCCTGTTTGGAAAGTAAAATGCATATGCTACATTAATGTTAAGAAATGGTGCACAAAGAAGAATTACATTGTATACAGCACTGAATATAGCTTTCATTGCTTTTGTCTGCATTTAATCACATTGGGACATATTGATAGTAAAACACACTTAAACAATACCTATCCACACATTAAACATTAAACAAAATTGAGCCATATACCATACACAAAACAACTAGTGCGCGTGTGGGTGGGGTGGGTACGGGTTAGCAGAGAGAGAGAGAGAGAGAGAGAGAGGAAGGAAGGGAGGGGAAACAAGCACTGTGACTTTTGTCATTGCGCGTGCCTTAGATACATCGTTCAGGGGCCACCACTCTTGAAGACTTTTACTCGGGGAAAGAATGGCTTTGACAATTTGATTTTATTCTTTTTTTGGTTGGCGTCTCTCTCTCTGTGTGTGTGTGTGTGTGTGTGTGTGTGTGTGTGCGAGTGCGTGCGTGTGATGCCTTCCACAAGCATTACTGCAAAGTGAATGTAGGCCTATCAATCGAAGTATTCCACAGGCTTGAGTATACATAGATCTGCTATCAACCCAGTTGTTTCCTTGGCTGAAACGGCAGTTTCAGGCTGCGTTTGATCTCAAAGTGGCTGCAGCAAACAACATTTGGAACAACACAGAACTGTTTGGTACATAAGAGCGGTAGTCACTGTGACACCTGAGGGGGGAAAGGAATTAAAACCTGTAAATAGATAAACAAATAAATGACTAAAACCGCAACAGAAGCCTCAGTATAGACAACTTGCTGATTGCATTTTTTAAATAAATCAGGTTTCCCCCATTTGCTGATTGGATTTTTAAAAAAAATCAGGTTTCCCCCATATTTGGTACAATGTTTACTCTGTGATGTTTTCTTGGTGATTATTGAAAAAAACAAAACAACAACAACAACAAAACCAACCAATCAAAACAAAACGCACACACACACACACACCCACAGAGAGAGAGAGAGAGAGAGAGAGAGAGAGAGAGTGGTGAGGGGGTCTTATACAACAGTGATAGTTTTCAGTATCAACATTAGAAAGTGTGTGGCGTGTACATTATCATATGCAAAGGCCATCTATAAACTTATATGATGATTGATATTTTATGATTTTTTTCATTATCAGCCATGAACTGAAAAACGTATGAGTACGGCAGCTAGTTTTCGGGTCGAAGTACACGGCCTATTTCCAAAACTGATGACAAACAATATATACACCACGTGTGTTCATTGAGAGAAATAGGAAAATCCAAAACATACCCTTATATATAACTATCATATCCGTATACACAACTACCATATATATATATATATATATATATATATATATATATATATATATATATATATATATATATATATATATATATATATATATATATATATATATATATATGGTTCACATCATCAATCAACAATATTAACCACTATACTAATCAGACAATTAACTGTTTCTGACGTCGACAAACACTTACACCACCCGCAACAAGCAATAATAACGTTGCAGCTGCACATACTAATTTCAAAGCAATCGACATTTCTCAGACATAGGCACAAATGCAGCTGTCACTTATAACAAACTGACAAAACGCAAATAGATACAAACTTACAAAATTTAATGCACACGCTTCTCATACAAAAATTTATAGACGCACCCCCCCCCCCCATCCCCGAAAAAAACAACAACAACAAAAAACAAAAACAAACAAACCCAACCAACAAAAACAACAACAAACAAACAAAACAAGTATAAACAGCAACCAAAACCACACACACACACACACATATAGAGGTTACCAGTGTGTGTGTGTGTGTGTGTGTGTGTGTGTGTGTGTGTGTGTGTGCGTGTGTGTGTGTGTGTTTGTGTAGGGTCTTTATTATTACTTATACCAACTTACAAAATCCAAAATATTACTTTTACGATACTTACAATTATGCCAACAAAAATCATTCTTTGGATATTTATACGATACTTTCAGAAATGCCAATAAAATCGTAAAATCGATCTTTGGAGTACTGACGACGAGTTGGTATTGACACACACATACACATACACACAAGTAATTATATACACCATCGGTCGTTACCCCCTCTCGATCTGTGCTTTGGAACGTAGGTTAATTAACCCAAAAGGCGACGTACTACACATACTACACATTCCTGGTCAAACAAAGAACAACTGATAAATATAGTAAACAGCCATGTAAACGCCCAGAATCCAGGAAACGACCACCCCTTCATTTTGGGTTAAAAACAAAACAAAACAAACAAACAAACAAAAAAACCCACCTGTGCTTATTATGCTAAAATACTTTCCGTTGGAAAAGCCTCACCCCCTGTTTAAAAGAAAAGACAGTCTAGTTTGCTAGTTGGATCACGTTGCTTTACAAAGCGGTGCAGATGTAGACACAGATAAAGAACAGAACATCTGAATAAGATGTCTGCGTGTCATTGAAAAAAGCTTCAAGTGCGATCACGACGTAGGCTACGTCACTCCACGACGAAGTGGTTTGGTTCAGTACGAAGCGTTTTGTTTTTTAGTGCTTGAGGAGAAAGAGAAGGAAGGTGGTAGAATGGTTAAGACGTTCATCTGCCAACACGGTATCTGTGAGGGTCTGGGTTCGACTCCCGCTGTCGCCTTTCCCCCCAAAGTTTGACAGAAAAATCAGACTGAGCGTCTGGTCATTCGGATAATAAACCGAGGTCCCGTGCGCAGCACGCACTTGGCGCAATGAAAAAAGAACCCACGGCAATGGAAGGGTTGTCCTCTGGGAAATTTTAACAGAAATCTTCTCGGATATAATATTTATATGTACAACTATAATAATTATATGCATGCACTCAGTTAGGCCTGACTAAGCGTGTTGGGTCAAGTTGCTGGTCAGGCATCTGCTTAGCAAATGTCGTGTTGCGTGTCAGGATTTTTCCTGAACACAGTGACGCGTCCTTGAGAAACTGAAACTGAAAATGCGGAGAACGTGTACATTCAGTTATCGACAAGTCAGATACCTGTCACCTGTTGGCCTGTGCATGGATACCAAGAATACATACTGTTGTGTTTGCAAACAGACATTTCGTGATAGTTCCCGGACTATCCTTCTGATATATCGAGTTCCTGCACGCATGAAGTAAAAGCCCAGCCATGGTGAAACAAAGTAATAGATTATGGGCTTCCGCGTACACTTGATTTAAGTACCTTGTAAACACCATGGCATTCCAAAATTAATTCTTAGAATGAAACTTGTGCAAATAGGGGTCCCGCAGTGGGCACTTGCAAGGTGGTTTACACTACTACTACTTCTACTACTCCTACTACTACGACTACTTGTACAGCCCGTAGCACGACCTCATCATGAGATCGAAGTAGCAGTCATCGTCGACGGTGGCCGAGACGCCGGCGTAGTAGTGATGGAACTCCTCCCTGGTGACCATGCCGTCAGGGCTGCCCGGCGTGTCCAGCGAGTCCAGGAAGTACTGCAGTGTCTGCTCCTCCGTCCACTCCCCCGACAGGAACTTGGGGTGCCTCTGCACGTTCTTCTTGTACACCACTGTGGGACAGCACAGACAGACACGTAGTGTTTCGTTTATTGCACACAGTGGTTCTTTCTGCTACCACACAGTACGTTTATTTATTTATTTATTTATCTATTAAGACGTCTTGCTATGGCGCATATTCTGGAAGCTCTAAGCGCTTTACAGCAGCACAAAGAGCATTATTCACTCAAACACCCCCACAATCACACACACATATTATTTGAAACATAAATAGACGTGTATGGTTGTTGTAGTGTGTGTGTGTGTGTGTGTGTGTGTGTTGTTGTTGGTTGATTGGTTTGCTTTGGGTTTGGTTTGTTAGTATCTTATTTTTCTTTTATGATTATCATTTTCTTTGCTTTTTGTTTATTTTACATCCCCACCCCCTTTTTATTATTTCTTTTAAAACTATTCTTTTTCTTCTTTTTACTTCACTTTCTTCTACTTTGCAACAGGTTTTTTTCCGCTCTCTCTCTCTCTCTCTCTCTCTCTCTCTCTCTCTCTGTGCTTGCGCGCGCTTGTGCATGCTCGTCCCTCGTCCCTCCCAACTGTCCCTCCTAGCTGCGCTTTTTAAAAATCCGTATCACGAACCGGAAATTCTGAGACTCAAACCACAGTTTCCAGCTGGCATTGAAAAGAACTAACACAAACCCCCAAACGGCAATACCTGAACATGAAGATCAAAGCATTCCGACACTCTCCCCTTTCAAAACTGAAGTGTTAAGTGCTTAGCTCCCCTTGATGTTAATTAACCGTTACCTTGAAAATTATATGACAAGGCCTTTCCGTTCCAAGCTCATGTGTCCTTCGTTTTTTTTAGCCAAACCCTACGCGAAGGAAGTTGCTTGGCGGAAAATCTGTAACCCTCTCAGATCCCTCTCCCCAACTTACTTCATTTCTAAATTGGTTCAAGAATTTCGCGCGCGCGCGCGCGCGTGTGTGTGTGTGTGTGTGTGTGTGTGTGTGTGTGTGTGTGTGTGTGTGTGTGTGCGTGCGTGCGTGCGTGCGTGCGTGCGTGTATGTGTGCGTGCGTGCGTGTGTGTGTGTGTGTGTGTGTGCGCGCGCGTGCCGTGTGTGTATAAGGAAGACACACACAGAGACAGACAGATGCTCAAACCAAATCTTTAATCGATGAGTTTGTGATTCCCAAATCTCTTCCTAACCTAGACATTTCTCTCCCCCACTTATCCCCTTCCATCTCCCCCCCCCAAACCCCCTCCATCGTCCTCCCCCCCCCCCCACCCGCCCCTCCTAAAACAGAAAAGAAAAACATCAGCCTGCACCGTTTGTCGGACGTGTTCTTGCCGTCGTCACGTTTTAAGCTCAGAAGACACCAAGGAACAGAAGCACGTGCAGAATGAAGGATGGAGGACAGGAGAAGGAAGGAGGGGTAGGAGGAACATCGTTTATTTATTATCAGACTTCGGGTAATTTCATTCCCGAGCAAAGAAACAAGGGGTGGTGGGGGTGGGGGTGGGGGGGAGGGGGGGGGAAAGGGGGCGGGAGGAGAAAAAGAAAAAAAAAGAACAAACAAACAACAAAAACCAACTAACCAAACCAAATGACATCATCCCCTCTTCCCCAGATTCAGTCACAGGCTTTCAGCTTGAACTGACAGGGGATTCAAATTCAAATTCATGCAACACACACTGGCAGCTGAGCCCCAATATCTCCCTTCCTTTTCATAACACAATACACCTTATCCTTAAGTCTCCTCTCTGTCGTTAGCCCAAAACATACCCCTCTTCCCTCTCTGAGAAAGAAAGAAAATACGACACGTATCTAAGAAACCTCATTGGAGGAGCGGAGCTGGGACGCATACACGTATTTTGTACATGTCGTTCTGTTCGCAAAGCCCACATCTTTTCTCTCTCTCAAATGGTTTATTGACTTAATTAAGCATTTTGCTCATATCAGGGGAGGGGGGAAAGGGGGAAATCACTGAGAAGCACCAAAACATGAAAAAATGTTCTTCCACTCTCTCTGAAACACACATACCCGCACGTGCGCGCAGGCACACACACTGGGATGTTCACAAAATGGATGAGGGAGAATGGCAGTAGGAGGAGCTGAGGGCGGCGGGGAGGGGGGGGGGGGGGGGGGGGGGGTGTTAAGAGAAAGAAAGGAAACATGAGACGCACCCTAAGAAACTTAATTCATTGGAGGAGCTGAGCTGAGACGGCATACGTGTATTTTGCACATGTCCTTCGCAAAAGCCCATCTCTTTTTCTTTCTTTCTCAAGACGTGACTCAATCCCCTGGGCTCTTCTCTTCCGATCCAATCTGACAGCTGACGCAAGAACACGAAGAAACTTTCCCAGCGACAGTTTGATTTGAGAGCCAGGGTAAGGGGAGCAATGGACAGCCGAGGAGATCACAGCGTTCCTGTGCCTTGCCTGCATTGAGGCTTATTATTATCGCCCTTCCCATTATTCCAGCCCTGATCAATGCGACGGTGTTCTTGTGAAACTTATGGTAAGCGCACGCGCGTGCATGTGTGTGTGTGTGTGTGTGTGTGTGTGTGTGTGTGTGCGCGCGCGCGTATGTGTGAAACAAGTCGTGGGGAACTGCAAGGCCAGGTCCATACCTGTTAACTCTCTCCATACGAACGGCGAAAGAGACGACGTTGACAGCGTTTCAGCCCAATTACCATCATCCAAATATTGCAAGCGGAAGGCTCTTATACTGAAGAGGTGAATGCTGACAAAGAATACCACAATTCTGACGACGGAAGCTAAAGGTTGGGTCATTCAGACACCCACTGGACATCCGAGGGGTCTGTGTAGAGGAGAAGAGAGGACTGGCCGTACTGAGTGAGTTAAAGATGCAAAAGCGCAAAAAAGTGTATTTTTTTCTCTACTCCCCCCCCCTCTCTTATTCTCTTAGCCCCCATATCTCCCTTCCTTATCATAAAATCACAGTACACCCCACCCCTAAATTTCCCCTCTCTCGTTATTCCATACGTAGCCCCCATTACCTCATCTCATTACCCAATATCTCCCGCTCATACCTCCCTTCCCCTACTCTCTCTCTCCCTCTCTCTGGAGTTTAACGACCTATTGGCAGAAAGCCCTAAAAGTGAAGTTGTTCTGGGTTCGAGTCTTGCATGGTTGGGTGAAGGCTGTAGTTGTTCGAGATGGTGAGTCCCGAGTTCTTTGAGCAGTGATCCATACCTGTTACATACTTTCTCTTACTACCCTTTTCCGAGAGTTGAGAGGGTGGGGAGAGTGACAGGTGGGGGAAGGGTGAAGGGGGCGGGAGGGAGGGGTGATTAAGAGAAAGAAAGGAAACAAGAGACGTATCTGAGCTGAAAATAATCAACGTGTTGATTGTGGCTACACAACAGAAGACGCATACACGTATTTTGTACATATCCTTCTATTCGCAAAGCCCACATCTTTTCTCTCTCTCAAATGGTTTATTGACGTAAGCATTCTGCTCATATCAGGGGAGGGGGAAAAAGGGGAAATCAGAAGCACCAAAACACGAAAAAATGTTCTTCCAGTCTCTCCGAAACACACATACCCGCACGTGCGCGCAGGCACACACACTGAGATGTTCACAAAATGGATGAGGG
>NC_134876.1:59510717-59515717 GCF_041734735.1 Babylonia areolata
AAGGGTGGCGGGAATTTTTGGCACATGACCGTATTAACCTCCTTCCTTCTGATCTCCAGTTAATGCTGGGCTTCACTTTGACATGTGACAAAAATGCTTCCTGCTTCTGGGAAGGCGAAGGAGGGTGATGGTTGTGAAATGCATCTGTGTTTGCAATGATCGCTTCAAAATGGTATGCAATAAAAACGATTGTCAGATCGGTCGGTCAGTCAGTCAGTCAGTTAGTCAGTCAATCTGTCTCTCTCCAACCCCCCTCTCTCTCTATGCGCGTGTGTGTTTGTTTATTTGTGTGTGTGTGTGTGTGTGTGTGTGTGTGTGTGTGTGTGTGTGTGTGTGTGTGTGTGTGTGTGTGTGCGTGGGTTCGCGCGTGTGTATGTGTGTGTGTTAAAATGTTCAACCGAAAACTCCCTATTTGCTGCTCTCAACTCTCACCCCTGCTACCCCACTCCTTCTTGAATCAGTTGGATGCAGATTTTGAACGAATAGCTACGCAAGCAGGGATTGGGATTGGCTTTTTCGTTTATTCATTCATTTTTCAAACAAAGAAATCACTGATTCCCTCTCAGCCAAGGCTGTAGTTCTCGCGGGATGAAGACCACCAATGTCGAGAGTCAGGAGGACAAATAAAACGCCCAGTGATTTTCTGTGTTTCCCCACGACTTGAAGTTGTTCGTGTCCACTCTGTGGGGGTGGTGCTTTGATCGGAGGTCACCTTGGTTAAAAACAACAACAAAAAGAACAAAAAAGAACAACAAAAAAACAAAACAAAAAAAACAAAAAAACAAAAAACAACAACAACAAAAGAACAAAAAAACAAAGAACAAAAAAGAACAAAAAAACAAACAACAACAAAAGAACAAAAAAGAACAAAAAAAAGAAAGAAAGAAAAAAAAGAACAAAACAACAAAAAAAACCCCAACAACAACAACAACAAAAGAACAAAAAAGAACAACAAAAAAAAAGAAAAAAAAAAAAAAGAAAAAAAGAAAGAAAAAAAGAGAACGACACGACGTAATGGGATGAGTCATTCTGAGAGCGCCAAGAAGTGCTTGCGCTGTGCGTGCTTCAGAGAGATGGACAGAAAGAAAAAGGGTGGACCATGGGGGAGAGGGTGGAGGAATGAATAAGGGGAGAGAACCTTCTGTAGAGCCCCCCCAAAACCCCATCCCGTTCGTTGCGTGTGTCTTATATGAATTAATGTCCAGTGAGCGTGTGCTATTTACTCGACAGCGAAAGCTAAACACTCGTTAATCACTTTAAACGTCTGTGAGTATCTATTTAACTGATCGACCCTACGAACAACTTGACCTTGAGAGCAGTGTGGTGTATCAGCAGCAGACGTGGTGTAGCGTATATGGATCGGTCCGCACGCTTTGAGACCTCCTTGATAATGAAACAAACATTCAAAAACTGAGCAGTGGCTATTGTGATGTAGTTTACCTTCAGACATCGAGTACGTGTTTCTTGCGTCCATGTCACGTCGCACGACGCTGTTTTCCGCGCAAAACGTGTTTTTTTCTGAAGGAGCAAAAGGAAATAAAGAGCTTAAGTTGTCGGAGGGCCCCAGAATGATACACGAGGGAATGTTGGCAACAAATCGATTGTGGTCCAACAGATGTCTTCGACTGCCAAAGAACCACGACTGACTGTCACCTAATCTCCGCTGTAACGTACCGTTCATTCTCTTTGAGCGTCCAGTTGCTGGTGTATCACCTAGAAACAAGCCCGAACACCGTGTGTGCAGGTGCTGATTATTTGTGAATATGAATGAAAGGAATTAGATAAACATGCTGCTTTGCTACTTTTACCCGCAAACTATCATGTGGGCGAATGTAGACAGTGTAAGACCTTCACATCGAGGACAAAACACAATAGTATTTCTAAGCCCTGATTCAGTTTAATGTATCAGACGAGTGAGATCTGTTTTACACACACACACATACACACACACACACACATCTCTCTCTCTCTCTCTATATATATATATATGTGTGTGTGTGTGTATATATATATATATATATATATATATATACATATATATATATATATATATATATATATATATATATATATATATATATATAATAGATTAAAAAATATCTCACCCTCGAAACATATTCAATGTCTCATTACTTGGCAGAAGTTTGCTGCTCCGGAGAAATGTATACATCAACGTAAGTTCCATACTAAGTACAAAGAAAATTTCCTTATTCAAATGAAAATGATAAAAGACTGTTGTTTATCAGTGAGTCAGTATGTCAGATAAAAGGGCTAAGTTTTGTGCACAAGAAAAAAAAAAAGACGCCCAAGAAACTCTCCTTCTTTGAGTCATTTCAAGGCTGGCCCCCGCCCCTCCCCCCCCCCCCTTTTTTTTTTTAACTCAGGCCTCATGCGTGGAGTCATTGCAGGGTAACGGCTGGAGTCTCTCACCCCCCACCACCCCTCCCACTTAGGTCCCCCACCGGATTTATTTTCATTTTCTAGCGTTCCCTACAATGTCTCCGTGGAGCTAAATTGAGGGCAGGGGTCATTCTAGGGCAATCACACCGGCTTCTTGATCTTCTTGACCGGACAGTGTATTGGCAGGTATGCGTATTAACTATTCTGCCACACCTAAACACGAATTATTGATGTCAACAGGGCAAAATTATGCGTCGCCAAACAATGGACAAAACCAGGGTGCGTTTGACCATTGACCTTTGCGAAGGCCATGGTTTGACTTAACGGTCGATGGTCTGTACTAACTGGTGATTGATCGTCCATGGTCCGTGTTGGTTTGAGCAGTGCAGGGAATTTCCAACCTACGGCTCTTTGTCTTTTCTCCTGTACTTGGGGATTCTGGTCTGAACAGAGCAACGCTCTCGTTCTACACCATTAAATGTCCTGCTCGTTGTTCCATTTCTGCTTGTTCTGTCAATAACACCATCAGCCATGGAACACCTGAACGGAACCCCCCACCCACCCCTCTCTCTCTCTCCTACCTCTTCTCCTGCTCCCCCCCCCCCCCCGCCCCCGCTCACGTCACCACACCCACAGTTCTCCTGCAATCATTGTGATAGTGGAAGCTGTGGTTGAATGCGCCACGTACTGGTCCCAACACGCACGCTCACTGTGAATCTCGTACGTCCACCCAATGGACGCTGAGCATCGGTGAGGGAAACAAGGGGAAAAATCAATGTTATCGCAGCGCCGCCGCCGAGGAAGTTGCTGGACTTGGTGACTGCTGGACTGAACGGAGGCACTGCAAGCTTGCCGGAGATGACGTAATTCTGTGCTTCTGTGGGAGGCTTTAGTCCGATACTTCTCACACCACAGAGAATGACTGACCACATGACGGGTTAAGAACGGTCGAACACGTGAAAAGCCCACTCGTGCATAGGAGTGAACGTGGGAGTCGCAGTCCACGAACGACAAAAAAACACAGAAGAGTTATCAGAAGACACCACCTTTGATTATCATTCTTGAACTTTGGTATTAAGCATTATCCAGTTGATTATAAACATGCCTTAAAAAACACACCAACCACTATCTGACAATGGAAAACATCCAGTGTGTTCATATGAATGAAAAAGCACACTTAGGAGATGAATCAGATTATAAAAGCTGTGAAGTAAATAAGGCTTAGATTAAAACAAAATGCATTTCGTAGAAAACACACACACACACACACACATACACACGCGCACACACATACACACAAAGAACACAGAAAGTAGAAACTGCAGTTCAGACTCTTGACACACTGATCTCAGTTCACCAAAGTTCAGCATTCAAAGGGTTAAGTTCGTCCCGATTCTCTCAAGCGTCAAAATAGCGAGAACCCAGACAACGACGGTTTGGCTTACACATTCAGAGGCCGCGAATGCGGTCCACATAGTACGTGACGCACTACACATTATTGATAATCCACCACCATCCTCCACCCCGCTTCTGTTGTATGCTGACTGATCAGGTTTCCCAAACAAAACATGATTTTCCGATCACACTTGACAGAGCCAATTTTACGCCCAATTTACGGCCCGTGTGTAATACAGGTGGGGTAATCTTCGGCATCACCACTGAGGAAATACCACTCAGTATTGCGAAAGAGAATGTGTGGAACACAGCACAGTGAATGGAACAGGATGTGTGTGTGTTGTGTTGTGTTGTGTGTGTGTGTGAGCGTGTGTGTGAGTGAGTGTGTGTGTGTGTGTGTGTGTGTGTGTGTGTGCGCGCGCGTGTGCGTGTATGTATGTCTGTGTCTGTGAGGATGTTACTAAAGCCACATACACACATACGCACGCGCGCACACATACACACACACACGCACGCGAGAGCGCGCGCACAAACGCACGCACACTCCCTCCCCCCCACTCCTCCCCCCCCCCCCACAAGGACACGTAAACACAGGCAATAAACACGCTAACGCGTTATTGCACAATATATGGAACGAACCCAAAACATTCAATCACATTCGTCAAGCATCACCTTGACATAAAATTCAACACCCAACAGCCCGATGCGGATAGGGAACCAAACTCAGCATGCCATCACACTTGTCACAGACCACCGCATCCATCTGAACCCAGGCTAATATGCTTTCACCCCTTTCCCACACAGTTCATCAGCAACGCTGACGAATAGCTCCCAGGAGAAGCACGAGAAACACCCGTAAAATGCCATGCTGCGCCCATTATCTTGTAAGCTCCCATTCCCAGTAAATGACTGAATGCTGCGCTCAGCTGTTTATCTACTGTTGTGAGGTTCCCACAGTTTATTGTTGACACTGGGTATGCGTTCACGAATGGAACACTAAAAATGAGAAAAAGGGCAAGATTTCCGAACCTTAATTCTATTATCAAGATCCGCACATGGCTTCTGTGAACAATGGAAACAATTACTGTATCCTTATCCTAAATGAAAAAAAAAAAAAAAATCACTGGTTCATGGGTTTACATCAGGTGAATAATACACAGAGAAAAACTCCATGTCGAACGCATATCATATAATCATGTAAGTAT
>NC_134876.1:59518217-59530717 GCF_041734735.1 Babylonia areolata
GTGGATGTGTTGGTGGTGGGTGTGGGAGGCTGTGGTTGTGTGGGTCTGAGTTTTGTTTTTTGGGTGGTGGGGTGGATGGTCTCGGTGGTTGGTGGTCTGTGTGGGTTCTGTTGTTTGTGTTAGGTATTATTATGTTTGATTCCCAGGTGTTGGGTGGTGTGTATTATGTCCGATTCCCGGTGATCGGTGGTGTAGATTATGTGTTTTCTGGTGTTGGGTGGCAGAGATTATGCCTGATTCACCGTGAGGGGTGGTGTAGATTATGTCTTTTCTGGTGTCGGGTGGTGGAGATTATGTCCAATTCCCGGTGTTGGGTGGTGTAGATTATGTCTTTCCTGGTGTTGGGTGGTGTAGATTATGTTCAATTTCCGATGTTTGTTGGTGTAGATTATGCCTTTCCTGGTGTTGGGTGGTGTAAATTATGTCAAATTCCCGATGTTGGTTGGTGTAGATTATGTCTTTCCTGGTGTTGGGTGGTGTAGATTTTGTCCTATTTCCGATGTTGGTTGGTGTAGATTATGTCTGATTATCTGGTAATGGGTGGTGTGTATATCTGCTTTCTGGTTGTGGATGACGTCTGTCGGTGTTTGTGACGTCTTCTGGATCTCTGGTCGGTGTGTGGATGAGGTCACGTTGACTTTTTCGTTTCAACTGAACGGCTCCGTCTGTCTCTCAAAGTGTTCAAAGTCTTGGTGATGAACAGGCCTAGTTTACGATGTTGGTGTTGGGTGATCAACAGGTCTGATTTTCGGTTTTCTGGTGATGTTGGGTGATGTATATATCTGTGTTTGGATTCCGGCGTTAATGACGTCTGCGTGGTTTCCGTTTGGCGTTGGGTGATGTCTGTATACGTCTGGTTTCTGGTGTGGATGACGTCCACTTGGATGGTTTCAGGCTTCAGCGACGCCTTCTTGGTTTCCTGTGTGTGACGTCACTTAAGACTTCTCGAGTAAAATGTTCGGTCCGCTGTCTGGCTTGCAAAGTGTTTCGAATCTGGACAGATAAAAGAAACAAATAGAAATAAAAGAGGAAGTGAGGCAATAGTTGATACGACGAATACCGGTCACTAATACCACCTAGCAACATTTGCACACACAAGTTTTAATTATCCTTTCACTCCTATCGGAGTATGGAGGATTACTGCAAAATAATCGTTTCATGCCCAGAACAAACATTTCCAAATACACAATGTCACATTAAAGTTGAGAAAACACAAATGTCTTTTAACTCCAAAAGTATACATAGGCAACATTTGCAAATCTAATCATCTTACTTACAGCTAAAATGACTTTTCTGCCTCCTTTGAGCATATTACAAAAATTAACAAGAGAGGCAAGGCCTTCAAGACTCACTTGTGATAAATTAAGTCCCCTAGCATTAATTACAGATTAATTTCCCTTTTTTACTATCTGCACCAAAACGTTTGCAAGATAAATAAAAATTCCATGCTTAGCAAAAGAAGTTCCTGTTTGAACAAAAAATGATAATAATGACTCCTCTTGTTGTTATGTCAGAATAAGAGGTCAAAGTGCCAAGTTTAGGGAATACAAAAAAGATAAATATAACAGTAAATGCAGTTTGCATATAATTAGGCTTCTTTTTATATTTTTTTGTGCCCATCCCAGAGGTGCAATATTATTTTAAACAAGATGGCTGGAAAGAACTGAATTTTTTCTATTTTTATGCCAAATTTGGTGTCAACTGACAAAGTATTTCCAGAGAAAATGTCAATGTTAAAGTTTACCACGGACACACAGACACACACACACACACAAAGACAACCGAACACCGGGTTAAAACATAGACTCACTTTGTTTACACAAGTGAGTCAAAAACCGATTTTGGAGACATATTTTTTAGGAACATACCTATTTCGCAACTGATCATAACTGGGGCATTCCATTTCTCCATAAACAATTTGGGTCGTAGTATTTCTGTTCAGTTTGAACAAGCATTTCAAAAATTTCAATTTTAATTTTTCAAGTATATCTAAATTTTCATAACCCCATATTTCCGCACCATACAACAAAATAGGAACAATCATAGACTGGTACATGTCCAGAATGATAAGTAAAGGTAAATCTTGATTTCTGGCTGACTGAAGTAACGAAAACATAGCTTTTTGGCCCTGTTCATAAATACTTTTTTTTTTTTTTTTTTTTTTAGCTTTGTAAAAAGTTCCGTTTCTACTAAATTCGATACCAAGATATTTAAAAGAACTGACAACATCCAAACATGCATCACCAACTTAAAAACAGGCTTTAGCTTGTTTGCAAAATTAAATATAATCACTTTAGTTTTCTTTACATTGACCACTAGTTTCCATTTTAAACAATATTTGTGAAAAACATTGAGGGACTGACTGTTGCAATCCTTCTTTCGTCTCCGAAAGTAAAATTGCGTCATCTGCATACAACAGTACAAATAATCGCATGTAATTATCTAACTCTGAAATGTTAACATTCAATTAAAGATCAACAGATGGACTCATGCTCAGTCAAATACGACTATAAATCATTGAGATACAGAGAAAAAAGCAAAGGTGAGAGATTTTCTCCTTGTCGTACACCCTTACAAATGCTAAAGAAATAAGATTTTTCACCATTTAAAAACACACATGACTTAATTCTATCATACATGTTCATTATGACACGCAAAATTTTACCATTCACGCCTTCATGAACACGTTTTTGCCATAACCCACTTCTCCAAACTGAATCAAATGCTTTTTTAAAATCAACAAAAGCACAGTAAAGTTTCTTCTTTTTCATGGAGAAAAAATCAATTTGTGATTATTTCAAAACAAACATTTGATCTAATGTAGAATGGGACTGTCTAAATCCTGCTTGGGCCCCTGAAAGTATATTGTTTACATTGATATAATCAGTCAGTCTAGCATTTAACACTGTAGTGAATAGTTTTCCAACACAGCTGAGCAAAGTTATTCCCCTATAATTATCACAGTCAAGTGTATCACCTTTGCCTTTATACAATGGCAATATCAAGCCGGATACCCATTTTTCTGGTACAACACCTTCGTCCAGTATCTTGTCAAATAATTTACAATATGTTTCTGTCAGCAAAGGAACGCTGTTAATGATATATTCATTACGAATCATGTCTTCACCCTCACTTTTTCCTTTCTTCAGTCTTTTGATGGCTGAAGTAATTTCATCTTCAGTAATACATGCATTTTAAATATCATCATTATCCTCTAAATTGATAATGTGCATTGCAGTTGTACTGTCAATATGTTCATTATCGTTAACGTTAAGGTTGCTGGAATGGTGAAACATGTCTTCTAAATTTATGGGACATGATATTTTCTTTTTCTTTTTAATTCTATTCCATACTTCTCCTGAATTGCTTTTGCGTAAACATCGTAGTTCTCTGTGCCTTTTTTTTTTCTCCACGACTTTTCTGCTTTCTTTAAAACGGATTGTAATTTTGCTGACTCTTTCAAGGGTGTCTCTATTTTCACTAGAATTTCTTTTTTCACTCTGTGTTTAGCTTTAAAATATTCTGATCGGCTTTGTTTGCATGTGGAATCAAACCAACTGCGACTATCTCTGTGTTTTGTCTTAGAAGTACGAATTTGATATGTCCCGAGAGTATCTTTTGCTGTCTGAATCAGAATGTTTGCGAGCTTATCATTTATGACGTCAATATCATCAGCATCGATTGCGTCATTTAAGCTCAGCGTTAGACAAATTTTCTTGAAAAGATGCAGCCTTTTCGTGTTCCCATTTTCGTATTATTTCATTCTGACCTGTTAAATTTGATGTGGCATATTTTTTATCACACGGTATGACAGCCGTATCAGTATTTTTATGGTTCAATATGTGACACTCAGTAGCCAGAGACAAGATCAACGGGCTGTGTACATCAGATAATAAAGGATCAAATGGGGAAATAGTAAAATCGGTTATTTTTGTGAACAAAAAGGGGGATCCAAACATGTAGTCAACCACAGTTCAGCCATTACTAGTGAACATTCCGATTCCGTCATCTCTCCCTGCTCTTCCATTAGTAAGAATATACAATGAAGACGATTTACACAAGTCAATCAATCTATACCCATAGTTGTTTGGTCGATGATTATCTTGATTATGTCTACATTTAACTGGATATAACTGCTCATCTAAAACATTGATCAAATCATGGAATGGACCTTTACTGTTACTCTGATGTTGATCACTAAAATCTTTCAATTTTTTTGTATAAGCATTAAAGTCACCTGCTAACAGAATATAACAATCATGTTTACTTTGTATATCAAAGAGCATGTTTTCAACATCATCAAACATATCAACACTTATATACACTGATCCTTCAGGAGGGACGCAAACCACTCCAACACACACATCTTTATCATATCCCGTTAAAGGTGATTTTATCATGAACCATGCTGAGTTGCTGTCTTTGTTTGGTAGAGTGGTTATATAATTACAATATTTCTTGTTGTATGCAAAAGCAACACCACCTGAACGTTGGTACGATGAACATTTTCGACTGAAAACATGTATTGTATACCCAAGTTCATCGAAAACATTTTCAAGGAATGAGTGATCTTGCTTGTCTGTTTTTGTTTCTGTAACATCAAACTGACCAATGTGTGTAACAAATTCACTCCGTTTTAACCTACTTCGCAACCCACGAACATTGAGTGATACAAAGCTTAAGTTATGTCTTTCACCAGCTGAGCTTTTTGAATAGTTCACAGAAGAATCATGTAAAGCAGAACAACAATCACGTGAAATTAAACAATCAACAAAACTGTCAGGTAACAAATTTTAATAATAATAATGGTACTTATATAGCGCTGAATCTTGTGCATAGACAAATCTAAGCGCTTTCGCACCAGTCATTCTCACGTACGCATAACTCTAAAACTGGAGAAACTAAAGACAAGGAAGAGGCAGGGAAGGGAGGCTATTTTGGGAAGAGGTGGGTTTTAAGGCCAGACTTGAAAGAGCTGAGTGTGGAGACTTGACGAAGCGAAAGAGGAAGTTCATTCCAATTGCAAGGTCCAGAGACAGAGAAAGAACGGCGGCCAACAGTCGAGAGTTTGAATCTGGGTATGCGTAAATGGAGTGGATCCGAAGCTGATCGTAGTGAGCAAGATGGAGTGTAGAGGTGAAGGCAGCCACAGAGATAGGAAGGGGCTGATTTGTGAATACATTTGTAGCATACAGTGCTGATCTTGTACTTTATTCGGTGTGAGACAGGGAGCCAGTGGAGATGTTGCAAAAGAGGAGTGATGTGCTCAGATGTTTTCTTTCTGAGGACGAGTCGGGCAGCAGAGTTTTGCATGCGCTGAAGGGACTGAATGGATGAAGCAGGCAAACCAGACAATAGAGAGTTACAGTAGTCAGGGTGAGAGAGAATGAGAGAAACGACAAGTCTAGATGTTGCGTCAATGGACAGATATTTCCGGATGGAACTGATGCGCCGCAGTTGACAGTAGCAGGACTGACATATCTGATTGATAAGTTTTTGCATGGACAGTGTGTTGTCAAGGACAACGCCGAGGTTCCTGACTGAACTGGAAAGAGGGATGGATGTACTGCCAAGTTTGATTGTGTCAGTTGTAATGGAAGAGAGTTTTTGTTTAGTTCCAATGATCATTGCTTCATTTTTGTCTGCGTTCAATTGCAACTTATTTAGAGTCATCCAATTTTGAATATCCAGAAAGCAGTTAGATGTTTCTTGCAAGAGCGACGACAGTTTTTCAGGTGTATCACTCTTCTGGAGTTGAGTGTCATCAGCATAAGAATGATGACCGACATTATGGCGGTTGATAATTTCAGCGAGAGGAGCAGTGTACAGTGTGAAGAGCACTGGGCCTAAAACTGATCCCTGTGGGACTCCATGTTCAGTTTTAACAGGTTCAGACAGGAAATTATCAACAATGACAGACTGGAATCAATCAGTGAGATAAGATTTGAACCAGTTTAGAACAGTGCCGTTGATACCAAATGTAAAATGAAGACGGGAAAGGATTGAATGGTCTATCGTGTCAAAGGCGGCTGACAAGTCGAGAAGAGTGAGAAGGGAGATCTGTCCTGAGTGGGACGCTAGCAGTAGGTTATTCAGGATGTGGAGGAGAGTGGTTTCGGTGCTGTGGTCAGCACGATAGGCAGACTGAAATGGATGGATGAGATTGTTGAAACAAAGGTGATTGTTGAGCTGATTCAGGACAGCCTTTTCAAGGAGTTTGGACAGGAATGGAAGATTAGAAACTGGTCGATAGTTTTTCAAAATGTTTGCGTCAAGGTTGGATTTCTTCAGAAGAGGCCGGACTATTGCAGTTTTGAAAGTGGATGGAAACGTTCCAGTGAGAAGGGATGAGTTGACAATGTTGGTGATTGTGGGGAGAAGCTGTGAGACACACTGGGAAAAAACAGAGGCTGGTATAAGATCGAGCTCACAGGATTTTATTGTCATTTCTTTCAGGATTTCATGGACCTGTTTCAGTTAATTTTGACCGTTTTCTGAAAGAAAACTGCATTGCCCTTCGTCGCACCCCTATCCCACAACATGCTGAAGACCCAAAGCTCCAAAGTCTACATTGTCCACACCAAGGTGGAATAGATCATCAGGGTTGTCAATCAGGACGACCTTGGCGTTTGTAGTTTGGCCCAGCGTCTTGTTGAGGACACAGCGGATCCGACCGTCAAGCGTCGTCGACACCCTGTCAACTGCCTCGTTGCGCTTTGCCACGTGTAGCAGTCTGGAGCGGAGAGGAGTCAGGTCGTCGTTGATGAAGACTTTCTTGAACTCCTGGGATCTCTTTGAGGGCACGTCGCTTCTCCATCAACGTCGCCTTTGTCCACCGAGACACAAATTTCACGAGCACAGGTCGGCCAGCGGGAGCGTTGCCACGGGAAACAGTGGGGTTGTGGCTGTTGGTCTTCCTCTGGCCAGACCTGTGGACAACAGCTATTTCACTGGGCTTGATGGTACAGCCCGCAGCCTGGAAGACTTTACTGACTTCCTCCTCCAGGTCCTCGTTGTCTTGTTCTGGAATGCCGATGATTTTAACGTTCTCTCGTCGGCTGCATTGTTCTTGTTTGTCTACTTTGTACTGAAGAAGGAGGTTTTGCTTTTTCAACACCTCAACGTCTTGATTAAACTGTTTGGTGACAGCACCGACAATAGTTATATGGTAATATAATTTGGTATCCCAGACTAATAAGACAGTCTAAAGCAGTTGAACAGGTGCAAAAGTGAGCAACTAAAATGATACCAGAGTTAAGAGATTTGGACTACCAAAACCGTTTAAGACAACTAAACTTGCATCACAAAAATACAGAAGATATAGAGGAGACATGATACAAGTATTCAAGATAATTAATAAAATGGTTGACACTGACCCCTGCACCTTCTTTTCTACTAACAAACTCCATGTTACCAGAAGTTCAAATACTAACCTTTTCACAAAATTTTGCAGAACAAATATTCGTTAGTTTTCTTTTAGCTTTAGAGCAGTTAAAGGATGGAATGCACTGAATAATTCGACAAAAACAGCTAAAACTATTGACCAGTTCAAGAATCTTCTAGACAATGACTCTAAATCATTAATAAAACCATTCGATTTTGATGAATGAACATTTAAAAATTTTTATACGCATGTACGCAACCCTAAACTATTTCTATATCAAGAAGGGGCGTTGAAAAACCAAAAAGGCTTTAAAAAAAAAGTCCCAAATTCTGTACCTGTTAACAAATGACTTCGTTCCAGAATAATTTTCAACGATGACGACAACAAAAGGACGAGCCGCTCTGCGACACGATTAGCAATTGCGTCATTGTCAAAATCGTCACTGGACTTTTTACAACCTTTCTTCCCCTTCCCCTTGCCACCCTTTGCACTATTCATCTTGTTAAAGACACAGTCCACCAGAGTGTCACGAAAACCAAAGCTTTCGTTGTTGACTGCATCTTCAATGAGTTTTTCCATTGGAACGATACCGGCTGACGTGGTAGGTTTTTGTGAAGAAGAAGAAGAAGATGATGACGATGGTCTGTGAGTAGGCGCCATTTGCACACTGTAGTTTAGGCCTACTGTGAATTTTTTCTACAGCCTCCTTTTTAAACACTGGCCAAATCAAATCAAGTAAAATTAAAAGTTCATGTTATGCAATTGTTTATGTATCTGATCTGAGCTGGCATTAAAACAGATGAACAAAACTGCAAGACAGAACAAATAAAGACGGCAATAAGTGCAGATTTACTGACGGCTAACATCTTGAACAATCTGTTCTCAGTGCAAAAACCGGTCACATACCCCTTGATGTCGGCCACGTTTCACACAACTATATGATATCCATGATCCACTCACATTTAGAAGGAATATTATACGAAAAAATAGTTGAATAAACCGCACAGATTCGCAAAAAATATTTTAACAGAAGAGAGATGCACGAGTCGGTCTCATCAGGTGGGCGTAGAAATACACACACGCACACACACACACACACCTCACATAAACCCACACACCGACACACACTCACACACATATACAAAACCAACGTAACACACACACACACACCAACACATACAAAACCCACATAAATGAACACACACACACACACACAAAAAAAAACAACAACAACCAACCCATCCGACCAAGAAAAAACAAGTAAGAAGCAAACGTGTGCTATCAAAGCAACCACCCATGCATGGACACAATTCTACAACCAATCTAGCGAGCGAGTGAGCGAACTTGCGCGTGATCATTCAGTCTCAGTCGACTGACTTTCAAGACTGATCAATGAATGGTTGTCAGTATGGCTCACGACGCATGAAGCTATTGTGCCCCAAAGTGTCGCCCACAGAAATTATCGCCAAAACGAAATGAATGTTGCGGTCTGTGATAGAATTTTATCTCTTCTCCACCCCTATTCCCAAATTAGTCGCCAGTTGCAAATTTGTTTCCGATGACGATGTACACATACCTGCCCGACCCTCTCATCCCCACACACGTACACACACTCACTAACTTACACCCACCCCACCCCACTCACACTGAGAGATAGATATATAGATAGATAGACAGAGAGAGAGAGACAGACAGACGACAGACAGACAGAGACAGGGCCAGAGATAGCGATACAGAAGAGAGAGATACGTGCATTGGCATAATTAAGAGGAAAAAAAGGGTGCTTTGGTAAGATCGGTACACAAACGAATTCAATAATTCATTCTATCAAATATCATATCCCTACAAATATTTTGTCGCCGGTGACAAGATGTGGCGGGCGACTTTCTTTACAACACGAACCTTTTAATCCTATTAAAGTCCGTGCTTTACAATGACACACGCCACATGCTGGGTTCATACGGCTTGTTTTTATCATTTGCTTTGCTCACCGTCGAAGAAGGTTTATGGGGAAATAAGCCACAAAGTTTGTGAGGTATGGGGGAGGAGGGAAGGGGGTGGGGGGATGAGGCGGGGGAGGGGAGGGGAAAGCTAGAGTGGTTTGGGGTTTTGAGAGGGGAGTGTAGTAGTCTGCCAAGAAAGGTCGATGAAGCAGATGGAATGAGGTGAAGTGTCAGTCTTAAAAGAGACGTCAATAGGTGGGGGGAAATTTTAATCTAAATACACGCTACACCACATCTGCTTCAAAATAAGAAGATAAACAAACAAATAACTAAATGATTAAATAAATAAACAGATATATAAAAGAAAAAAGGGAGCCGATGCCTGACATACGCATAGACCCCCAAAACTAATCAGGCCTTGAGAACCAGCCAAATACTGCACAATTCAGCAGAACAAGCCCGACCTTGTTAGGTAAACTGAAATTTTCACGCAGACAGAAATAAAGACAAAGGAACTATTTTAAAAAAAGACAAAAAAAAAAAAAAAGAAGACACAAACACACAAAAAAACAACACCAAAAACAAAAAACACCCCCCACCGCCCCCTCCCCCAAAAAGACAACAAAAAAACAACAACCAAAAAAACAACAACAACAAACAACAACAACAACAAAAAAAGAAAAAAAAGAAAACAGCAAAAAAAAACACACAAAAAAACAAAGACACCTCCAAAATTACCCAAACATAAATTCGTACGATAAGAAAAGACCAGCATTGTTGCAAACAACGCAGACCGACTTCATTTCAAACTGATTTCTACGGTTGGCTGAGTCTGAATTTTCGGGGTTTTTTTTTCAGTGCAGAATATTGATCAGTTCTTTAAATATTTACTCGGTCAGCACACAATATCCAATGAATGTAGCAAACCATTTGTATGGCCTTAAGTAACGGCTTTTCGTTTTCGTTTTGTTGTTGTTGTTGTTTTTGTGAGTGTGTTTGTTTGGGGGCGGGGGGAGGAGGGGGTGGAGGGGGAGGAAAGGGAGGATAACACCGACGGAAGCAGGATTATGGTTCTCTGTAGACCGACAGATTTTATTTCCACACACGTGGTGACAATTTGTTGGAGGAGAAAAATGTAACGTGTCAACATAGTGAGAAATCAGTATGTCAGCTCAGGCACCTGGTCTTATATACTTTTGCCCAAATTTCTGAGATGCTGTGGCAGAATTGGTAAGATGTCGGACTTCTTAATCCGTGTTCACCATACCAGTGATCAGGTTTCGAGGCTCCGTTTCGGCAGTGTTATGTCCTGGGAAAGGCATTTTACTCCTGATTTTCTTCACTTGACCCATGTGTGAATGAATTCCTGACATGTGTTGGGGAAGGTTAACTCTCTCCATACGAACGGCGAAAGAGACGACGTTAACAGCGTTTCACCCCAATTACCATCATCAAAATATTGCAAGCGGAAGGCTCTTATACTAAAGAGGTGAATGTTGACAAAGAATACCACAATTCTGACGACGGAAGCTCAAGGTTGGGTCATTCAGAACACCCACTGGACATCCGAGGGGTCTGTGTAGAGGAGAAGAGAGGACTGGCCGTACTGAGTGAGTTAAAACGGCAGAATGAGAGGACTGGGTGGGGCCGAAATTCTAGACAAAGTGAGTATGAATTCACTGCCCCGATGGCTGTGAAAGGATATGGCTTTACCTTCGCCTGTTGTCTTACAGCCGAAAAGAGAAATAACAACAACAAAAAATACACAAAAAACAATCAATCAATCAAGAGAGAGAGAGAGAGAGAGAGAGAGAGAGAAAAGCAAAGAAACTTTTTTTTCAAATCGAAAAGATAAACACAACACAGCAACAAGAAAAAACATTCAAGCGAACCATACACGTGTCTTTTTCGACGGTGCTTTTTGACTTATAAAAATAACACACACACACACACACACACACACACACACACACACGAAAGCGAGAGAAAAGCACTCGGGCGAACGACCTACTGTCCTTTTTGGTGCTCCTTTTTTTTTGTTTTTGTTTTTTTGCTCAATAGAAACGAGAACGCACACACCACACACCACAGCAACAAGGTAAAATCACTCAGGCGAACCAAGCACTGTTGTCCTTTTCAGGTGACATTCGGTAGACACAATAACGATAACCACCACCAGGCTAAAGGGAAAAACAAAAACAACAACAGTGACAACAAAAAAAGCAAAACAGCTGTTCTTTTCACCTTCGCTTGCTTTGCCGCACGAACAACAAATGAGAAGCCGCTTGAACGATGAGCGGAGTAGCGGCGAGCACGCGATTTATCAGCGAGAGAGAACGACTTGCTCGGGTTTCATCATAGCGTGGTGGTGGCTGCGAGCGCGTGGTATGGAAGGAGCGATTGGGATTGGATGGAATCCATCCGTCACAGTCACGTTATCCGAACCAGTCAGTCAGTGGTGGTGGGTTGGCTTGATGATGATGGTGATGATGATGATGATGATAACGACGACGACGACGACGACTACAACAAGAACAATGATACATAATACTAATACTAATGATGATGATAATAGCAGCAGCAGCAGCAGCAGTAGTAGTAGTAGTAGTAGTAGTAGTAATCCCTCAAAGCGCTTTACAATTACACGTCAGTCAGACACAAAGAAAACACACACACACACACACACACACACACACACGTGGAGAAGAAACACTGAGTTGTGGGTCCATAGAACATAGGTATGGAATGGAGTGCATTTATCATGCACTGAGAGACTGCTTGAAAAAGGACTGTTTTTAGATTTGTTGTGAAGGGTGTGAGGCAGTGCAAGGGACTGAAAAGATCAGTGAATTCCAGGTTTGCTTACAGCTATATGATCTCTCGCACTGTTTCCCTCTGTTGAATGGGCGATCTTTGCAGCCCTAAGTTTGCTTAGCGTGGAGTGGAGTGATGGCCAAGAGGTAACGCGTCCGCCAAGGAAGCGAGAGAATCTGAGCGCGCTGGTTCGAGTCACGGCTCAGCCGCTGATATTTTCTCCCCCTCCACTAGACCTTGAGAGGTGGTCTGGACGCTAGTCATTCGGATGAGATGATAAACCGAGGTCCCGTGTGCAGCATGCACTTTGCGCACGTAAAAGAACCCACGGCAACAATAGGAAAAACAAATAAAACTGC
>NC_134876.1:59535717-59538217 GCF_041734735.1 Babylonia areolata
ATTTCCGTGAGCATCATGCGCTCAGCGCACGTAACAGAACACACAGAAACAGAAAGTATATCCCTGGCAAAAATTTTGAACAAAAAGTAAACACTTTTGACAGTAAAATAAATACATCCACAGACAGAAAAAACAAAAAGGGTGACGCTGCACTATGGCGATGTACTGTCAGGGGAGAACCACCCGAACATTCTGTAGTAACAACTAAAACAATACAATACGATACGATACGATACGCGATTCGATACGATGCGGGGCGATACGCGTACCGCACCGCACCGCATCGCTTCGCACCGCACCGCACCGCACCGCACCGTACCGTATCGATACGATATGATACGGTACGATACGATACGGTACGGTACGGTACGATACGATACGGTACGATACGATGCGGTGCGGTACAATACGACGATACGATACGATGCGGTACGGATACGATACGATACGATGCGATACGGTAAGATACGATACGATGTGATACGGTAAGATACGATACCATACGATATGATACGATACAATACGAAACGATGCGATGCGATGCGATACGATACGATGCGGTGCGGTGCGGTACGAATCGATATGATACGGTACGGTACGAAACGATGCGATGCGATACGATACAATATGATACGGTACGATACGATACGATACGGTACGATACGATGCGGTGCGGTACAATACGATACGATACGATGCGGTACGATACGATACGATACGATGCAATACGGTAAGATACGATACGATACGATACGATACGGTACGGTACGGTAAGATACGATACGATACGATGCGATACGACACGACACGACACGACACGATACGATACAATACGACGATATGTGATGCCATATGATACGATACAATACAATAATACCATTTGTTTTCTGCTTTTATAAAAAACCTTTTTAAAAGTCATTTCACACAACCAACGAAAAGTAGACGGAAAATACGCTCCCCTCTCTTTTAATAGTAATCGCCAAAGTTAAACATGCTCACATGACCCGCCACGAACATCCACAACAATGCCCATGGTGATCACCATAATTATGTTGATGAAGACGACAACGACTAAGATGATGACTATAAGTTGATGTGAAAAGTCAACGACACTTACTTTACACGACCAATCTCATGGAACGTAACGTCAAAGTGAATGGCTGTCTGTAGGCCTGACCATCTGCCCCGTTTGAATTTTCTGCTTTTGTCTTAAACTGAACAGATATGGATCAGTCCGCTTAAAAAAAAATCAGTGATACTTTACGATGATGAAGATAATGATGATGATGATGATGATGATGATGATGACGAGTTATTGCTAAAAAGAAAGAAAAAAAAATCAGTGATACTTACAATAGCTGACTCAACGCACTTTGACAGTTTCTGTTTGTTGTACCCGCATATGGACTGACTGACTGACTGATTAACTATGCGACATCGAATGAAAAGAAGAAGCAAAGACATCTTCTAGTACGTACAAAATTCACTTACTCACCAACCACGGTATCTCTCTCTCTCCGTCTCCCCACCCAACTGCTTTGCATCCAAGCGACAGATTCAAAACTTAGGTCTTCTGGAACAACTCGATGTTAACTTACAACTCGCCAACCACCCCCTCTCTCTCTCTCTCTCTGCACCCGACTGCTGTGCATCCCAGCAACAGGATACGAGACAGATCCACCCGTATCATTCCCAGTCAATCGATGGCTTCGAGCGGAAGCACGCGTCATCAGACATGCCATATGTCTGCGACATATTAAAAAAACAACTGTTACATGCCATCACATATGTGTCAAACGATCAGATTGTTTCGTTTCGTTTTTCTTTTTTTTTTCGTTCGCTGACGACACTGAAAGTTTTCCTTGCGAACCAATAGCCCTTCTCCGGAGGCAGATAAGGTGTGTGTGTGTGTGTGGGGGGGGGGGGGGGGGGGGGGGGGGGGGGCGTGGGGGGAGTACGGGGAACTGAGGGAGGCATGAGGGCTGGTGTGTGTGTGTGTGTGTGTGTGTGTGTGTGTGTGTGTGTGTGTGTGTGTGTGTGTGTGCGTGCTTGCGCCAGTACAACTTGTTTGATTCAAAGACATCTCAGACAGTAAAGCGTTCTTGGGTGGAAAGGCTTCTTCCAATCAATATATTGCACTGACAGTGTTCATCGTTTTTATGTCTTCAATATTGCGCTGATAGCTGTAACAACGCAGGAGGAGCAGGATTCACACAGTGAAAAAACAAAAACAAAAAAACAAACCAAAAACACCCCAAAAAACACCAAAACAGCACAAGTTAACATTGATGATGTCTGCAAAACACGCTAACAGCCGTGGCCCAGTGGTAATGTGCCCGACTAGAAAGGGAGTGTAAACGGACTCGAATCCCAAAGAATCAGAATCAATTCTAATGTCAATTAAACCCTACGAGGTTTATAAGACACGCATGCAAAGTGACATATACCACACACAAAAACTCAAACAATGAAACACAGAACAAGAGATTGAATTTCTTCT
>NC_134876.1:59543217-59550717 GCF_041734735.1 Babylonia areolata
AAAAGTTAATCGGAAACTGATGATAGAACATTTTGTTGTTGATATTTTTGTTGTCTTCGGGTTAAAGTTTCATGTTCAATGCCAATGGCCGACTTTCCTTGAATGGTCAGGCTGTTGCTATGGGGTGCTTTTGGATAAATCGTTCGAATCGCCTGTTGGTTTTGAAGAGAGAAGATTTTTTCCCTGGCCTCACATGTCAACGTATGCGTACATTTGCTACACGCATACAGAAAAACAAAACAAAACAAAACGAAACAAAAAAAAACAACAACAAACAAACAAAAAACCACGACAGCGCATCCATTCCCGAAAATGGTGTACGGCTGCCAATACAGCTTGGAAAAGGGGTAGGAACGAGTGAATGTTGGAGCTGCAGTCTACCATGTAGGAAGAACGTGTTCAATGTTACTGTACCAACTTAAGTTATTATTCCTCGCTCGCTTCTCAAAGAAATAGTTTTCTTTGTCTTTCCTTTATTTCAAACTTTGATTCAGTAATGAAAACAACGAATTCGCAAAGAACATTTGTATAATTTAAAATGATAAGTATAAGATCTGCGCGCGCAAACGTACCCTGAAGTTCAACTGGGAAAGACAGATAATACCAGATGTTGGCAAACTAATCAAAGACACATGAACGTGCGTGCTTCGTGCGTGCGTGCGAGCGAGAGAGAGAGAGAGAGAGAGAGAGAGAGAGAGAGAGAGAGAGAGAGAGAGAGAGAGAGAGAGCGCTTGCGGTTTAGTTTCTGTGGATATTAATTTCAGCAGGCAGAACAGCGATTAATAGGAATCAGTAGGGAAGATGTGTGGGTGGGGGGCAGGGGGGGGGGGGGTAGGCGATGGTATTGAGCCGTCAGTGTTCATCTAAAGGAAGAGAGGAAGAAGGAGGAAGGAAGGAGGGGAGGAAATGAAGACCAAGAAGGCGTACACATCTGTTCACACACACACACACACACACACACACACACACACACACACCCTTTAATCTCCCACACTTCCCAGGTAATTACATCGGCACAGAGAAAGAAACGGCTTCTGTCGATCAAGAAACCCAACACCCTAACATTTCAGCAACGTATAGCATCATCATTCCTCATTAATTTCTTACCCAGCAACCAGCCATCATTCAGTAACCCATAATCAACGACCAGTTGATTAATGCACCGGCCTATCATATTTCCTCTGTGACCTATCACTTCTGAAGTACTCGGAAACGAACAAGTCATTTTTCGAACCAACCGGATGGCAAAGACCAGCGAGTCTGCGAACTGTGCGGAATTATTTTCAGCAGGCAGAAAAATATCAGTTTCAGTTTCAAGGAGGTGAGGAAGCGTGCTGAATAATTTACGCTACGTACAACGAATCTGCTTTAAAAAAAAAAAAAAGAAAAAAAAAAAAAGGGGGGGGGGGGGGGGGGGGGGGGGGGGGGGGAGCAGATGCCTGACCTGGGCATACCATAGATAATTATGAATAAAACATTGAAGTAAATTCCACTGCTCTAATATACATACGTACATACATACATACATAAATGCACACACATACACACACAAACACACACACACACACACATATATATATATATATATATATATATATATATATATAGAGAGAGAGAGAGAGAGAGAGAGAGAGAGAGAGAGATGGTCTTGTTTTACATCAGTGAGGTAAACACAAATAAAAATTTTCAACAAAATAAATAACCCTAGTCTGCATGTAGCTCTGGAACGCTGCTGGTCACTCGCTTTCTAGTCAAGCGCATGACCCGCTACACCACAGCTCTGTCGCTATTCTCACTTCTGACGTGACATGGTCGAAGCGACATGTCTTTTTTAATTTATTTTTTTCCCCTTCAAAGCAACCGATTGTAATGAACAGAGGGAGTCTGCGACTCGATTTCTGCGGATATTAATGTCAGTGGGAAGGCAAGCGATTATTAGGAAACAGAAGTCAGGGGAGGTGTGTGTGTGTGTGTGTGTGTGTGTGTGTGTGTGTGTGTGTGTGGAGGGGTGGTGGTGGTGGTGTTGGTGGGGGTGGGTGGAGGAGAGGTTGGGGAGGGTAGTGATCCGTCAATGCTAACCGGAAGTAAGGGAGGAAGAAGGAAGGATGGAAGGGGGGGAAGAAATGAAGAAAAAGAATGCATGCTTTTTAATTTTTTTTTTACAATACACACACACACGCGCGCGCGCGCACGCATGCACACACACACACACTGACACAATCATTTTCAAAATTCTTCCTTCCTGTTGTTAAACGTTTGTGTATAACCTGTATCAGTGGTAGTAGCAGCAGTATAAGTAGTAGTAGTAGTAGTAGTAGTAGTAGCAGCAGCAGATCAGAAGAAAGTAGAAGAAGAAGAAAAAACCGCTGAATAAAACGGACTTGCACAAAACAACCATGTATCCCCACGCACAGTTTGAAACAAGGCTTTATTCTGTCGACACCAAGGAAGTCCACAGACTGCAAATGACATCCCAAGGCGGCGTCTATTCCTACCTTTTTCACCCCCTCGCCCCCCCCCCTTCCACCTGCCCCCCTCCTTCACCCCTTACGGATGAACAAACCAAAGACCCACGCGGGGAAAAAAAATCCAAAGCTTCTCCCAGATGAACTCATTAGGCACCCTTTTATCCGAACCGCTGAAAAATCAAACTCTGATTTCTGTCAGAATATAACCTAATGGTCTGAAACAGCCAGTGGACTGGGTCTCGTGTGTATTCGCACTTGGCGCGGGGACCGTGTGTATAATTTGTCAAATTACGCTGTGCGTTGCAGGCATTCGTATAAAAGATGGCGAGCGTTCTTCAAACAGAACGGAACATTACGCAGAGTGGTGCTTTGTTGACAGAAGCTGATCACTTATTTTCTCCCCCCCCTCGACCCCCCCCCCCCCCCCGAAGTATATTTTATATTTTGAATGTCTCCAGGGCTTTAAGGAGCGGGGTAGTGGGCAGATGGTTAGGTTTGTCCAATTCTCGTGACAGGATTGTTAAAAAAAAAAAAAAGCACAAAAAAAAGCAGTACAGCATTTCAGTGCGTTTTAGATTGGTTGTTTTTGTTGGATTTTATTCAGGTATAATGTGACAAATTTTGCCATCTACGTACCTTTCCTTGATATATTCACCGTTTGTTTATCTAATTAATCAATTAATTTATTCATTTACCTATGATAGTCTCTAAAGGTCTTATCATCGCGTTTGGTAATGCGAAAATTAGGAATCAGCTCCTTTTTTTTATCCCAGCAGATGTGGTGAAGCACATATGGATATGTCGGCACGCTCTGACACCTCCTTGAAACACTGAAACCGAAACTTTGTTGAATTTTATGCCTGTTCACTCTTGGAAAGACAAGAACCCATACCACCTCTCAAGGTATAGCTCCGGAGAGGTGGAGTAAACATCCCTGCAGAATTCGAACCTGTGGACACTTGCTTCCCAGTCGGTCCTGTTACCACTTGGCCACCGCTCCACATTGAATCGACAGAGCACCACCCGGTTTCCGACCTTTCCAATCGCGTTGAGCAAAGATAAAAAAAAAATCAGTTTCATTATACGGGCTAACGCACTGCAAATATTTAAAAGGCAATCGATGGAAATCGACCACTTTGATTTTTTTTTTTCCTAAATATCATACAAGCCAGACAGAAAACAACTTAATATTGCTGATCTTGTTTTTAATAAAAGAAAATTGTTGATAAACGACGAGAGAGAGAGAGAGAGAGAGAGAGAGAGAGAGAGAGAGAGAGAGAGAGAGAGAGAGAGAGAGAACCGAAGGTAAAAGGATGAACTAAAAAGCTTCTTTCCACGAACGCCACAATTTCTCCCTCCAACACACACACACACACATATGCACGCACACACGGGCACACACATACACACACACTGGGGCACACACACACACACACACAAACACACACTGAAAGGAAAGGGACAACAACAACAGTCTTTCCTCGTGCAATCGTACCTCCCTGCGAGCCGGATAGTGACACGCACAGAAAAAATAAATATGTAAATCAAGTATGGTAACATCCGCAACAGAGGGGTGATGCGTGAGCAATATCATCTTCATCGTCAACTCGACATCCTGTGTGTGTGCATTGTGAGTGAGTGTAAGTGTGTGTGTGTGTGGGGGGGGGGGGGGGGGGGGGGGGGAGGGGGGGGGGGGGGATAGCTGCATCAAATATGTATTATTCTGATGATGCTGGATTCAACGTTCTTTGTTTTTCTCTGTCCTGTCGATTCTCAAAACAGAGACAGACAGACAGAGAGAGACACAGACAGACACAGACAGACAGAGAGAGAGACAGAGACAGATACAGAGAGAGCGCCAGAGACCGTGACACAGACAGTACAGCAGTACAGAGTACGGCTGCCTATATGATGGGGGTAAATAAACAAAACAGTCGCACACGTAAAATATCACATGTCTGTATGAGTGTGCATGTGTGCGTGACCGAAACCTGACTGAATGACACAGGAAACGAATGATGAGCGCCCAATGGCAGCTGTCAGTCGGCTCTTCCCAGGTTGGCAGCCTGTTGTGCAAACAACATGACCGGGACTAGGCGCTAAACCATATCATATCAGACAGAGAGACACAGAGAAAGAGAGACATAGAGACATACAGACAGAAAGGTATATAGAATTTCCGAGCGAAGCGAAAGCAATAACCAATGCATACGTATTCGATCTAAGAAGGAACTCTTATCATTTATACACACGTACACTCAGACACATACCGGCACGTACATAAACATGGACAAAATACGGACAGAGATAGAGACGGAGAGACAGAAAGATGAGACATTTTTTAAGCAAATGTTTTACTTAAATTCATAGATACACGCACGCACACAAACATACACACATCTATCCATCCATCCATGCATATATAACATACGTATATACACACAGAAGGATTCAGATGCGCACACACACAATATATATATATATATATATATATACACACATACACACACACACACGCACACACACCACAAACACGCGTGCGCTCACACACACACAAACACACACACACACACACACCAAAACAGGCACCCCCCTCAGGCACACACAGTTTTGATCTTCCAAGCTAATGCAAATGATGTACGGTATTAACCAGGGATGACGACAATGCCTGCAGTCAGAAAAATAACCCTCATAGAATCATGGTTAGACACACACACACACACACACACACACACACACACACACACACACACACACACACACACACATTATTCATGAACTACACCATATTGTCATATTAAGGTTGTGATCTCCATCCCTCTCTGTGTCTCTGTCACACACACACACACACACACACACACACACACACTGCCCAATCATCGTCTACATGAATATGCACAGGGCAGGGCTTATGTTGTCCTCATCAATGCAGCAGACATATATGCCCACGCTTTTAGGAAGCAAGATTCAGGATGCAGCATTGCTATCCCTGCGTGGAAGAAGGTTGCATCTTGCGCCTCCAAATATGCCTCAACAGCATGGATGACGTCATCATCACTCCCAAAACGGCGCCTAACGAAGACGGGATTTCAGTTCGGGGAATAGGAAGAAGTCAGATAGAGCCAGGTCTGGTGAGTAATGGGGATGGGGCCAAAGTTGGAAACGAGACCCCCAGTTGGCAGCCTCAGCCACTGCCACTTGCGTAATGTGAACTGGTGCATTGTCCTGCAGCAAAAGGACCCCCTGCTCGCACCTTTCCTCGGCGTTATTCTTCAATGGTATCTTTAAGTTGGCGCGGTTCTGAGGCAAAGTGGTCTTCTGTGATGGTGTAACCCTTTTGCACGTAGTCAATCATTATGATTCCCTCGCAGTTACAGAAAACAGAAGCCAAGACCTTTCCAACAGATGCCACCTGTTTCACTTTCTTGGGAGGGGGCTTTTTTTTTAATTTTTTTTATTCAGGCTCAAATTGGTGAACCCACTTTTCATCTTGGGCGACAATTCTCCGAAAGGAATTAGCTGGGTCAGCCAGGAATCGAGCCAGAAGATTCCCTTTAAGTTTCAAGTGTGGCCAGATTCTGATCTGGCGTCGACAGTATGGGCACCCGTCTTGCAGACAGCTTATTCATCCCTAAGATGTCAGTCAAAACTGTCGCATTGAACCCAAGCTAAAGCCCACAGTGTTGGCTATTTATGCATCAGACAAATGCCTGTCAGTCAAGAGCATGCGGGGAACTGGCTTCCACTTTATCATCTGTGGTTGAAGAGTTGGGCAAGGCAATGCAAATGCTTTATTTCTTGTGCCCCTTGGGGTGGCCGGACTGTGGGCCATCTCCTGTGCTCTTCCTGCCCCGCTTGAAGTCAGCTGCCCACCAAGCGTCTTTACCATGCTTTCACAGATTGCCTTGAGTGTCCCGCCCTCTTTCTACAAATACGTGATTACCACACTGGCTTCCTTTTTGTCCATTTCTGCCTTTTCGCTACCCTCGGCAAATTTCAAAGACACTCATCTGCAATTAAAAAAAAAACAAAAAAACGTAGACAGAAACTTGTAACTTTGTGAATAACCTTCGAAGAGATTCCAGTTTATGGATGTGCTTATGTTTCATTTCTAGTAACATTACTTCTAAGTTGGGCCGAGAACTTTTTGATCTGTCCTCGTATGTTGTCCTCTTCCATGTAGCAGGAATATGCGTAGGTTACTGCTTTAAGGATGCAAGTGCAAGTGCAAGTGCTTGTGTGTGTGTGTGTGTGTGTGTGTGTGTGTGTGTGTGTGTGTGTGTGTGTGTGTTGAGTGAGTGTTGCGTTGTGTTGTGTTGTGTTGTGTTGTGTGTGTGTGTGTGTGTGTGTGTGTGTGTGTGTGTGTGTGTGTGTGTTGTGTTGTGTGTGTTGTGTGTGTGTGGGGTGGGGTGGGGGTGGGGGTGTGTGGGTGTGTGAGTGCATGCATGTGTGTGTGACCGTGCGTGCGTGCGTGTGCATGTGTGTGTATGTGTGTGTGTATACACATACATCAACAACGCGGCCTCCCCACTGCCCCCCCCCCCCCGCACCCCTCACCCACCCACCCACACATATACGTCAAACTTCCCTGCGTATCTAACCCTCCTCAATATCAAACCCTTCGGCTGACTGCACGCCCCTCTTTGTTGCCCAATCATTGTCCACATGAATATGTAAAGAGTTGAGCTTAAGTTGTCCTCTTCTAAGCAGCAGCAGCAGCAGCAGAAATATGCGAAAGCCATTGCTTTTAGGATGCTTGTGCATGTGTGAGGTGTGGTGTGGTATAGTATGGTGTGGTGTGGGGTGGAAAAAACAAAACAACAACAGCAAAACATTAACAACAATATACTAAATACTTACAAAACTAAGAAACCCCAAACGCACGGTGCTGTGAATTTGACAGGAAAAATCAGTCACAGTCACCGTGACTTTGAAAAGTACCGTAGACTGGTTCCTCTCCAACTCTCTGTCTCTCTCTGTCTCTCTCTCTCTCTCTCTGTGTGTGTGTGTGTGTGTGTGTGTGTGTACACAC
>NC_134876.1:59555717-59558217 GCF_041734735.1 Babylonia areolata
TGTACACACACACATACACACAAGCACACACACGTACACGGCACACACACGCACAATGAGATATATATATATATATATATATATATATATATATATATATATAGAGAGAGAGAGAGAGAGAGAGAGAGAGAGAGAGAGAGTTTTAATGTCTTACCAAAGGTAAAAAGATAACTGAAAGACAGACAGAGAGACAGAGAGAGACAGATTGAGACACACACACACACACACACACACACACACAGAGAGAGAGAGAGAGAGAGAGAGAGAGACAGAGACAGAGACAGAGACTGGGACAAAGACAGAGACAGAGAAGATAGAGCAAGGTAACACCTGGCAGCTGAAGCCCGCACGTCACAACGAAGGATGCTGGAACATTGTCAATTCACAGGAAAAGAAATAACAAAATAAAAACTCCGATATTGCTGTCCATTCATAGCACTGATTTACATTTCTTGTCAAAAACAAATCTTTAAAAGTTTCGCCCCGACATATTTGTGAGGGATAGGGATGGGGGCGGGGGGGGGGGGGGGGGGGGGGGGGGGAGGGATATATAGATGTAAGAACCACAGGTGTTGGAAGACTCTCTTTCTCTGTGTCCACACACACACACACACACACACACACACATACACGGATTAACACACACCCGCCAAAAAACCAACACCGAGAACAGAATCTAGAGAAAAGAACGGAATACTTGTCAGACAATGGCAGCAAGAGAAGTGCCAGTTGGAACAAACCACCTCCCCTTTTCTCTCCCTTTTCACACACACACACACACACACTTATTGACAAATACAGTCACACACATACATATACACACACACAAACAGACACAGCCAGCCAGACAGACACACACAAATACGCGCGCGCGCACACACACACACACACATAAAAAATACAACACACACACACACACACGCACACGCACACACATACATGACAGTCAGTCAAGGTGATGTCGACATTACACGTCGTACCTATTTTCAGTGCTTGACTAACTGACTGTCTGACTGACTGGCTAACTGACTGACTGTCTGACCAACTGACTGTCTGTCTGACTAACTGTCTGTCTGACTGACTGACTAACTATCTGACTGACCGACTGACTAACACATACATGACAGTCAGTCAAGGTGATGTCGACATTACACGTCGTACCTATTTTCAGTGTTTGACTAACTGACTGTCTGACTAACTGTCTGACTGACTGGCTAACTGACTGACTGACTGTCTGACCAACTGACTGACTGTCTGTCTGACTGACTGACTAACTATCTGACTGACCGACTGACTGTCTGACTAACTGACTGACTGTCTGTCTGACTAACTGTCTTTCTGACTGACTGACTGACTAACTAACTGTCTGACTGACTGTCTGACTGACTGACACACACACACATGACAGTCAGTCAAGGTGATGTCGACATTACACGTCGTACCTATTTTCAGTGTCTGACTAACTGACTGTCTGACTAACTGTCTGACTGACTGGCTAACTGACTGACTGACTGTCTGACCAACTGACTGACTGTCTGTCTAACTGTCTGACTAACTATCTGACTGACCGACTGACTGTCTGACTAACTGACTGTCTGTCTGTCTGACTGACTGACTAACTGTCTGACTGACTAACACATACATGACAGTCAGTCAAGGTGATGTCGACATTACACGTCGTACCTATTTTCAGTGTTTGACTAACTGACTGTCTGACTGACTGTCTGACTGACTGGCTAACTGACTGACTGACTGTCTGACCAACTGACTGACTGTCTGTCTAACTGTCTGACTAACTATCTGACTGACCGACTGACTGTCTGACTAACTGACTGTCTGTCTGTCTGACTGACTGACTAACTGTCTGACTGACTAACACATACATGACAGTCAGTCAAGGTGATGTCGACATTACACGTCGTACCTATTTTCAGTGTTTGACTAACTGACTGTCTGACTAACTGTCTGACTGACTGGCTAACTGACTGACTGACTGTCTGACCAACTGTCTGTCTGACCAACTGACTGTCTGTCTGACTGACTAACTAACTATCTGACTGACCGACTGACTGTCTGACTAACTGACTGTCTAACTGTCTGACTGACTGACTGTCTGACTGACTGACTAACTGCCTAACTAACTGTCTGACTGACTGACTGTCTGACTAACGGACTGTCTGACTAACTGTCTGTCTGACTGTCTGTCTGACTGACTGACTAACTGCCTAACTAACTGTCTGACTGACTGACTGTCTGACTAACGGACTGTCTGTCTGTCTAAATGACTGTCTGTCTGTCTAACTGTCTGTCTGACTGACTGACTAACTATCTGACTGACCGACTGACTGTCTGACTGACCGACTGACTGTCTGACTAACTGACTGTCTGTCTGTCTGACTAACTGTCTGTCTGACTGACTAACTATCTGACTGACTAACTGACTGTCTGACTAACTGACTGTCTGTCTGTCTGACTAACTGTCTGTCTGACTGTCTGTCTG
>NC_134876.1:59568217-59578217 GCF_041734735.1 Babylonia areolata
TGTGTATGTGTGTGTGTGCACGTGCGTGCGTGTGTGTGTGTGTGTGTATGTGTGTGTGTGTGTGTGTGTGTGTGTGTGTGTGTGTGTGTGTGTGACTGAAGCCTGACTGAACGACACAGGAAACAGTGTCGGCTCTTCCTGGGCAGAGGGCAGCCTGTTGTGCAAATGATTCTATGTTTGTAAAGCGCTCAGAGGCTGGTCCGAGGGGAAGTGCTATCATCATAAGTATCAATGATAATGAATGATAAACAAATACTAAGTTTACTGTCTGAGATAGCCATAACTGATCTTCAAGGTGGCTAAAAACCAGGTGGTGATCTCAACACGTATCTGCCCCACGCTTCAGAGTTATCTGCCTATGGGTAACGTGAAGAATCAGCTCTGCCATGAAATAGTGCACTTCTACAACTGTTACGTGCTTTCTATAATCTTTTATTGATTTGTTTCTATTTCATCGTGTTTTTGATGAAAGGTAAGTCGGCGATTTTTGTGTGTGTAAACTGAAGGAGTGTGCTTTCAGATCACATCGTGCATAGGAGAGAGATTCCACGGTGGTTATCGCAGGATGTTTGGTCTCCCTTCCGTTTGTAAATGCGGACAATTGAAGCATCCTTGAAATCCTGGGGGACCTCCAGTCTCTCCCATATAGACTGGAACAGGGCAATCAGCTTTGTCTGTCAGCACCTCGCCTCCATGCTTGTAGATGTGAGCCTGGATTCCATCCGCTCCTGGTGCTTTTCCTGACTGTCAGCTTCAGGGCCTTCCGGGTCTCGGCCTTGGTGGGAGGGGCAGCTAGCGAGTCATTGACTGGTAGCTGTGGGAGGGCTGCAGTTACCTCGTCAGATATGGACGAGTCCCTGTTGAGGAAATACACACCACACCACACGAAACACACTCACTTCCAAGTCGGGCGCATTACCTCTAGGCCATTTGTCGTTGCGTACTAATAATTTATAATAATTTGTCTGGTTTCCACCGAGCCGTCGGCTCGTGTTGCTCGAGGAATTCATGAAGAATATTGATGCCTTCATTTATGGTTGTTCATGCCTGCTTCCCTCCTTGACACCGGCCCCTTTCTCTTTCATTTTGCATGTCTAGGAATGATGAATTAGTGTCTGGTTCCAGTGTGTCAGCAGTTTCATGAGGACGCATGAACGATCTCCATTTGCGTTAGAAAAAATCGGGAGATTATCGATATACCACCATTCGGTTAAGATCCTCTGTCCACAAAAAGACGGGATCAAAAACAAAGTTGTTATTCAGAAGTTGTATTGTATTGTATTGTATTGTGTTGTGTTGTGTTGTATATCGTCTCACCCGAATGGCTAAGTTGTTGCTGGGGTGTAGGTCATATAGAATTGTTTTCAGCAGCTAAGCGCTGGAGAACGTTCGCTGGTAGAGGTAAAAAGATGTCTACTTTATTAAGAGAGGATGATCGAACATGTTTACTTTAAAGAAAAGTTTATTTTAAACATCAACATTGACAGATACATTAACAATAGTTTATCTGAACATCAACATCGACAAATACACAATATGATTTTCTATAACGAGCAGCAACAAGCCGGGTGTTTCATTTGGATAATATATCTCTCTGACAGAAGACCAGGTTGAAAAGAAGCAAGGCTGAACTCTGATATCTATGTTTTTTTGTAATTACGTTTTGCTACGTTTCTGTCAAACAAAACCCCCTCTTGGTCGATGGGCGTGTTAAGAACAAAACCATCATTCTACCTGTTTCTGCGTCCAGCTAGTTGTCAGCAAGTGGAACAGTATACAGACTAGTCTGTTGAATCGGAGGAGAAGACACAGCTAAACACGACGCAAAAACAACAACAAAAAAACAAAAAAACAACCTTCAGCAGCAGGGCGTGTTCTCCTTTGGCGGGTGACATGGGAACATCGGGTGCTTCGTGAGAATAGCTGGCGCTTACACTGCAACCTACTGAGTCTGGATGTGTGACCGTGACTATGGAAACAGTGATGAGAGTCGCAGAAGTCAGCACCACGGGGAAAGAACGAAACACGAATTGAGAAAGAGGAGTGGGAGGGGTTGGGGGTTGGGATGGGAAAGTATTTGCAGCAAACATTGTTGGCAACGCTGTTTTGTGTTAATTTCCGTTTGCATGTCAGCGAGAACGTTAGTCTCAATGTTCGCAAATGGAAAAATGAATACAGACTTCACAAGAAGTTAAGGACTATCTGGCAGTATCCACATCCATTCCTGTGTGTGACTGGCGGAGTGAACGTCCACACCTTGTTGTGAACACTGTTCATTCTGTCTTGAGAGGGAAGAATTGTGGATATTGCCGACTGTTCCATAGAAGCACTGAGTGTTCAAAAAGTTTTAAAAATGGAGAGTTGATTTAGATTATGAAGGCTGCTTATGCTCCACCACTGACATCTCATTGATTAAATACGCAAACTGTTGTTTCAGGCACACGAATATGAACAACTTGTAAAATAGTGTTTAGAAATAGATGTTTCAGCCAAAACCGCACAGTCATTCTATTCAGTGGTTTTCTAACGAAGGCTGTATATATTCATTGTCAAACATTGTAAGAAAACACCTATGGTCATACACGGTGCTTATTATATTAACTGCATACACAGCTGTTTGGCGAAAATTCAGCATCAGTTCATCATGCCCCTAAGAAGAAAACTGTGCAAGCTTCCGAGTGGTCCTTAACTTTCTGTGAGCCATGTATATGAAAAACAAACAGATAAGCAAACACCACCACCACCACCAGCAATAACAAAAACCGAAGCAACAACAACACCACCAACAAAAGAGCCTTCGAGACAGGTCTTGGAAAGCACCGTACAGTGGCTGACTCCGAGGTCACTGCGTTGCCTTTGTCTTCCCCGAGGGCCGAAACGCGTAAGTTGATTTCAAGATAATTGCAGCCAATCAGCGCTTTGTGTGCGGTATGCGTGCCTGAGAGGCATCTTTCTTTCTGGGCAGGGGGAGGGTGGTGGTGGGAAGTGATGAGAAGGGGGGTAGCGTTGGTGGGGTTGGAGGGGTGAGGAGGATTTGTTGATAATCTGGGGGTTGAAGAGAAATGATGACAGAATGTCAAATAATGTCCGTTGGTAGGAGTCAAAAGAGCTTCCACTTTATCAAGAAGGAATGCTTGGTACAGTCTCATGCAGGAATACGACCTCTCAAAAGAAAGATTGTTTTGGAAGGTGGCCCAAAGGATAAACTGTCATTACCAAGTGATGCGCGTCGCTGTATGTGCCAGTCAAAACATGGTCTATCCGCTAAGAACAACTGGTGATGCCAGTGGAACAATGTCATTCTGCTTCTGTGTTTCAACAGTTGTCAGCATGACGCTTAGCGTACTGTATCTTTGTAACTTAAAATGAGGGCAGACACAATCAAGAACATCGCCCAAATGAATTATCTTGACAGCTCTGTATGGTCTGTTTCAGTGGGTACCCACATGACGGCCTGAGATTGATAGCTTCCTGTGGAATGCTGGTGTTTGACGGAACGGGACTGGATGTAGGCTGTGATGTTACAAGTTGTGACGAGAGGCGATGAATCTAGTTCGCCACGGAGAAGGAACGAAACAAAAATAAGAAGGACAGGTGGGAATGGGAGAGAAGCAGCAGCACGTGCAGTCCATAAAGCTATTTATGTCACTTCCTCTTGCAAGTCAGCGAGAACGACATTCCTATACTTTAAAGAAGAAGAAGAAGAAAAAAAAACCCCACTACCAAGAAGAACGCTTCCAGCTACGACTATGAAGGCGTTGTACACACGAATCTACAGCCGTGATGAGCTGCACAGAATTCATTAACAAAACGAAACAAGATCTGAGGAGAGTGGGTATAGGGAAAGGGCTTGCAGCAAACATAGTGAAATGCTACATACTAATTCCTCTTGAAAGCCAATGAAACCCCAGTCTTACCCTTCCGCACACACAAAACAGAAATCTTTGAGCCGATTCCACGAAGACAATGTACACATAGATACTGACACGTAGCCCACTGCATTCCTTTCGTTTACACGAGAGCCGGAAACTCTTAAGCTGATTTCAAGATTACGGCAGCCACGGAAGTGGTTTGTGTGGGGAAAGCGTGTCTTGGAGGAGGCATCTTTGTGTCTGGGTAAGAGGTTGGGGGTGGTGAGAGGTGGGTTGGGGGTTTGGGGGGGGATGGAGCTGTAGTTCCCTAGGGGTTACTGGAGGTCTGTGTGGATTACCGTGCTGCCAGATGGGCCTACTGTTTAATTGTGTGTCTACATCTGGTTCTACGTGTGGTTGAGTCATACTTTAAAAAAAATATGGGGGACAGAGGCTTAAAAACACAGTCTGCACAAAATGGATGATGGTAATTTCCACTCTCAGCATCACCAGCATCATCAGTGTGAACCACGATTGGTACTTTTAATCATCATGATCATCATCATCTATCACCATAATCATCTATCGCAATCATCATTTTGTCACAGCATGTCATGATGATTGTGTGACAACCTGGCAGCCTGGTACCGGTAGCTATATAAAAGAAGATGGGATGTTGGTTCCAGAACTGTGAAAGAATGAGCCTGGAGGTGGCTGTGAGTTTGGAAACCATGACGACCGGCACTGAATGAAGGCCACAGAGAAGAAACGAAACAATGGTTGATAATAAGAAGAGAGGGTGCGGGTGGTAATAAAAGACTTGCAGCAAACATAGTCAGTGATGCTGTTTATTTATGCTATTTCCTCTTGTAAGTCATTGAAAGCCCAGCCGGACTTATCCTTCTGACATACAACAAACAACGAAAAGCAACGCTCAGCGCCGCATCTACGATGGTGGTATTGCACACACAGACTAGCACGAAACTTCCTGCATTCTCTTTGTTTACAACGAGAGTCAGGAAAAAAACCCAAACAAACCCAAAAGAAACAAACAAAAAAGAAAACACACACACATGCACAAAACACACAGAGAGACACAGACACGCACACACACAGACACAGACACACACACGTATACACACACATAAAAATCAAACAAACAAACAACCCCCCCAGCCCCCCCCCACAAAAACAACAATGCGTAAGCTGATTTCAAGATTCATGGCATCCACGGCACAGCAAGTTAAGCATGGTTGGGGTGCATCTTTCTTTGTTTCTGGCTGGAGGGCTGGGGTAGGAGGTGGGGTTGGGGGGTGTGGTGGGGAGTGATGGGGTGGGGTGTAGGCGGTTTGAGTGCTTTCTGGAGGGCTGCTTGCATGTCTGTACATGGGTGTTGTGTTTCCATGCCATAAACTGTAGGCCTAACTATACTTGTGTGTATATCTGTGTCGTGTTTCCATGCCATAAACTGTATGCCAAACTATACTTGTGTGTATATCTGTGTCGTGTTTCCATGCCATAAATTGTATGCCAAACTATACTTGTGTGTATATCTGTGTCGTGTTCCCATGCCATAAATTGTAGGCCAAACTTTACTTGTGTGTATATCTGTGTCGTGTTTCCATGCCATAAACTGTATGCCAAACTATACTTGTGTGTATATCTGTGTCGTGTTTCCATGCCATAACTTGTAGGCCTAACTATACTTGTGTGTATATCTGTGTCGTGTTTCCATGCCATAAACTGTAGGCCTAACTATACTTGTGTGTATATCTGTGTCGTGTTTCCATGCCATAAACTGTAGGCCTAACTATACTTGTGTGTATATCTGTGTCGTGTTTCCATGCCATAAACTGTAGGCCTAACTATACTTGTGTGTATATCTGTGTCGTGTTCCCATGCCATAAACTGTAGGCCTAACTATACTTGTGTGTATATCTGTGTCGTGTTTCCATGCCATAAACTGTATGCCAAACTATACTTGTGTGTATATCTGTGTCGTGCTTCCATGCCATAACTTGTAGGCCTAACTATACTTGTGTGCATATCTGTGTCGTGTTTCCATGCCATAAACTGTAGGCCTAACTATACTTGTGTGTATATCTGTGTCGTGTTTCCATGCCATAAACTGTAGGCCTAACTATACTTGTGTGTATATCTGTGTCGTGTTTCCATGCCATAAACTGTATGCCAAACTATACTTGTGTGTATATCTGTGTCGTGTTTCCATGCCATAAACTGTAGGCCTAACTATACTTGTGTGTATATCTGTGTCGTGTTTCCATGCCATAAATTGTAGGCCTAACTATACTTGTGTGTATATCTGTGTCGTGTTTCCATGCCATAACTTGTAGGCCTAACTATACTTGTTTGTATATCTGTGTCGTGTTTCCATGCCATAAATTGTAGGCCAAACTATACTTGTGTGTATATCTGTGTCGTGTTCCCATGCCATAAACTGTATGCCAAACTATACTTGTGTGTATATCTGTGCCCTGTTTCTGTGTCAGGGCCACCTGGTTGATCCAAGCCATTATGTAACAGATTCAGCATACTCAGGACAACATTCGCTCTCTCTCTCTCTCTCTCTCAAAAGAAAGAAGATGAGCATAGATCCCTTCCAAACACACACACACACACACACACACACACACAGAAGGACAGAGACAAGGACACAGAGACAGACAGACAGACGGAGAAACAAAGAGAGAGACATACAGAGACATAGACAGACAGAGAGAGATAGAGACAGAGATAGAGACACAGAGAGATAAAAGGCGGCGATAAGAGACATCCATTGTAACCTGTTGCACCTGTTCCAGTTGTGTGATTCGTCGTCTTCTTTCCCAGCAAGGTCCCAGCGAACAGACTATCAGGAGGATCGTGATGAGGACAAACAGTTGGACCAGGCACCTCCAAGCTCCGTGTCCCCAGAACTGCCCAGCCACCCAGCTATAAATCGTGCGTCACCTGCGATCCATACCGTCTGTGATTCGGTAGAGGGACTGAGGGAGCGAGCGATTATGGGTTTTGCCCCTCCATGGTGCTGTTGTGTCTTGCATGTATCATGTCTGTTGTGTCTCTGTGTGTGTGCGGGCTGTTATTTGTATATTCATTATATTCATACTTTATGTATCTATGCATTTCTTCTTCTTCTCATCATCATGAATTGTGGAGGAAAGGGTCTCAAACACAAGTGTTCTCGTTTCATTTTAATCCTACCTTATGTGGAGTGATGGCCTAGAGGTAACGCGTCCGCCTAGGAAGCGAGAGAATCTGAGCGCGCTGGTTCGAATCACGACTCAACCGCCGATATTTTCTCCCCCTCCACTAGACATTGTGTGGTGGTCTGGACGCTAGTCATTCGGATGAGACAATAAATCGAGGTCCCGTGTGCAGCATGCACTTAGCGCACGTAAAAGAACCCACGGCAACAAAATGGTCGTTCCTGGCTAAAATCCACTTTGATAGGAAAAACAAATAAAACTGCACGCAGGAAAAAATACAAAAAAATGGGTGGCGCTGTAGTATAGCGACGCACTCTCCCTGGGGGAGAGCAGCCCGAATTTCACACAGAGAAATCTGTTGTGATAAAAAGAAATACAAATACAAATACAAATGTTTAGCTTATATGTACCTTCAAAAATCAATTTTGATTTCTGGAATTATTTCCTTTTTCCCCTTTTTTTCAGCAGTTGTAATGAAGCGTGTCAAGATCAGTTCGCGCTCTTTGATGCCTCCTGACACTGAATGCGTCTCGTCTGTGATAAGAGATGGAACGAGTATGGAATTTCCCCTCCACTGTTATGTCTCGAATGTATGTGTTCAGTCTGTGAGGTTAGTTTCTTTTTTTCCCCCCCCTCTCTCTCTCTCTCTCTCTCTCTCTCTCTCTCTCTCTCTCTGTGTGTGTGTGTGTGTGTGTGTGTGTGTGTTTTCCCTTTTTCCAACTTGTATTCTCAGACTCATAAATGTTCTAACAACAAACTGGTTCAACTAGTTGACTGACTCTGGCATACCGATAAGCCAGCGAGGAACCACGCAGACGTGTCGAAACTGGATACAGCTGTTGCAGAATTTCTCAATGTGTCTCTCTGTGTTTTTGTGTTTGTGTGCCGTCTCTATGAAAACACACACAATGATACGGGCCTCGAGTCGGGGTTGGGGGAGGGGGAGGGGGGGGGGAGGGGGGGAGGGGGGAGAGAGAGAGAGAGGGGGGGAACAGACAGATGGATAGAAACAGAGACAGGAATAGACAGACTTGTCGCGCGCCACACAGGATGGATGACGGGAGTGGGAAGCAAAGAGAAAGAGAGAGAGAGAGAGAGAGAGAGAGAGAGAGAGAGAGGAAGAGAGGGGGGGAGGTGGGTGGCAGGAAGGGAGCAGATAAACGGACAGACGGGTAGACACACAGACCGAAAGGGATAAACACACACACACACACACACACACACACACACACACACACACACACACACACACACACACACACACACACACACACACACATCATTTATTTATTGGAGATTGAGGAAGATATTTGAGGATCTGTGTGTGTGTGTGTGTGTGTGTGTGTGTGTGTGTGTGTGTGTGTGTGTGTGTGTGTGTGTGTGTGTGTGTGTGTGTGTGTGTGTGCGTGTATGTGTGTGTGTGTGTGTGTGTGTGGTGTGTGTGTGTGTGTGTGCGTGTATGTGTATGTGTGTGTGTGTGTGTGTTTCAACCAGTTTAACACTGCCATAATTCCACTGGACTATCAGCGACGTGCATGTACTATAACGAAGTAGCAGTAATGCTTTAGTTTAATTAAGTGTAATGAAATCGGAACAGGCATAAGGAAACTGGCGATAAAGAGTTCATGCACATACGATGCCTTTGAAACGATTATCTAATGCACGTGTCATAAGTTTCCACTTATGAGTAAAGATGGGTGTTGAAAAACAACAACAACAAAAACAACAACAAAACCCCAACCCACAAAACAAACTGCAGCTAATTTCTATGCATGAACAATGCATTTATAACGGTTAACCAAAAAGGTGAATAAAGATCCCATTACCTTCTGCTACGTCCACAGCGGCAGTGAGTTTCAGAATCAGAGCGGGAAGGTGGGGTCCAATCATCAGTCTCCTTCTGCCGTCTTGACCGTTCCTGACCTGAGTTATCGGGATTAAAAATCCGGGAGAAAAGTGCCCTTCCCCAAGGACACCATGTTGAAACAGGACTGACCTGGTGAGAGGTTTAGTTTTAGGCCTTTCCCAAGGACACCATGTTGAAACAGGACTGACCTGGTGAGGGGTTCAGCTTTAGGCCTTTCCCAAGGACACCATGTTGAAACAGGACTGACCTGGTGAGGGGTTTAGCTTTAGGCCTTTCCCAAGGACACCATGTGGACTGCCCTGGTGAGGGGTTTAGATTTAGGCCTTTCCCAAGGACACCATGTGGACTGCCCTGGTGAGGGGTTTAGCTTTAGGCCTTTTTCCAAGGACACCATGTGGACTGCCCTGGTGAGGGGTTTAGATTTAGGCCTTTCCCAAGGACACCATGTGGACTGACCTGGTGAGGGGTTCAGCTTTAGGTCTTCATTGCTCTGTTTCAGGAAACTGTCAATGCAAGGCCGGAATGATAAGTATGGGCGACATTGCAGACGCGGTGCGCTTTTAGCCGAATGATCACAGCATTGGACTTTGATTAACATGGTCCAGGGTTCGATCCCAGTCTCCGGGGGGCTTGGTGGATTCACCCCTCCCCCTCCCCCCTGCTCCCTCTCGAGTTTTCAAGTCAATGTATGTGCAGACCTACTTTTGTGTGCCATAATTAATCCTCTTCCTGTGTATATTAGTACACGTGCAAAAAAATCAAACAAGCACGTTGATTAAGGATTCAGTATTACATATTCGTTGGGTTGTGGGCGCACGAACATTTCCCAAAAATGCTCACTCCCGAAAATGGAGTACGGCTGCCTAAATGTCGGAGGCAAAAAAGAAAAAAAAAGTCATGCACATAGAAACCCATTCGCAGATCCAAGTGAACATGGGAGTCAACGAAGAACCCCCCCACCCACCCCCAAACAAACAGAAACAACGATGCAACCCCCCCCCCCCCCCCTAAACTTTAATGACGAGGTATTAAAGTGGATGAATACCTACCGGCCA
>NC_134876.1:59583217-59588217 GCF_041734735.1 Babylonia areolata
TTGTGGTTGAGTGATCACCATATTGTGTACTTTTGACCTCTTTCTAGGGGCCGGAGGCCTGGAGATTAAAGTTTTGTTCTTGTTCTTGTTCTTGTTCTCTCTATATATCTCTGTCTGTCTGTCTGTCTGTCTGTCTGTCCGTCTCTCTCTCTCTCTCTCTCTCTCTCTCTCTCTCTCTACTTTTTCAGCTTAGCCTCTGGCATCCCCACTTCAGAACTCGAAACATGTTAAAGATAACAGTAGATCGACTGAAAGCTGCTTACAAAACTTTCCTGTTTGAAGAACTGGAACGTTCTGTGCAGGCATTTACCAAAAAGAAAAAAAAAAGAAAGAAAAAAAAAAAAGAACGAATTAAAGAACGAACGAATGAAAAGTAGAAAGGAAAAAAGAAATAAAGGACGAAAGATTTAAAGAACGAACGAACGAACGAAAAAAAGAAAGATAGAAAGAAATTAAGAAAGAAAAAAAAAGAAAGAAAGAAAATAGAAATCGGAAAAAAACCCTGAAATCTTTTTACATCCCTGCATCATCTTTACCATTTGGATTCGCGTTCTCTCGCTTTCTCTGTCTGTCTGTCTGTCTGTCTCTGTTTCTCTCTCCCTGTCTCTGATTTTCTGTCTCTGTCTCTGTGTCTATGTTTCTCTCTGTGTGCATCTCTCAGATTCTCTGTCTCTCTTTCCCCATCTTTGTCTCTGCTCTCTCTCTCTCTCTCTCTCTTTATTATTTATTTATTATTATTATTTTTTGTACGCTTATAGTTGACTTCATCAAGTTTTTGCGCCTTATAAATATCATCAGTATTAGTAGTAGTTCTTTTTTTTATGTATCTATCTATTATTTGTTCATTTATTTATTTACTTACTTCTTTTTATTTTATTCCCTTTTCTTCTTTTTTCTGCTATTATTTCTATTTTATTTTATCTTATTTTTTTCTCTAGGCCTGACTAAGCGCGTTGGGTTACGTTGCTGGTCAGGCATCTGCTTGGCAGATGTGGTGTAACGTATATGGATTTGTCCGAACGCAGTGACGCCTGCTTGAACTACTGATACTGATACTGATCTCTGTCTGTCTGTCTGTCTGCCTCCCTCCCTCTCTTTCTCGCTAGAATCTCAGTTCCCACACAACCAGTATTTTAGCTCTGGCACGAACAACTTGAATGACAGCAGCACGTCTGTCCGCCCAGCAATCAATTTACTCGCCAGTCGGCCCCGAGTCGATACCCGTGGGTCATTCATTGTCCAGTGGTGTGTGTGTGTATGTGTGGCTCGTGCGTGTGATTGGATACTGACCCGATGGGGTGTGGGGGAGCGGGGGAGCGGGGGAGCGGGGGGCCTGTGGGGGGGGGGGAGAGTTAGGGGATTGGGGATGAGGGGTGGGGTGGGGAGGGTGTGGGGGGTCCGCGCAGATACCGTTCCCTTGTCCTCTTTCTCGTTCGTCTTTCTCCATTTCGATCAGAGTTCTTTCTCCTTTGTCTGGCGGCCTCTGATGCCCCAGAATGGCTACACCTCTCCCCCTCCCCCCCCCCCTCCAAGTTAACTCCATGGAATGTTTCTGCTCCAGTAGTAAGAGTAGTTACAGTGGCAGTGCTGCTGAAGTTTTCCTTTTATCTGGCAATCGTCTGTCACCGAATTCCGAAGAAGTGTATTGATAGATATGATTCTTTGTGTCCGTGTCTGGCCGTCTCTGTGTGTCTCTGTCTCTGATTCTGTCTCTGTCTCTCCCTTCGTCGTCATCATGTTCTTCTTCTTCTTCTTCGTTCGGAGGGCTGTGACTCCCACGTTTATTGGTATGTGTTGTGTACCGAGTGGGCTTTTGCATGTGTGGCCGTTTTTACCCCCGCCATGTGTGCAGTCATGCTCCGTTTTTCGGGGGTGGGGGTAGGGGTGTGGGGTGTCTCTTTCTCTCTCTCTTTGTCCTTTATCTTTCTGTCGATCTTTTTTTTTCCTCTCTCTCTCTCTCTCTCTCTCTCTCTCTCTCTCTCTCTCTTCTCCCACACTCCCTTTATACCACCATCTCTCTCCCCTCTCTCAATTTCTGAACCGTTCCCCCCTCTCTCCCCTTCTCTTTCTTTTTTACTCTCTCTCTCTCCCATTCCCTAATCTCAGGGGGCTGGTAACTGGGAAATGTTTCTAACAGCATTTAAACAGAGACTGTTTTAAACAAGATTGGCATGCAAGTTTAGAGTCGCATACATTCTGTGATGTCTACGCCTCTTATAAGCATTCTTTTTCACCAAGTTGTCATTTATTTCCAATTGCCAACACCAAATTTCGTAGCGTTTTTCTCGAGATTCAGGATTGGAATGTCTCCACTGAATTGTCATTTTTTTACAGTATAAATGTGATGTGAACAGAAATGTTAACTGTCCTTTGTGTGTCAATGTCCTAGAAACAGAACTTCACTTTTTTGCTCACGTGCTATAAATACAAAACAATCCGAAAGGAGCTAATACCAGAAAAGTTCTATGGACATCCATCCATGTTTAAATTTGCACTTCTGTTTGCCAGTGTAAACGAAAGAATTGTTTTGTAATCTATCTCTTTTTGTATTCAAAGCGTTGAAAAATAGACAAAAATGTGTCAATGTGATTTTATGTCGATGATTGTATTCATATTTTTTTTTCTTCAAACTATGTCACTCCATTGTATGGGCAAATGGCCTGACAATTAAACTATCCTGTGTCCTGCGTCCAGCGTCCAGCGTCTACCTCGCCCCATCCCCTCCCTCTTTGTTTCGGCTATGGATTTTGAATACATTTTTTTTCTCTCTCATGTTATTTTCTTTTATTCTGTCCGGGCGGAATGGCAGTGAAGGATGTGGTAATCGTAATCAAATCAAATCAAAAACACTTTATCAATCCACATGGAAATTAAGTTGTGCAATCACAGCCTCGTTGTAAACGCCAAAATAAAATTATCATGCGCAACATAAGAAAAGATTAAAAACTAGTCAAATAAGAATCCCCAATAGCTGACGATAGACTACCCCCCCCTCCCCCCACACACATACTCATGTTAAGTCAATAGGGTATTGCACAACAATATTTACAAATGAAAACATCCAACAAATAAAAGGTATATATTACTAAAATGACATGCGCGCGCGCGCGCACACACACACACACACACACACACACACACACACACACACACACACACACACACACACAGCCCCCTCTCACACGCACACTCATCTCTTTCTTCGCCTTCCCCCCACCCCCACACGCTCTCCCTTTGTCTCCACCTATATCTCTCTCCTGTATTCCCATTGGTCTAAGCATCTCTCCACCTACTAATTAAACGTGGAATGCTTTTTTTTTTCTTCAGACATATCTGCTTACCCAGCCCTTTCCATTCTGCTCTTCATGACGTCCACACACGTCCCCTAGCACATACCACGTTACCGCCCAATCAAGGTTCACTGTCCGCTGGGACCTCAGATTTCGTTTCCTCTGCTATAACAACAACAACAGCAAACAAACAAACAACAACAACAAAAAACAACAGAATGTCTCCATCGTCCGCACCGCACACACCACAATACTCCTCATTTAAAACTCCCTATTGTTAAGAAAACAGGGAAAAAAAGGAGAAAAAAAAGTAGCAACAGGGTCAAAGATCTTTTTCTTTCCAAGCTCCATCATTGTGGAACAAACAAACAAAAAAAAAAAGAAAAAAAAGAAAAAAAAAAAGAAAAGAAAAGAAAAAGAAAAAAAAAAAAAGCAAAAAAAAAGCGTCATTCTGTCTCGCTGAAATGTTTTAAGTCTGCTCTGAAAACACGTCTTTTCCAACAGCATTAACAGCAGTTCATTCTTATTCTATTGTTGTTATTTTTTTTATTTTTTAATCTTGGTGTGATGTGGTTTTGGGTCACTCTCTGTATGTCTCTTTCTGTGTGTCTCTCTCTTATAAAAATTCAACCCTACCAAAGTTAAAAAGAAGAAGAAAAAACCAACAAAAAACAAAAAACAAGAGAGGCAAGGCCTTCAAGACTCACTTGTGATACACTTTAAAAAAAAAATCTAATCGTTAAAATGTGTTCTGTATTTGTTATTATAAAGCTTCGGGTTAAAAGAAAAAGAAATAAGAAAAAAAAAAGTCCTACGGCAGATTCGAACCCCGCGTGTTCGGGTGAGAAGGGTCTGTCTTACCCATTACACTATCGTGGCTCCTTAACTGACGTGCAAAAATATTATATTTAAACATGCTTTTTTAAAGGGCGATAAATCGATTGCGGTATTCGCAGTGAGAACGCTGTTTAAATCATATTATTCTGGTGTATCTTGGGCATTCAAAAAATCTTTAAGTCCGCGGTAAAGGAGACGTGGCTATCGCCGCAATCATAGTGCAACATTTAGCCTTTTTCTCTGGATCTAGATAGATGTACAAGTTTAGTCACACCCGGTTTACACGGTTGATTCAATTTCTCTTTTATGTTCATTCTAGTTTTATAGTTTTTAAGTTGATATGAAAATTGAGTATTTTGTTAAACTAATAACATGTAGAGCCAAGAACAAGTACTTCTAAACGTCGTATGAAGTGAAAAGGACTTCATTTTGAGAAAAGTCAAGACTGGAAATTTTTACGTTTCATCAATTCAAGGGTATTAACTCTCATGGTTTATTATTTTAAACTGTGAATTCCCACTGATTCTGTGGATATTTTTATGGCAGTTTGTGGCATAATCCAGTAAGTGACGAGGCGTTCACAAATCTTTCTCTGATAAATATTCAACGGTCTCCTTCTCCAACTTTCCATCACATGTTATCGTGTATTGTCGATTGAATATAGGATTGAACGGGCAGGTCAAAAACTTGAAACAAAATGGCGTCGTTCGCGTTCGCGAAGAATATGAGCACGCGCTTTGAATATGTATAAAAATGTGTACGCAATTGATTTTTGCCCATGACCTTCAGGGCTCAGCCAATAGATCTATAAAGTCCACTCGTCGTATTGATTTTAATATTTTCCGAAAAAGACCACTTGGGCAAATGAACATA
>NC_134876.1:59593217-59608217 GCF_041734735.1 Babylonia areolata
CAATGTCTTCCTAGAGTGGTTGAAATGACTGTGTTGAATAGATGGTTGAGGTTTTTGGGGTTTTTCTCCCATTCTTTTGTTTCTTTCAGGTCTTGTAGTCGGTACGCACTGCACACATATACACATATACATATGCACGCGCGCAGGCGCGCGCGCGCGTACACACACACACGTTTGAACTGGAACTAGAAACAATAACCAAACTGCACTTTCTTCTTATGTATGCTTTCTGTTTATTTCCCCCTTCTGTTCATTTTCCATGAATGTTGGCAATATTGACTGAGACGAATCAAAATCAAGGAAGAGAGGGAAAAAAATCTTATCATACACACCTATCTATCACTCGTTTAATACATGCATATTGCTGCATAGAATTTCTAGGGGCAAGAGTGAAATGCAGAAAGAATAAGCAAAACAAAACAAAAAACAACAACAAAAAAGGACAGCAATAATGATTTCAACGTGCAATAAGGCGTGGATGTTTATTCTATGACGTTTATTGCATACATTACATGCAAATATCAGTGGAGAAAAAATACGTGTATACAGGTGCCAATATGTTTGTGTGCTTGTCTATAAGTTCATATGCTTGTAACAATGTGTGTATGTATGTATGTATGTATTTGTATTTCTTTTTACCACAACAGATCTCTCTGTGTGAAATTCGGGCTGCTCTCCCCAGGGAGAACGCGTCGCTACACTACAGCGCCACCCATTAAAAAAAAAAAAAAATCCCGCGTGCACTTTTATTTGTTTTTCCTATCGAAGTGGATTTTTCTACAGGATTTTGCCAAGAACAACCCTTTTGTTGCCGTGGGTTCTTTTACGTGCGCTAAGTGCATGCTGCACACAGGACCTCGGTTTATCGTCTCAACCGAATTAGATGTATGCATGCATGTATGTGGATATTTATGTATCTGTATGGATACCAACTGATTTATTTAGTATTAGGAAATAGTGTTGTTTAACCTTTTTGTTTTTTTTCGTTCTGGTCGTATGTCACTGTTTCTGTTTTTGATGTTGAAAATGAAATAAAAAAATGTTCATCAGAAGAAAAAAAGAAAACAAAACAAAAAACAACAACAACAACAAACAAACGAACAGAACAAAACAAAACAAACAAAAAACTGAAAAAGAAGAAAAACAACAACAACGACAACAAAACAAACAAAAAAAAAAACACCCCAAAAAACACAACAGAACATGATCATGTGGATGGCATTAAGGGAATAGCGAATAATCATGAATGATAATATAAAAAAAGGTAAACAGGATTTCCGTCCGTACACATCATTACTTTTCAGTATGAGTCATCGTGACTTCCATAGACAGAAACACAACTGATTTCCAATATTTGTCAAAACTAAATAAATCATACTTGGCATACATTTCACACACAACGCTCCACTCTGCATCCATTTTCAACAATAATGCTATGCCAGTACGTCTATTTCAATGACACAACTGAACGTGAAACACTCGAAACACACGGTTTCACCTGCACCTTTCTGAACAGGGAAGTGATTTTTCAACTAGACATTAATTCAAATGACGAAAACAACAATATACACTCCGATGATATAATTACATCAATGTAAGTTATATCCACAAACGAGAAATGGTGTGTTCAGTATGACATTAGTTATTAAGAGATCGTTGAAAAATCGTAGAGCATAAAGAAAATCAGCCGAACATAAGTAGAGTTACTGATTCGATTTTGAATGTCCTTGACCATGTACACGATATAATTGTGGAGGAAAACAAATGCAGGTAAACAACGAATCTTTCTTCGATAAATAAATCACAAAGATTTTTTTTTCCTGTGAAAACAAGGAAGAAGAAGGAGAACTGTTAACTTTAGGAGAAAGAATTCGTTTCAAAGGTCTTAAGCTTATGATCATGTGATACGTACGTCACACACACACACACACACACACACACACACACACACACACACACACACACACACAAGCACACGCACACACAAAAGCACACGCACACACACAAACACACGCACTCACACAAAGGAAAAAGACAGAAAGAAGAAACCTGCTGTCCCCACTGCAAAATGCAAAATGAAAATCAAGCGAACAGATCAAAAATACAAATAGGTAAGCAATGTAAACTCATCATGAATTTGTTGTATGTTTCTGTTTGTGTGTCCGATTTTTACAACGGGTGATGCAGTACGCACGCACGCACACACGCACACACGCACTCATGCACGCATACACACATACACGCACACACACACACACACGCGCACTTACGAACACACACACATGCATGTGTGTGGCGCACAAATTCTGATACAGACACATATGCACGACGCCTGTAAACACAAATAATGTCTTTAGTTATTAAAAAACAGAAAAATAAAAAAAGAAAAGATGCCATACCTCACACAGCTAACATTCATAAAGATATATCTATTGGTAATTCGATGATCGTTCTGGAATATATGGCTGATCATTGTTTATCAAAACATTAACTGATGCTGATCCAGCTTGAGTTTGTTGGAAAATGAACGCACTAACATGCTAAATCGGCCAAAAGTGCTAATGTCTTCACCGTTGGAAAATAAAGATTCATTCATTCGTTAATTTAAGCACACACACACTCTCTCTCTCTCTCTCTCTCTCTCTCTCTCTCTCCTGCTCGCACGGATCGTTAATTGATAGTGATAATGATTATTATATAACTCACAGTATGCAGACAGAGACACAAACACTGATACAGAGACAGACAGACAGACAGACAGACACACACACACACACACACACACACACACACACACACACACACACACACGTTAATCCCAACTCATGTGAATTATGACCCAAGTAAGGCAGTAGGTATACTAAGGCCATGAATGATATGGAGTAAACAGATAACGTGTTGAATGGGTAGTGTTGCAAAACAAAGAAAGAAAAAAAAGTGTATATATAAGCAAGCATGAACCAATGGTAATATTTTAGGAAGAAAAAAAACCATAAAAAAAACCTTTAAATTCCTCTGTAAACGAGCACGATGAAATGAATAAGTATATAATCACAGACTATGCATAGCTCCCCCGAAAAGAAATAGCTTCCAGGATAAGCATTCCATCTACAGCAACATCTCCTGCTAAAAATTATATATCCTCTTGAAAAAAAAAAAAGCAAAAAAATCCCAAAAACAAACAAACAAAAAGACCCAGAGAGAGAGAGAAACAGAGACAGACACTGACAGAGATGTATCTATCTATGTATTTGTGTATTTATTTATTCATTTGAGCTATTATGTGTGTTTTTTTAAAATAATATTTTTGTATATGTATATCTTTTTCTTTCTCTTTTTTTTTTTTTTTTACACATGATCGTACTCTCTCTGTCTCCGTCTCTCTCTCTCTCTCTCTCTCTCTCTCTCACACGAAACGCACACCAAAAAACCATACACACACACACACACACACACACACACACACACACACACACGCATACATACACACTGAACCGATTCTGTGCTGCACAGAACGTGAGTCGCCTGACTCTCAAGTGACTTTGTGAGAGGCCGTGAAGGTTGTTGTGAAATCTTTGCTCTATCTCTGAATACTACCCAGGAGATTCCCGACGACTATGCTACAAGGCATCAATCAATCTCTGCATCATCTCTTGCTTCCCCTTTCCTTTCTCTACAGTCTCAGGACTTCCGACACTTGTACGTATAGTCCCCAACCTTCCTCACACATGAGGACCAGGGATTTCCACGTTGAAAATAAAAGGAATACTCTTGACAGATAAAAAAAACACCAAAACATGTATGAGTGGCACTGCTTTTTGGCTAGCGCTCTCTCCGAGAAAAGCACCCCGGCTTTCACCCAGAGAAAAAAAACAACAGAAGTAACATATTTCATTTTATTAGTTCGATTTAACTGCATTCATTTATTTTAGTCTTGTGCTTATCACGTAAGTAGTTTCAATGATGTTTCGTAGACTTTCATCAATGATCTTTCCACCTCCCCATCCCTCTCGTTGAAGTATTCCCCCCCCCCCTATAAATTTCCTTTCTCTCGGAGTTTGTGACGATGATATATGTCACATATATTTCCCTTTCATCTTGTCTCTGAAGGAATTGCTATCTCTTTGGCTGCAAAGAGTTCCCTCTCTGTTTGAGACAGACTAACCATTCCATCTCCAATTCCACAGCCTTATATATACTGAAGCGAGAATTGGAGAAGCAGAGGCAATGGTTCAGACGAAGGGGTGAGAAAATCAAGACAGTGTTACCACAAGTCTTTTGTCGACTGTCCTGAGGCAGTGCCTGGCAGCATGAACAAGCAGAGACACCATGACAATGACAATGACAATGGCAATGACAAATGTTTTGATGTCCATTCAGCAGTACAACAACGTCCTCCATACACGGGGTGGGGGGGAGCATGCAGATATACATACATACATATATCTATCTATCTATCTAAACACACACACACACACACACACACACACACACACACACATATATATATATATATATATATATGTGTGTGTGTGTGTGTGTGTGTGTGTGTGCATACATATACACACACACACACATACACGCACACACACATACACACACACACATATATATATATATATATATATATATATATATATATAGAGAGAGAGAGAGAGAGAGAGAGAGAGAGAGGGGGCACAGGGACATATGCACACAATCCTTGTGTTCTTGATTGAGAGAGAGAGAGAGAGACAGACAGACAGACAAACAGAGACAGAGAGATGGAGACAGAGACAGAGATAGAGACAAGTGAATGAACGGTTTCAAGCCTACTACACTTAAGTTTATATGCTGAGAATATGAACTTGAAATGTATTTAATCTTTGCCATGAAAAGTAATATCCTTCAGACCAGACTTTATGATTCTCATTGGATACAGTGTATCATAACTGCGGTCTGTATGTCAACCCATAATTAGTAGTATAACTGAGACCTACTGAAATATGAATGTTCAGATTATGTATAATATTTTAATTATATTCTTCGCCCCCTACACCATTATTATTATTTTTTTTTGCATTTGCATTCCACCCCTTTCACCCCATGTTTTCATTATATGAAAGTTTTCTCAAAATGTATCCCAAACAAGGCATATAACTGTGATCGCTAACCTTATCATACCTTAGAATTGAATAAGATTGATTAGATTATAGGCTCAATGCGTGTGCGCTTGTATAAAAATGATTCGTTATAATTATGTTTAGATTATACTTATATGTGACAATGATTATGATCATGATAACCATTAGCATTATCACCAATCTTTCCAATCTTCATTGATAGCAGTATTGTACTTTCACAAAAAAAAAAAAAAAAATTCCTAATAAGCGAAAAAACAAACAACCCCCCAAAACAACAGCAACAACAAAAACCACATAATGTTCGTCTTCAGTCATCACTGCTCAAAACGGAGAAGAAAGTCAAGTTATCGAAATCCAAGTGCATGAGTGACGACGTGCTATATACAAACATTTCTCTGCCATAGTTGTGAAAAAAACCACCCCAAAAAACTTGAGGTCTACGAGTCCTCCATGTTATAATCATAATATATTCTCAGCCATCATCAACAGCAAACAGGGTACGATAGTTCTGAAAGACAGGTGATCAACACTGAACGCACGCGCATATGGACATGCACATGCATACACATACACACACACCTGCGCACACACATACACACATGCGTGCACACACACACACACACACACACACACACACTCGCGCGCAACGTCTGGTATAACTTGAAAGAACAAGATGCTAAACTGAAACACGAACAAACACACACACATCCACCACCACCACCCACACAACCCTCCTCCCTCCCTCTCCCCTTATGCAACAGTCATCACAACCTCACTGGCCACATAAACTGACACAAAACAAACAACAACAACAACAAAACTCCTGGCACCAAGATACCACCAAATCACTCAAAACAATAACAGAAACAACAACAAACAATCAAACAACAACAATAACAAAATAACAATAAGAACAAAATCACCATCAACAACAACAACAAAAGTTCAATCACCACAAAACCCCATCAATCACACAAAACAAACCAACAACATCACCATCACCAACAAACAAACAAAACAAACAAAACAAACACACACACACACACAACCCCCACCACCACCAACTAACAACAAACGAAAACTCCTACCAACCACGAACCCCGAAAACACCTCAGATATCGGAATACTGCAGATTATCCAACCCCCCGCCACCCCCACCTCCACGGTGGGGCGGGGTCTTCGTCGGACTGTCTCCTTCGAACGCCTCGTTCTCGTTGAAGCCGCTGTCCGACTTGACGTGGCCGTTAGCAAAGGGGGACCCACCTCGCATTCCGTTGTCGCTCCCCCTGCGGTAAGGCGGAGGAGGCTTGGAGGAGGATGAGGAGGACTGAGACTCCTTCCCCCCTCCCTCCTCCTCCTCCTCTCCTCGCTCCTCCTGACTGTCGCCGCGTTCGTACTCCTGCAGAACCATAGCCAGGTGGTTGATGTGCGTACCTGGGCCCTCGTCGTCGTCGTCGTCGTCGTAGAGTTCCAGGTACATCTCCTGCTCCTCCTCCTTCTTCTCCCTGGGGCTGTTGTTGCCGCCGTTGTTGTCCGAGCTTCCGGGGTCCGTGCCGTCACGGTCCCCAGGCCCCCCCACCACGGCGTTGTCGTCCAGCGAGTCGTTGTCGCTGCTGGGGGGGTACACAGGGTGTCACAGGAGAGTTAGGGATTTGTGTTGATGTTTTAGGGTTATCCTGCCTGTAAAACATTACTTGGTGCGCGCTAATTAACAAGCGGCTTGCAATGAAAATACTGAAAAGTAGTATGCCTTATACACGCCGAGTCTCCAGTTAACAACCCACCTCCTCTTCCATGGCTTGTAATTAAAATACTGAAAAATTGTATACCTTATACACGTCCTGTCTCTAGTAAACAATCCCCTCTTCCACCCAACCATTTAGGGTTAAAGAAAAACTGTGCAGAGGGTAAAATACATTATAGGCTACTCTGGATTAAAAAGAGAAGGAATTGTAATGAACTCATTTTTGACTCACTTGTGTAAACAAAGTGAGTCTATGTTTTAACCCAGTGTTCGGTTGTCTGTGTGTGTGTGTGTGTGTGTGTGTGTGTGTGTGTGTGTGTGTGTGTGTGTGTGTGTGTGTGTGTCTGTGTGTCTGTGTGTCCGTGGTAAACTTTAACATTGACATTTTCTCTGCAACTACTTTGTCAGTTGACACCAAATTTGGCATAAAAATAGGACAAATCCAGTTCTTTCCAGTCATCTTGTTTAAAACAATATTGCGCTTCTGGGATTGGCACAAAAAAATAAAGAATGAAGCCTAATTATATGCAAACTGCATTTACTGTTATATTTATATTTTTGTATTATCTAAACTTGACACTTTGACCTCTTATTCTGACACAACAACAAGAGGAGTCATTATCATCATTTTTTGTTCAAACAGGAACTTCTTTTGCTAAGCATGGAATTTTTATTTATTTGGCAAACGTTTTGGTGCAGATAGTAAAAAAGGGAAATTACTCTGTAATGCTAGTGGAGTTAATTTGCTTTAAACTGATCTTTCTCATCTTAAACATTAAATTTTGAAACAAGAGAGGCAAGGCCTTCAAGACTCACTTGTGATGCACTTTAAAAAAAAAATCCAAGCTTTTTATGTATTGAGTATAATTTCAAAATGTAATGTTTAAGATGAGAAAGATCAGTTTAAAGCACACTAAGTTCCCAGCAGAGTAATTTCCCTTGTTCTGCTATCTACACTAAAACGTTTGCAATAAATAAAACTTCCATGCTTAGCAAAAGAAGTTCCTGTTTGAACAAAAAATGATAATAATGACAGATCCTTTGTTGGGTCGAATATCAGATCAAAGTGCCAAGTTTAGAGAATACAAAAAATATAAATATAACAGTAAATTCATTATACTCAATACATAAAAACTTGGATTTTCTTTAAAGTGTATCACAAGTAAGTCTTGAAGGTCTTGCCTTTCTTGTTTTCTTTTTGTGGTCGTGATTCTTTACAAGGTGGTGTATACTTACATCTAAAGAACAGATCGCATGCACGAAGATGTCGATGTCGTTGAAAAACCAAGCGAGAGCATGACGTTACTCCATAAAGCGGTATCTTGTTTCAGTGGTCTTTTATTTTTTTCCCCTTTTTTTCTCTCATTCCCGGCCCAGCCAGTGCTATAATTATGGTGAAACTATTTATGGGAATGGGCTACCATAAACAGTACATCAACCAGTAAACGCCGACTCCCAACTTCTACGGGTGGAGTTTATGAAAAGCGGGGTTGGGCGCCTACGATGTAGGTTTCACAGTAATAGAAAATTTTAATCTGGCAGTGACATATTCTTCCCCGTGTTTCAGTGAACAACATGACTGTTATAAAGCATTTCACATTATTGCAGAGTACACGCGCGCGGCGCGCGCACACACACACAAATACAGAGATCTAAGACATACAGCAACCGGCACGGAAATGTTGGTCAGCAGAGCTCGATTTCTCACCAGATGCAAACTGACTTTGTGACACCAGAAGAAGAAGTTCAGTTCAGTTACTCAAGGAGGAGTCACCGCGTTCGGATAAATCCATATACGCTACGCCACATATCCTAAAGAGATGCCTGACCAGCAGCATAACCTGACGCGCTCAGTCAGGCCTTGAGGGAGAAGAAGAAGACACAGACTTCTGTGACGAGAAAGGAATACAATAACCCAATCCAATCCGATTCACATGATAAACCTGCGATCTTGCGTGTTGTTGTGTTCACCGTTGGCACACACACACACACACACACACACACACACACACACACGCACGCACACACTGACACACACCAACCCACCCACACATCTCTCCCAAAGCACGGCTGGCTGGCAGCAAGCATTTCCCCAAATAACAGATGACCTGTACGAAGCCCAGCCAAGAGAACCCACCCAGCAATACACTCTCGTCTAATATCACTTACAGTGAAAAGACGTTAAACAGAACAACGAACGAAGGAAGCATTCTCATTATTGTTGTCACTGCCCACACCGTCAACATGCCTCACCAGAAGCTGGTCGAGATGGAGCGTGTGGCAGTGTGTTTGTACTATGCGTTCTCCCTTATCACAGGTTTTCTGGTCAGATAAACTTTTGTGACCGGGGAGTCTCAGACTTAAGGGAATTGTCAGCGTGAGTGGCGTGTAGGTGAGTGGGGAGGGAGGGAGGGAGGGAGAGAGAGAGAGAGAGAGAGAGGGACAGAGAGAGAGAGAGAGAGAAAGAGAGGGACAGAGACAAAGAGAGAGACAGACAGGTAGATAGATAGACATATTGGTTTATAGATAGATAGATAGACAGACATATACATGGAGAGAGAAAAAGATACAGACATACAGAGAGAGACAGACAAAAAGACAGACAGACAGACAGACAGAGAGAGAGAGAGAGAGAGAGAGAGAGAAAGAGTGAGAGAGCAATAGAGAGAAAAACTGATTAGGCGAAACGGCAATGATGGTTAGGCAAAACAGGACAAAGAGTCAAACTCTCAAGAGTCCACTGCGGGTGGTAGTATAACACCATCAAAGAGTAGGCAAATCGGGAATAGGCGAATCGGACCTGATCCTGCTGGGCATGCTAGTCCTTCTCGTCGTGGGACGGACAGTGCACTGGTTTGACTGTGTGACAATGGAGGGCACTCCTGATATGTTATAGAGCGAAAGGTCCCAATACCTTTCATGGCCATCAGGATAGTGAATTCATATCCACTATATCTAGGGCTCGCCATAGGAAGGCGGGGCCCAACCCTCTCCTTACGCCGTTCGAAACTTTCCCAACCGAAGTTAGGTATACCCACCCATTCACGGGCGCAATAGCCGAGTGGTTTAAGCATTGGACTTTTAATCTGAGGGTCCGGGGTTCGAATCACAGTAACTGCGCCTGGTGGGTAAAGGAGGGAGATTTTCCCCCTTCGTGTGAAAACGCACACAGAAGATCAAATACGCACGTTAAAGATCCTGTAACCCATGTCAGTGTTCGGTGGGTTATAGAGGAGACACGAAAATACCCAACACGCATGAACCACGACAGAGTCATCGGCAAGTCGATGTTGGTCGTGTAACGGAAAGAAGAAGAAGGAGATTCACACCTGGGCTGAGTAATGAGGAAAATCGGAGTAAAGCGCCCTTCCTAAGGAAACTATTACAACACCGTGTCGAAACGGGGGCCTCGAACCCTGATCACTGGTGAACAACTGAATCAGACCATAACTCCAACGCTTAACCGACTCCACTCACGGCGTCTCATGACAACAGGCATTTAGTTCCTTGCTTGTTCAGCAAAAAAAAAAAAAAAAAAAAAGAAAAAAAGAAAAAAAGACCTCTCCCTTCTCCCTTGGGAAGGGTCGCGGGGAATGTTCGGGGGCTGGGGGTGGGGGGCGTGGGGGGTTGGGGGGGGGGGGGGCAGCTCCTTGTTGCCAGTTATCAATTCCTTGGTCATTGACCTTTGGCTACGGAAGGAAAGGGGGCGGGGGGCGGGGAGGAAAAGAGTGAACATTTCGCTTGCTGGTGGATGTCCAGGATCAATCAATGATCGTTCATATCAAGCTAGTGTCCTGGGGGCGGGTTGCACGAGCGAACTAAGCAGCGCTGAATTTTAGCTTTTCGTTAACTTAAGAATGTTCCCGACTTCACGATAAATTCCACATACTTAGGAGCATTCTTAGCCTTAATTAAGCAAACTTAGCGCTGCTAAGATCGCCTCATTCGTGCAACCCAGTCCTGGGGTGTGAAAAAAAACACAAAACAAAGAAAGGGTCGCCTGAGCCTGAGATGAAAGATGATGGAACAATCCGAATTTCACACACAGAAATCTGCTGTGAAAAAAAGAAGAAGAAATACAATACAATACAATACAATACAGTATCTAACGATGACAAAATCTTAGTTTCCATCACCTTCACTGTGTGGTTAACACAGTGTACTTACCTAACCCGATCGATGAAGACTGGTTTCACATCTTTGCCAAACAGCGGGTTCTCACTGAAAAAAAAACAAACGTAAAACAAAAGCATTGATTATCACCTGCTGTTTCATAAGTCTCACGTATCTAAATCTAAGTATCATCGGAGTGCGCGAGCATTTACATTCACACGACCACGCGCGCACGGTGAAAACGTACACAAACGCGCGCGCACACATTCATCAAATGTCTACATGTACCATAATCACACACACACACACACACACACACACACACACACACACAGAAAGAGAGAGAGAGACAGAGACAGAGACAGAGAGAGAGAGAGAGAGAACACGATAACTTGATGCTAACTTACGCCGCATAATATTTGTTGGTACCAGGAGGAACGTAGCTATTCGATTCATCCTTTGTCGACACTGCAACAGACCGCAGGAATGAAAATAAACGAATTCTGTTAAGTGTTCCGTCGCACACACTAGTGAATTTAGACAACTTTTAAAAGTGGTTCTTTAAAAAAAAAAAAAAAATTTTTTTTACACAAAAGTACAAAAAAACCAACAAAAGAAACATAAGAATGTACGTAAACACGAACATTGCATGTAAGTATCATATATACAAGTCTCATCCATTTACACAAGTCGACAATGTAGTGTATTCTCAAGAACGCACCACTTGCATGCTCACAACCCCTCCCCCCACACCCGCAACCTCCCCTCCCCACCTCCCCGCCCGACACGTGTTTCCTTCAAACATTTATGGACCCTCACTTCATTCAGTAGAATGTATACCTTCAATTTAAGTGTTGATTTTGAATGTTAACAACAAACAAGCAAATAAACAGAAAAGGTAGGTGACCACACACACACACACACACACACACACACACACACACACACACATACACATTCACTCCCCTCCCCCCCCGTCCCCCCTTTTATATCCATCCCCCTCCGTCCACATTGCACACGCTCGATACTTTTAAAAAAAAAAAAGCTTCCCTTTACCAAAAGCTGAAGTTGTAGCTGCCCTCAGTCGTCGTCGGTACCTGGAGAAAGAAAAAGAAAGCTTAAAACAAACACACATGTGTATACACACATGCACACACTAGTGAATTTAGACAACTTTTAAAAGTGGTTCTTAAAAACAAAAATTAATGATATTTTTTATACAAAAGTACAAAAAAAACCAACAAAAGAAACATAAGAATGTACGTAAATATCCCCCTCCATGTGTGTGTGTGTGTGTGTGTGTGTGTGTGTGTGTGTGTGTGTGCACTTTGTCACCGACACATTTCAGTTGTTTTTGCTTGTAATTGTTTACTGTGCCCTATATGGTTAATTTCTGTAGCCCTTTTCTCTCCGTACTGAGGCACGGCGATAGCGCTCTGGCCATCAGTATAAATACTTATCAACATCCTTTTTTTGTAGTTTTTCACGTCTACAACTACTACTACTACTACTACTACTACTACTGTCATTATTGCTGCTGTTGTTGTTGCTATGTTGTTGCTACTACTACTACCAATACTACTACTACTGCCTCTACTGTTTCGTATTCGTTTTCTCGTAATTCTACTACTACTACTAAAACCACTACTACTACTACTATAATTATTATTGCTGCTGCTTCTCATTCTTTTTCTCATAATTCTTCTTCTTCTACTACTACTACTACTACTATCACTACTGCTCCTACTACTACGACTACTACAACTACTACTACTATCATTATTATTGCTGTTGCTGCTGTTGCTACCACTACTACTACTACTACTCCCCCTACTGCTTCGAATTCATTTTCTCATAATTCTTCTACTACTACTGCTACCACCACCACTACTACTACTACTGCTTCATATTTTTTTTCTCTGAGTTCTTCTCATTATCAATATTTTATCATGATTATTATCATCAGCATAATCATCATCATCATCATCATGATCATCAACATCATCATCATGGTTACGGTGATGAATCGACTAACCGCCGGATGGATCTGATGAGGACAATGATGAGGACGATGAGGATGATGACCAGGATGACGGTGACGATGATGAAGGCTTTCAATAGGGCATCGTCATCTTCCTTCTTCTGAAGTTGCAGCACTTGCTGAAAAGAGTCAAAACACACAGAGACCTATTGGTTGGAGTGGCTGATATGGATAATTATTTCATAAGCGCCTATGCTCGGCTAGACACCAAGCTCTTGAGTGTTTTACAATCATAGGGTCATTTGCACAACTGGCTGCCTTAACAGAATCGTAAAAACTGCCACCAAGATTACCGGGGCCGATCTAACTTTTCTAGAAGACATTATAAGCGGCTACTCACAAAAGCAAAATCAATCAGCCAGGACGAATCATATCCAGCTTTTGGGATTTTCGAGATGCTCCCCTCTGGTCGACGGTACAGAAGTATAAGGACGAAAACCAATCGCTTCGCCAGTAACTTTTCCCCCAAAGCAGTCAATGCCCTGTCTCCCGAACAAATCCAGTGTGATAAATAGAACTGTGCAACCAACAACCATCTACCTGAAGATCTAGTCATCAGCCCCATCTACATGTAATATGTAGCTTCTGTTCAAACGTGTGTGTGTGTGTGTGTGTGTGTGTGTGTGTGTGTGTGTGTGTGTGTGTGTGTGAGAGAGAGAGAGAGAGAGTGTGTGTTTGTGTGTGTGCGTGTGCGCGCGCTCGTGTGTGTGTGTGCAGTGCGTGCATGTGTGAGTATGCACAAGTTTTTATATTGATATACACTTGTATGTATCCTAATTTCTACTGTATCTGTGTTTGCGTATGATTTTCAATTTATGTTCGTGTCTTGTTATGTACTATACCCCCCCCCCACTCCCATCCCCAATATTCCTTGTGACCCCGGTACACTTGGTAATAAAGACATATTCTATTCTATTCTATTTTGATTTAATCTCCACGCAATACAACAAAATGCGCTTTACACACTCCACATCAATTCGTGCACTAACACCACAGACAGACAGACAGACAGACAGACAGACAGACAGACACCTTGGGGTTGGTTTCCAATGCACTCATCAGAGTTGGTGTGTTTGGCAGACCTTGTGGTAACGAGTTCCATTTCATTTGGGGGTAGGGGTGGGCATGGGGAGGGCCAGTGAAACTAAACCTCGTTCCCCAAACTTGCTGTGTTCAATTCACAATTTGGAAGTTTGAAGAGCTTTTCACACACACACACACACACACACACACACACACACACACAAACCCCACAACAACAAAAAAACAAGAAACAGCAACAAAAATAAGGACGAAGAGAATGAGAAGAGTGGGAAGAGTGGAAAACGTGACCAGACAAGACATACAACGGAACTGATGAACGACCGAACAAATAAAACCAGGGGTCCAGATTAGGATGGGGGAGGGGTTATTTTTTTTCCACAACCAACCCGCGCAAGAAATGAAGTAAAATGGGTGCGGAGCTGTGGCTTCATATAAACGCGCCCGACTAGGAAACAAGAGTCTGTGGGTTCAAGACTCACATACACAGCGGGTTTAACAATTTTTTGACTCACTTGTGTAAACAAAGTGAGTCTATGTTTTAACCCGGTGTTCGGTTGTGTGTGTGTGTGTTTGTGTGTGTGTGTGTGTGTGTGTGTGTCCGTGTGTCTGTGTGTCCGTGGTAAACTTTAACATTGCCTTTTTCTCTGCAAATACTTTGTCAGTTGACACCAAATTTGGCATAAAAATAGGAAAAATTCAGTTCTTTCCAGTCATCTTGTTTAAAACAATATTGCACCTCTGGGATGGGCACAAAAAAATAAAAAAGAAGCCTAATTATATGCAAACTGCATTTACTGTTATATTTATATTTTTTTGTATTCTCAAAACTTGGCACTTTGACCTCTTATTCTGACACAACAACAAGAGGAGTCATTATTATTATTTTTTGTTCAAACAGGAACTTCTTTTGCTAAGCATGGAATTTTTTTAATTTA
>NC_134876.1:59615717-59618217 GCF_041734735.1 Babylonia areolata
GTGTGTGTGTGTGTGTATTTGTGTGTGTGTGTGTGTGTGTGTGTGTGTGCGTGTATGGGTGTGCGTTCATGGGTAAGTGTGCACACGTTTTTGTATTGATACGCACATGTATGTATCCTGATCTCTACTGTATCTGTGAATGATTTTCGATTCATTTTTGTACCTTTTTATGTACTATCCCCCCCCCCCACCCCCCACCCCCAGTATTCCTTGTGACCCCGGAACACTTGGTAATAAAGACATATTCTTTTCTATTCCCTCACTATGCAGTTCTTCTACAGAATGTAGCCAGAGGACAACACCCTCGTTGCCATGGAAACTGTGGATATGAATTCACTGCCCCTGATGGCCCCAAAAGGCTATGGTGCATAAAAAAAAGAGTTTTGCTTCGTATACCAAAATATATTCATCTACTGCTGCTGGTGATAGCATGTGGTTGTATTTAATACGTTTCGGGGAAAAAAAAGGAAGAAAAAAAACAAGAAGGAAAAAGAAAAGAAAAGAAAAAAAAAAAATCCCACGAACTATTAGAAGGAAAAGAAGAAAACTAGTGCTCACTGTATCAGGTTCCCCTTTATCGCTTCCACTTCATTTGGCTTCTTGTTGAAGACCAGTTTGACACGCTGGAGGTTGCTCACCAGGTAAACCTGTGAGAAGGAATGGTGAGCAGGTGAGTTTTACTTTCATGGATTCATCCATCAGTTTCGAATCAATTCACCGAAATCAGTTCTATTCAGTTATCCGTTGAATTAATTGACTGATTTATCAATTAAACCAACCATTAAAAATAGATAAATCCATTAGCTGATTAAACCATTAATTTTATTTATCTAATCATTCATTTTGTTTTATTCATCCATTATTTCTTATCAGTATATTGATTAATCAATCAATTCATTCATTTTCATCTGCTGAGCAGTTGTGTGAAGTTTCCTATCTGTCAAAACGTTTTTTGTACTTTTTTCATTCATCCATTCATACACACACACACACACACACACACACTCAACCCCACCCCCACCCCCAAGAAGAAGAAGAAGAAGAAGAAGACTGTCTAAACGTAATATCGTAATATACACCACTCACAGTCACATCAGCCTCGTCTGTCTGACCGACGCTGTCGAAGGCTTCCACCCGGAAGCGGAACACCTCGTTTTCGTCGGCGCTGAACAGTCGGGTGGTGAGCACCGATCCGTTCCGGGTGACGCTGAAGGGTAGCGCCCCCTGACCGGGTACTAGGCGGAAGTAGTTCCTACTGTTGGCTTCCGTGTCCTCGTCAGTAGTGAATTTCTGTCGTTTTTTGTTGTTGTTGGATGATTGGTTTAATTAAATATGCAGTACAGTGTGTGTGTGTGTGTGTGTGTGTGCGAGCGCGTGTATGTATGTATGTATGTATGTGTGTGTGTGCGCACGTGTGTGTGTTTGTGTGCGTGCGTGCGCGCGCGCGCGCGTGTGTGTGTGTGTGTATTTCAAACATGTCACGTGTATGTGTGTGTGTGTGTGTGTGTGTGTGTGTGTGTATTTCAAACATGTCACGTGTGTGTGTGTATTCAAACATGTCACAATACAACACAGACATCTGTTGTTGTTTGTTTTTTTTTTTAATTATCGTACATGTCACAATACAAACACGAACTTATGTTGGTCTTTAGTTTAATCAAACAGTATTTCTTATAATTTCGAAAATCTCACAATATAGCACGAACATTTGCTGTTGTTTAGTTTAATTAATCTAACGGCGTTTTTTGTTGTTGTTTTCCCATGCCACAATGAAATAGGAATCTCTGTTGCTGTTTGGTTCAGTAAAGCAGTATGTCTTGTTCTCGAACATATCAACAGCCGAGTGGTTGAAGCGTTGGAGTTTCAATCCAGTGTCCCGGGTTCGAATCCCGATCACGGCATCAGGCGGGTAAAAGGTGGAGATTATTCAGATCCCCCCAGGTCAACAGATATATGTGCAGACCTGAAGGTGCCTGGGCCACCTTTGTGTGTTTTCGCAAGTTAAAGATCCTGTAATCCATTTCAGCGTTCGGTGGGCTTACCCCTCTACAATCAAATAAACAATTCTCTTGACCCCACCCCTAACCCTCCACAAAAACTAAAACGAAACATCTGATTCCCCACCCCTACCTCTCCACAAACAAACCTGAATCCCAACCACTACCCCTCCACAAACAAAGAAACAAACAAACAAGACCTGAATCCCCATACCTACCTCTCCACAAACAAACAACACCTGAATCCCCACCCCTATCCCTCCACAAACAAACACCTGAATCCCCACCCTTACCTCTCCACAAACAAACAAACAACAACTCAATCCCCACCCCTACCCCTCCACAAACAAACAAACGAACAAACAAACACCCAAATCCCCACCCCTACCCCATCACACACAAACTCACCGCCAGGTTGATCACTTCATAGCCGATCCCTTTGTCGTACAGCAGCCCCACAGTCAGAGCCTCTTCGTCCAGGACCGGAGGGTTGTCGTTCTTGT
>NC_134876.1:59623217-59630717 GCF_041734735.1 Babylonia areolata
TTTTTGTTTTTTGTTTGTTTGAGCTAAAACCATTATTTTCTTTTTCTCACCGAGAAAGCCTGGGAGAACAGTGGGGGTACCTGGCAAGCTAAGATAATGTTCTGAGTTCGAATCACACACACACACACACACACACACATATACACACACTTCCCAAGCACATTCTGCCCTCGCCCTCACCACCACCCCCACACTAGAATTGAAAAATCAACCCCCACCCACCCACCCATCAACCCACCTATACAACCACCTTGGGTCATCAAACTTGACAATACGGCAAGAAAAAAAACTAACATCTTTTGATATCAAATAAAAATATTTTCGGATAACGAACCGTATCCTTATGGCACACGTGGAATACGGAAACGTTCCTTGCGAGCACATAAACAACAACAACACAAAATTCAAGCTACAAAGACATACCTCCGGCACGGTGATATTGGGCAAAACGTCCAGAGTACGGTTGACTAGATGCTGGTCAGGGACCACGAACACGGGATCGTTGAGGTTCACGTCCTGCACGTGCACCGTCACGAGGGTGGAGGCGTTCTTGGGCTCGGGCGCCGAATCAGAAGCCACGAAGGTCACGTTATAGACACCTGGGTAGCCAATCAGATCGGCGTTTACAGAAATGATGCCCGTCTTGAGGCCGATGTCGAAGAGGTTTGTTTGAGGCTGGTCCGCCACCTGTCCGGAAGACTGGATGGAGTCCAGCTTATAGATGACGTCACTGTTGACGCCCATGTCCTTGTCGACGGCCGTCAACGTCATTAAGGCGGTGCCGTTAAGGGCGTTTTCCTATTGGGGAAAAAAGAAGGATAAAAAAGAAAAAGAACCATAACATATACGTGTTTGAAGCCTGCATGCATTGTCACATGGCAAGTCTTACCCAGATTCAAACACTCCACCATTGGACGCCGTTCTTCCTCTGTCTCTGGACCTTGTATTTGGAATGAACCTTCCTCTTTCGCTTCGTCAGGTCTCCGCACTCAGCTCTTTCAAGTCTAAACCCACCTCTTCACAAGATAACCTCCCTCCAATACCTCTTCCTTGTCTTCAGTTTCTTCAGTTTTAGAGTTATGCATGCGTGTGAATGACTGGTGTGTAAGCACTTTGTCTCTGCACAAGATTCAGCGCTATATGAATACTATCATTATCAAGTCCTCATCTGGAACCCGCAAGGAAAAGAAGAAGAAAAGAGGCCGGCCCAAAAACCCCATGGCACTGTGATCTGGGGGCAGACATGCAGAGGACAGGCGGCACCTGGGGACAGCTGGATAGGAGCGACTGGCACAGGACAGGGCTGGCATGGCTGGGGAATGCTTGTTGGCGGCCTGTGTCCCAGACCGGGGTGGGGGCGGAAGTGGGTGGGGTGGGTGCAACAGGCGCAGAAAAGGTGAGGAGGTGATGTGATACACGTTTGATTAAATGAATTCAAATGCACTGATATTAAATTATGTATTATGTTATAACACACACACACACACACACACACACACACACACACACACACACACACACACACATACACACACACACACACACACACACACACACACACATACCTGCACCGTGACGGTCGGAGGGTGGGGCTGGAACTCGGGTGGATTGTCATTGATGTCCAACACCGTGACGCGGATGTTCAGCCGGGTGGAACGCCGCTGCGCTTCGTCGCCCACCATGTTGTCGGTTGCCACGACAACTAGAGAGTACCCGCTTCCACCTGGCTCCTCTCTGTCCACGTCTGCCGTCACGGTCAGGTTGCCCTGGAAACGTGGGAACAGTTGCTATAGCAGCTGAAGATTAATTTGCCCTGGAAACGAAGGAACAGTTGCTATAGCAGCTGAAGAAAATAATTTGCCCTGGAAGTGCTGGAACAGTTGCTATAGCAGCTGAAGATTGATTTGCCCTGGAAACGTAGGAACAGTGGCTACAGCAACTGAAGCTTAATTTGCCCTGGAAACGTAAGAACATTTGCTCTAGCAGCTGAAGATTAATGTGCCCCGGAAACGCTGGAACGGTTGCTATAGCAGCTGAAGATTAATTTGCTCTGGAAACGTAGGAACCGTTGCAAAAGCAGCTGAAGATTAAAAGGTCTCGTAGTCTTCCATGGCCGTTGTAGGGGCGGTGAATTCATCAAGTCACTGTGTCTAGGGCTCGCCACAGAAAGGCAAGGCCCAATCCTATCCTTCACTTCCCCGACTGAAGTCAGTTACCCATTCACAGCTGGGTGGGGTGAAGAAAAATCGGACTGAAGTGCCTTTAAAAAAACAACAAACAACCTCAACAGCATGTCGAAACACAGCCTCGAACTCTGATCGCTGGTGAATACTGGATCGTCAGTCCTATGTCTAACCGACACTGGCATCCCGGGCACCATAGCAGGAGTTGGTAATATATAGATAGATAGATATATAGATAGGTAGCTAGATAAATACATCAATGAAATAAAGAAAGAGAAAATGAAAATGATAAAACTGTGCTTAAAGACCCGCTTTCCACCTGTGTAGCTACACCTACACACCATTCCACTTCCTGTTCCTTTACTTTTAAACTAAAATCTCTTCTTCTAAACACTTAGCTTTGTACGAAGTTCGTGGATTTATGTTACGTTTACATATGTACTGACTTTCGCTCCCTCCTCAAATAACACTGATAAGAAAAAAAAAGTTTCATTTGAAGAAGCATTGTCCTGTCAATCTGACGGGCGTAACAGCCGAGTGTTTAAAGCGTTGGACATTCAATCTGAGTGTACCGGGTTCGATTCGGTGACCGCGCCTGGTGGGTAAAGGGTAGAGATTTTTTCTGATCTCCCACGTCAATATATGTGCAGACCTGCTAGTGCCTGAACCCCCTTCGTGTGTATACACAAGCAGAAGATCAAATACGCACGTTAAAGATCCCGTAATCCATGTCAGCGTTCGGTGGGTTAAGGAAACAAGAACATATCCAGCATGCACACCCTCGAAAGCAGAGTATGGCTGCCTCATGGTGGGGTAAGAACGGTCTTACACGAAAAAACCCACTCGTGAACATTCGATTGAAGACAGTTGCAGCCCACGAACGCAGAAGAAGAAGAAGTCCTGTCAATCTGTCATCATTTCTTTCATAATTAAAATGGAAGTTGCTGAGATATATCGTTTATTGAAAATATGCGGATAATCCTGTCATTAAACAGTAAAAACCTTTTCAACTAAAAAGCGACACTTTAGATATAAATAAATTTGGCTTGACAACAGAAAAAAAAAATTGTAAGTAGCTTGGCAAACTTTCACAAGAAAATTTCAGCAACACCACCACCACACACACACACACACACACACACACACACACACACACACACACACATATATATATATATATATATATATATATATATATATATATATGATAGTCAGTCGTGTCCGACTATGACCATCAAAAAGCAGAGGAGGCAACTGCTGTTCCAACTATCTGAGCTAGAATTTGATGATAGTGGAGAGTGTCTTACCCACGTCACACCCCCACTCTCTCGGCTGAGAATGTTTTGTGGACAGTCGCTTTGGGATCGTTCCCAAAGGCTAACCAGTCCCCAAGGCTGCAAAACTAAGAGCCAGTGCAATTTTGCCTCCTCGTTTTTTTGAGAGTCATAATCCTTCACAAAAGACTAAGCTGTGAATGATTTCCCGTTGCAATGGAGAAACCATTGATAGTACACGAGTGGGTTTTTTCGTGTAAGACCGTTCTTACCCCACCATGAGGCAGCCATACTCTGCTTTCGAGGGTGTGCATGCTGGATATGTTCTTGTTTCCATAACCCACCAAACGCTGACATGGATTACGGGATCTTTAACGTGCGTATTTGATCTTCTGCTTGTGTATACACACGAAGGGGGTTCAGGCACTAGCAGGTCTGCACATATATTAACGTGGGAGATCAGAAAAAATCTCTACCCTTTTTTTTTTTTTTTTTTTTTTTCTCAAGGCCTGACTAAGCGCGTTGGGTTACGCTGCTGGTCAGGCATCTGCTTGGCAGATGTGGTGTAGCGTATATGGTTTTGTCCGAACGCAGTGACGCCTCCTTGAGCTACTGAAACTGAAACTGAAACTGATAATACAGCTCTCAATTTGCTGTTGGCCCAACTGCAAACTTACAAAGAAATAAAACACAATAAGTAAATAAAATCTTACCGACTGCGCATCCATCGCGAACTTTTCCAAACCGTCTTCCAACGAGTAGCTAATGGTTCCGAACTCGCCTCCGTCGGCGTCGGTAGCCGTGAAGGTAGCCAGCACCATGCCTGGTGCGGCGTGCTCCGTCACTGTCACAGCTGTTGTCTGCCCGGGCGGGAAGACAGGAGAGTTATCGTTCATGTCCTCGATGGTCAGGACGATGGTGGTGGTGTTGGAGAAGGCCTCCGCTGTGCTGGTCTCTGTCGCTCTCAGCTGTGAAGGATGTGGTTAATAATTGATAGGATTAATCACGATGAGAGCGATGATGCTAATGATGATGGTGATGGTGATAATACTGATGACGACAATAATAATAATAATAATACTGATGATCATGACAGCGATGTTGATATTAATGATGATGATAATACTAACACTCCTTTTTCTCATGATGATGATGATGAGGAGGAGGAGGAGGAGGAGGAAGAGAAAAACAAGATAATGATGAAGATGACGATGATGTAGATTGAAGTTGATGATGATGATGATGATGACTACGACGATGGTAAAACTTCTTCTAACATACATGTGCCTCAGCTGCCACAACCGCTCATCTCACTTTCTGAGAAAACATTTGTAAAAGTTTGGGATCTGTCACACACACACACACACACACACACACACACACACACACACCAAAACAAAATAAACCGATATTTAAAATACAAAAAAGAACCCCAAAACAAAAAAAACAAAACAAAAAAAAACAACAACAGCGAATGCTCTCTTCATCGACCGAAACAAACAAGCAAACGAACAAACAAAATACAGACATTATATGTCAACACAATTTTCTTTTGCTTAAATTTTGTGTGTGTTTGAGTACCTCAATAGTTTCCTCACAAAATAGGAACATAGCCCTCACTGACACCGTTGGGGGGGGTGGGGGGGGGGGGGAGGGGGGGTTGGACAATAATTATCTTTGCACGCAGGATTTTAGTGTTGCTCGTGTGTTTGCGTTTGTCCGGGCTCAAAACACACAGCCACACACAGACACACAGACACACACACACACACACACACTCAACCTTCACTACACCAATTATCACTCTCTCTCAAACTTCTTAATTCCTCCAACATCTTCTTCCTACACACACGGGCACACACACACACACACACACACACACACACCCCCCACACACACACAAACTTACGCCCATACCCCCCGCACATACACACACACGCAACCCACGAACCTGAAAAGTGAGGTTCTTGGTCGTCTCATAGTCCAGGACGGAGGAGTTGAAGACAGCGATCATGACAGTGGCGAAGCCCTGCACGGAGGTTGACGGTCCGGGCACAGTGGTGAACGCCGTGTAGTTCTGCCCGTCCTGCTCCACAGACAGCCTGAACTTCCCGTTCTCGTTCTGCACGGTCACACCCACGACCACGACCACGCCCACGACCGCCACAACCAGAGCCAGAACCAGAACCAGAATCAGAATCAGAATCGGAACCGGTTTTCAAAGTCAGAACCAGATTCTATTTATCTGACTGACCACAAAAACATCTGTTCATTTATCAGCGTCACCAACATCGTCAACGTCATCCTCATTGTCATCATCCTCATCATTAATAACATTCTTCTTCTTCTTCTTCTTCACACCAACTGTCATCACCACCACCACCATCATCATAACCATCATCAGTATTATTGTCATCGTTATTTTTATTATTATCATCATTATTATTCTAAAACTGAAACGACTATGTGGCAACTCCATCACTGCTGACGTCATTAAAAAAACAACAACAACAAAAAAACATAACAAAACAACACACACACACACACACACACACACACACACACACACACACACACACACACAAATTAATAGCAGATAAAAAAAAAACCCAACCGGAACGTCGACGACGGATTCAAGGCGACTCACCAATATCATCATCATTCATGAACAATAATGATAACAATAACCAACAGCCACAGCGATCATCATCACCGACCACCCCGCAAGCAGAGTATGGCTGGCTATAATCATGGCTGGGGTAAAACGGCAGAACAACTGGAAGTCCACTCGTAGAGTGAACGAGGGGGTTGCAGTCCATAATCGCAGAAAGACAAAAATCGTTATCTACACCAGCAAGATCAGTAGTATGCTTAACAACATCTATTCGCTTTATATGTCAACGTTCAAATTTCAGTGGGGAAGAGGGGGATTACATAACATATCAATCATCTGCACGTCCACCAGAACTTGTAGGTCAACGTTCAAATTTCCTTTCAGCCCCCCTCTCTCTCTTTTGTGGTATGCAAGACTACGTAAACTTTGCACTTGGACCGCATCACTTTAAATCATTAACTGTAACACACACATACGTTCACACACAAAAAAACCCACACAGACGCACACAGACACACGAAAACACGTGCGCTCTCAGAGAGAGAGAGAGACAGACACACAGACAGACAGAAAGAGATGTGGGCAAAGAGAGAGAGAGAGGGGGGAGGGAGAGAGACAGAGACAGAGAGATAGAGGGGGTGGGGTGCACAAAGATAGTTATATAAACACATAAAAAGACGGATACACGGACATAGTTCTGAATAGACAGACCGGTAGACAGACAGGTATGCATGCGCGCACCCATGTATACAAAGGTAGACAAGTAGAGAACAACAGCAACATCAGCTGACATCCATCTCCACCACTACGTTCACTGCCGTCACCACTCACTACCACCACCCCAACTACTACTACAACGAAAGAGAGATACAGCGTTAAGCGACAGAGACAGAGAGAGAGAGAGAGAGAGAGAGAGAGAGAGAGAGAGAGGGAGGGAGGGAGGGAGGGAGGGAGGGAAAGAGAGACAGAGAGTTCTCCTTTAACCAGATACATTAAGAATTAAAAAAACATACACCCTAAATCTTGCAATGCTCAATCATGATTTGGAATTACGAACTTGAATACCAAGTATCAACATTCAATTGGGCCTTTTTTTCATTCGTCTGAGTACTGCAAAAAACAACAACAACAACAACAAAAAAACAACAACCAATCTACCAACCAACCAGCTAACCGACAACCGACAACCAATCAACCAGCCAACCAACCAACCAACCAGCCAACCATTCAACCAACCAACCACCCAACCAGTCAACCAACTAACCAACCAACCGCCGAGACGAATAAGAAAATAACAGCGCGAAACAACTTGGCAATCTAGAAGAAAAGAAATGGACTGAAAAGATTTAGAAACACAGTACTGTCATATCAAACGACATACACTTATAAAAAAAATCAAAAGGAGAAATGGTGAAGAACAGATTAGGAA
>NC_134876.1:59638217-59645717 GCF_041734735.1 Babylonia areolata
ACGAACGAAGAAGAAGAAGAAGAAGAAGAAGAAGAAAACAAAAACTTTTAACAACAATGACAAACAGTAAAGAGTGGTAACTCTCTCCATTCACAAGGTACACAACTTCAATTCAGTGCTGCTTCCGCTACCAATTCAGCCAGCACACAGGTAAATAAAAGGTGTACTGGAACAAACCCAGACACTTCCTCATTAATTAAAAGGAAGCGCCGGGCCTGTCCTTACACCGATCATTAATTTTGACACATGCACACAGCAACAATGGCAGAAGAAATGTGCAAACAGCAAATTAGCTTTGATTCAAGACTGGCATAGCCTCTTTAACCCTTTCGCTGCCAAGAAAGGAACAGCAGAGAGTAGTGTTTCAAGTCATGAATCAATATCCAGAACAATCAGCCAAAAAAGTCAGAAAATGGCCGGGAGAAATACCACTCAAAACCAACTGTTGTGAATTTTCAGCCTTCCACAGTTATTTCCCTTCTTTGGATGTCATCAGTGATGTCACCATGACCCTGAATATCTTAACGAGCATGGCAGTCAAGGAGTTAAATCCTGAACAAGCTACACAGAGCACACGGACAATGCAGAACAAAACACATGGTTGCCTCGGTGGTTAAAATAACAACAACATAGACTGACCACAGAGGTGTTCTCAGCCACTTGCGCGATGTAGGGCAGTCGTTCAAAGAAAGGGGGCGTGTCCTGAACGTCCTTGACAATGACACTAAAGGTAGCGGGGTCACCGGCACAGTTCATCTTGGGCTCAGTCACGTTACTGCAGTAACACTGCGGGCCTGGGCATTGCGGGTTTCCCCGATCCTGTTTCCCACCCAACCAGCAACAGCATCGTCGTCATCGTCAGAAGTAGCTATTTTTAGCTCAGTGTGGGAGAGTTCTTCTGTTGGTATTTATTATCGTTATTATCATTGTTATTGTTATTATTATTGTAATCATTCATTATCTGTTTAAAAATATCTTATCATTTATTTTGTTTCACCAAGAAACAACACTAACAACCATAACAAAATAAGATAGAACTGAATAAACATTTCTGTGTGTGTGTGTGTGTGTGTGTGTGTGTGTGTGTGTGTGTGTGTGTGTGCATTTACACGGAAGTTTAGTTTAAATAATAACCATAATATCATAACAGCCGTAATAACCATGTACTGACGGTAACAACCATATAATGATGGTAACAACAATGACAATAATAATAATAATAATAGTAGTAATATTATTGTTGACTTTGAAGTGGTCTTCTAGATAACACACACACACACACAAACACACACACTCTCTCTCTCTCTCGACCTCTTCCACGACCCCCGACTCCCAACACACAACACCAACACCACCACAACTTTAGTTCAGCACCAACAACCACAACACCAGTCACACTACACTCCACTACCCCTCGGCCTCCAACAACCCATCCCCCCTACGCACTCCTCCACCACACACATCCCCATCACCCACCTTAGCAAAGATCTGGTACTGATAGTAGCTCCTGGTTTCATAGTCCAGAGGCAAGGCCAGCTTGATGTTGCCCATGTTTTCGTCGATCACGAAAGTCCGGCTGTAGGTGTCGTCCGCTCCCTTAAAAAAAAATCAGTCGCAATGTTTAGAATCAGTTTTTCTGTTGACAAAGCGGCTACCTAAACATCGTTGTTAGTGCATGGAAATTGTGATAACGATAATGATAATAATAACAATGATAATAAAAACAACAATAAAAAATAATGATAATAGTAATACTGCTACTACTAATAACAATAACAGCAACAACAATCCTCCTCCTCCCCTTCCTCGTCCTCCTCATTATCATCTTCTTGCGAATTGCAGTTTAGGGCACTGTTCATATTCCACTCATCCAGTGAATGCAGTGGCATCACACACACACACACACACACACACACACACACACACACACACCACACACACACACACACACACACACACACACACACGTGCGCACGTGATTCCATACAAAAATATAAAAGGAAAACACACTGATGTGTGAGGATGAATTTCAGATTCGAAAGGGAATAGAGAAAGGGAGAGATGGAGAACGAGAGAGAGAGAGAGAGAGAGAGAGAGAGAGAGAGAGAGAGAGAGACAGACAGACAGACAGACAGAGAGAGAGACAGAGAGAGAGACAGAGAGAGAGACAGAGACAGACAGAGACAGAGACTGAGACAAAGAGGCAGAGACAGAGAGCGAGCGAGCGAGAGAGAGAGAGAGGGGGTTGGGGAGTGGGGGTGGGGGTGAGAGAGACGGAGACAGAAACAGATATACAGAGAAGGGGAGAGGTAAACAGACAAGAATGAAAATAGGAAGAAACCCACTCACCTGTGCTTGTGCCTGAAAAATGAGAAATGAATACATTAGAATATATAACAATACAAAATAGAAGCAAACGATAGTTTCTGATTAACGTATTGTTAGTATGGAGAGAGAGAGAGAGAGAGAGAGAGAGAGAGAGAGAGAGAGAGAGAGAGAGAGTATAAATGGCACATGATTACATTAAATGAAAATGAATATCTGCATATATACACAGACACACAAACATACACACGTACACACACACACTAAACACACAGACACACACGCACATGTACACACACACACGCACTTACACACACTCACACACCCACCCCCACACAATGGAGAAACCATTGATAATACAGCTCTCACTTTGCTGTTGGCCAAACTGTATACTTATGACTTCTTTTTCTTCGTTCGTGGGCTGCAAGTCCCACGTTCACTCGTATGTACACGAGTGGGCTTTTACGTGTATGACCGTTTTTACCCCGCCATGTGGGCAGCCATACTCCGCTTTCGGGTTGTTGAACTTATGACGATCTGTGATATAAGCTGAGTGTTGGGCCTGTCGTCAGCTATAATTATCAGATGAACAACGTACCGCCATGGAGAATATCACTGAGCCACCGGGCCCGTCGTCCGGATCTGACACGTTGGCGATCAGTACCGTGGTGTTGATCTGACTGCTTCCCTGCAGACACACACACACACTTAGTTATTGTATCATTATACGCGCACACGTACGCACGCATACACACACACACACATACACGCGCGCGCTCGCGCAGGTAGCCTACGCATGCACACACACACACATACGCGCGCGCATACACACACACAGGCGCGCGCATTCACATACAACATATATACACTCAAATATGCACACATGCACACACGCACGCACATGCACACACGCACGCGCATGCACACACGCACACACACAACGCACAACACACACACACACACACACACACACACACACACACACACAGAGACACAGAGATACACATATACAAAACATAATTCACCTCCACACATTCATACTCCACGAACGCATGCACACAGACATATTATGCACACCCTCCCCCCACCTTCACACCCGCACCTCTTCCTCCTTACCCCCCCCCCCCACCCCCGACCCCCCGACACCCTCTCATACATGTACAAACACACACACAAACATACACACACACACACATACACACACACGCAACCCCCTCCCCATCCCACCCACCCACCCCCACATAAACAACACCAAACCTCAAACGTTTTTATTTATTTATTAAAAAAAAAATTAATTCCACTTTCCAATCAAAACAATAAATAACAGTCATGCAACAGAACCACTAACTCCCCCATCTCCACTCCCACCCCTTTCCCTCCCTCTCCACCCTCCTTTACCTCCTCCTGGTGGTGATGGTGATGGTGATGGTGATGATGGTGGTGGTGGTGGTGGAGCTGTCAAGACATTGGACCCCACGACTCCCATTCTCCCTTTCCCTCCCCCAACCCCACCTCGCACCCCCTCCCCCCTCTCCTCCCACGGCCCTGTACATCCCCCCACAAACTCTATCCTCCGTACCTCCTCCAGTTCGATCCTATAGGGTAAATCCTCGAACATAGGTGGGTTATCATTCACGTCTCGAACGATCAGTTGCACCTGTCCATAGATCTGGAATGCGAAGACACAATTGGCCAACAAGTTTATTTTGTCCAAGAAATGAAGAAAGTACACCAGATCACGAAAAAACGCATGATCTCTGTCTCCCTGTCTCTGCGTCTATGTGTATAGGTATGTGTTGTTGTTTTTTTTGTGTGTGTATTCAAACAAATGCGTCGCAACAGATGTTGTTTGTCTACCCCTTCACAGGAACAATGGCTTAATGAATAAATCATCCGTATCCGTATCTCTCGCTCTCTCTGTCTCTCTGTCTGTGTCTGTGTCTCTCTCTCTCTCTCTCTCTCTCTCTCTCTCTCTATATATATATATATATGTCTCTGTCTCTCTCTCTCTCTCTCTTTAGTTGCTAAAATGACGGTTCCGTTCTCTCAGTTATAAAGTAATTTATAAAGTCATAACACAGTTCCTTCAGCACACAGATCGATTGATTAATGCATTAGAAATATAATCAGTACTCATATTTTCAAGTTTACGGTGACTGGCTACGTACAAGGGTGGTTTCTGCTCTCAGTTTCAGCATATAGACAGATACATAAACACACAGACATACAAACATGGAGATAAGCAGGCAGGCAGGTAGGCAGACAGTTTTTTTTTTGAAAGAAAGAATCTTTTTGCCTACATGTCTGGTACTTACCTCGCTGTCTCCGTCCGAAACTTTGAATGACAGAGTGCGGGTGTTGTGGGTCTGGAAAATATGAAAAAAAAGCAAATATCAAATTCAATTATTCGCGGTTTTTTAATTTGATTTTTTTTGGTTTTTTTCTGTTCAAATGAATCCAACAATATACACAAAGAAATGTTTAATAAGCATGGTGCACTGTGTCTGTGAAATACTCATACAATAACAGAAAATCAGAAAGACATACATGCAGCAGCAACAGCAGCAGTGGCAGTACAAGGAACCTGAACTGCAACAGCTACCAATGCGATGTAGTAGTAGTGGTAGTAGTAGTAGTACCAGTAGTAGGTTTTGGTGTAATAATGGATATCTATATACCACACAGCCCAGAAACCTGCTCCAGGTGCTTTACAAAACACATGGCTTTACACATATTTGATCAATGCTACTTATACACACCAAAATGTGACTAACATACTACACACACACACACACACACACACACACACACACACACACACATACACACAAGCACATTGCATACGCATATTTTCACATACGAGCTCCCAACTTTTGCAGTAGTCGTAGTCGTAGTCGTATTAGTAGTAGTAGTAGTAGTAGTAGTAGAAGCAGCAGTAGTAGTCTGCTTCTACTACTGCTGCTGTTGTTCCTTCTGGTACGAGAGAGAGAGAGAGAGAGAGAGAGAGAGAGAGAGACAGAGAAAGAGAGAGAGAGACAGAGACAGAGAGAGATAGAGACAGACAGACAGAGACCGAGAAGAAGAGAGAAAGAGACAGACAGACAGATAGAGACAGAGAGAAAGAGAGACAGAGTCTGAGAAAGAAAGGCAGAGACAGAGAGAAAGAGAGACAGGGACAGAGAGGCTGTGAAGGCGAAACGAAACGGTAGGAAGGAGAAACGTGACCCCCCCAAAAAAAAACACCCCCCAAACAAAAACAAGCAAACAACAAAAGAAGTCAAATCCCCCCCCCCTCACACACACCCCACGCAGTGACTCACCCTGTCCCTGTCCAGGCCGGCCAGGAGGAAAAGTTCCACCGACCAGACGTCCCCCACATGGCTAACCTCGGACATGCTGACCAGGTCCTTGGTGCCCTGGGTCTCCATGGTGAAGGTGACGTTGGTGCTGTCCGCGTCCGTCGCGCTGATGCTGAACAGGGAGGTGCCTGGTGGGGTGGGTTGGGGTGGGTGTCAATGTTAGTGGAGTGTATTGTGTCATTTGCACTGATTGCATCATTGCTGCTGTTGCTGTTATCGTTAGTGTCATCATCATCATCATCATCATCATTCTTCTTCTTCTGTCCGCGTCCCCGGCGCTGATGTTGAACAGGGAGGTGCCTGGTGTGGGATGTTGATGTTAGTGGAGTGTAGTGTTATTGCTCTCTTTGTATCATCATCATCATCATCATCATCATCATCATCATCATCATCATCATTCTTCTTCTTCTGTCCGCGTCCCCGGCGCTGATGCTGAACAGGGAGGTGCCTGGTGTGGGATGTTGGTGTTAGTGGAGTGTAGTGTTATTGCTCTCTTTGTATCATCATCATCATCATCATCATCATCATCATCATTCTTCTTCTTCTGTCCGCGTCCCCGGCGGCGCTGATGTTGAACAGGGAGGTGCCTGGTGTGGGATGTTGGTGTTAGTGGAGTGTAGTGTTATTGCTCTGTTTGTATTGTTATCATCATCATCATCATCATCATCATCATCATCATTCTTCTTCTTCTGTCCGCGTCCCTGGCGCTGATGCTGAACTGGTGTGGGATGTTGATGTTAGTGGAGTGTATTGTGTTATTTGCACTGTCTGTATTGTAGTAGTAGTAGTAGTAGTAGTAGTAGTAGTAGTAGTAGTAGCATACCCAGTAGTAGTAGTAGTAGTAGCAGTATTATCATTATCATGATGTTGATGATGATGATGATTTTGTTGTTGTTGTTATTATCATTATTATCAATATCATTATTATTGTTGCCATTATTATTATCAGCAGCAGTGGTAGTTGTGGTCGTATCATTATGATTACGATTATGATTATTATCAGTAGTAGTCGTATCATCATCATTATTATTTTATCATTAGTAGTAGTAGTACTAGTAGCAGTAGAAGCAGCATTTGTGTAAGTAGTAGTAGTAGTAGCTGCAGCAGTAGTATCATCGTCAGCATCATCACCATAATAATGATTACTATTATAATTGTTGATGTTGTTGTTATTATTATTATGATCATTGTTATCGTTATTAATGTCATTATCATTTTCACTGTTATTACTATTCTTCTTTTTAAATATTTGCATTCAATCTTTGGGTTTGCAATTTTACATATCTATTCATGCATTAATTCATTTATTTATCTAATTATTAAGTTATTTAGTTGGTTATTTACATCTTTATTTTCATCATTATTTTGAAAAAAAAAAAGTTTATATTCTACTGATTATTTCTTTCTTACAAAAAACTAAAATATAATTAATACTATCTAAGGTATACTAACCCACACACACATACAAACACCCGCGCGCTCACACACACGCACGCACACACACATGCACACAAACATGCACACATAGACACAGACACAGACACACACACACACACACACACACACACATTACCAATAGGTTCGTTTTCTGCAACGAAAACATTATAAGAGCCGAAATTGACGAATGGTGGCTGGTTACTTGACACAGTATCTGAAAAAAAGAAGAAGTAAATGACCAAAAAAACAACCAACCAAACAAACAAAATTCCAAAATTATATTTATAATTTAGCAAGCATGGGCACGAACGCACTTACACATCCATCTGACATTCCACCCACACGTCAGGCCATCAACCCATCCACCCAAACATGCAAT